>NC_041389.1:233247891-233285885 GCF_002162155.2 Triticum dicoccoides
TATTTGTGTCATACTATCCTTTGCAGGGAAAGTGTTTGCTCTCCAAAGAGGACGAGAAATCATCGAGTGATAGTACAGATGGGAGAAGTACATTGAGTACTATATGAATTATATCTGTTGTGGTTGGATATGCTATGATTGTTATCCTTCATTATCTAACCTTGCAGGAAGAAAAAGTCAATCTAAGCCTTAATCCCTTATGATGTGAAAGCTATCTATTTGACTGACAAAGTGTTTTTCCTCGTAATTATCCCTCATTTTATCACATGTGCAGGAAAACCACATCTGAAGCATATCCACTCCGAGTAATATATTCTTGTTTACCTTGCTCAGTTCATATCGAACAACCAACTTGTAGGAAACTTATATCTCGTGTGGATTCAAATTGTGTTCTGAGAAAAACTTCATGTTATATCCTTTGTCACAAATCTTTCAAATAATATCTTATATCTAATTCCCTTTCGAAGATTGTGTGATAGGAACTACCTCAGGCATTGTCGAGTGCATTGAAAGAAGTCAAGATTGAGATCATATGTCAATGACACTCATACGAAGATTTACCTCGCCTCCTTCCGATTTATCAACGCACTCAAATGATGCATATCTTTAGGGGGAGCATGGTTCATCTTCATAATTATCTCTCGTCTCTCATTATCCTTCTCATTACATTTCATTCATTATCTCTCCTTCAATGTGATCTGTTTTGTCAACAATCGTCCAAAAAGGGGGAGATTGTTGGTGCAATGTCTGCCTACCTTTGTTTTGGAGATTGTTGACAGAAACAGGTATGGAATAATTTGTATGCTATTGCATACAGAGAGAAATAGTCCATACACAACTGAAGAGAATGTTGTCTCCAGTGCTAAGTTCGAGGAACTTCACCGAAGAATATCTGCGTTGCAGAGAAGAACAAGCTATATTTGTTGAAGTCATACAGATGAGAAGATTGATGTGAAGGAATTAACCTCTCGAAAATTTACTGCTGAAGCAAAGCATATGTTTCGGCATGGTCGTCCAAAGGAATTGACTACAGCTAATGGAAGTCGAAGATAAAGTGAAGACGTAGTATTCATTTCGTTGTTCTTCTTTCATTTATTTGAGTCATATGACCTCCGTACTATTAAGAGGGGTATAGGTTTTCGAAGCTTAGATCCGCTATGATGCTTAGCCAAAACCTATGAAAGTTGCGAGAGAAATCTCTTTGTGTTCCGAGCAAATACTTGCCAGCAAGGACTGTGATCTTCTTCGCTGCGAGAGATTTGTCTCAGGCCGAGGAGTTAGCATTACTTGCTCTGCAAGTAATGTTACTGTTGTGCTTAAATTCCGACCATTGGACTCGTGTTGTTCGGCCATTGGCTGCTCTCGATGTCCAATTTGGTCATTTCCCATCAGGGAAGGCTGCGGCTATAAATAGCCACCCCGCTCCAACGTTCTTCGTTGGTTGCTCCGCTTGAGATTTCTGAGAAGATTGATTTGAGCAACCCCTCTCCAAGTGACTTGAGTTCAAGATCCACCGAGAGAAAATTCAAGAGCCCAAACTTAGAAGGTGGTTTACCATCATAGTGGTTCTGAGTTAGAGTTCTTGTACCTGTTACTCTTGAGAGCTGTGCACTCTCTAGACGGATAGGTTTCCGCTCGAGTGTTGAAGAGTTATTGTCTTCGCCGAGCTAGATCTTCAACAACCAAGAGTGATTGTGGTTCACGAAGGTCGACCGAAGGTTTGGAGATCACCGACAAGGATCTACCACGAGTGAAATCAACTGGAGTCTAATCAGCTTCGAGTTGAAGGAGAATAGGGTGAAGAGAGCGTATCTTCCGTGTTAAGTCACAGCCCCTCCAACCAGACGTGGCCCTTTGGTAGAAGGGTGAACAGGTCTACCAAATCTCTCTGTCGCCATCGAGCACCACTAGTTAAATCTAATTTACTGCAATTCTTTTAGCAGTTTACGTTCGTGCTCTGTGTCGATAGTTTATCTGATCATTATCATCTGTTGTAATTCTTTTTCATTTATGTCACTGTTGTCTTTCACTTTAGTTAATCTTCGTGTCTCATTCTGTTGCTTTTTCATCATTCTGTTTAGACATCATCATTTTACCTCGGTTAACCATCTTGCATATCTCTCACCACCTGCATCATGTTTTGCCTCATTCTACTGCATTTGTTTGCATGTTGCATTGCTCTCTTCGTAGTTAAACCTGTGTTTACCCAATCACGTAATGTTATTACTTCTTTCATCGAGGAATATGCTTTTGATGAGGAAGATTGATTCAGCTTATTTCTACCTTTACTTTTTCCGCTGCTGTGATTGGGATCGGTTTTAATAGTTTCGAAAGAGATTTTGAATCTCCCATTCACCCCCCACCCCCTCTGGTCGACATACTCTCGGTCCTAACCGTTGGGAATATGCCCTAGAGGAAATAATAAATTAGTTAATATCATATTTCCCTGTCATGATAATCATTTATTATCCATGCTAGAATTGTATTGATCGGAATCTCTGATACATGTGTGGATGCATAGACATGAGTTGTCATTTGATAAGGGGATCACAAAATTTGGAGAATGATGTGATGGAGAAGACCCAAACTATAAATGTAGCATATGATAGTGTCAAGTTTATTTCTATCATTTTCTGCATGTCAAGTATATGTTCCTGTGACCATGAGATCATGCAACTCATTGACACCGGAGGAGTACTCTGTGTGTACCAAACATTGCAACGTAAGTGGATGACTATAAAGGTGCTCTACAGGTATCTTCGAGGGTGCATGTTGAGTTGGCATGAATCAAGACTGGGATTTGTCACTCCGTATGACGGACAGGTATCTCAGGGTCCACTCAGTAATATAACATCACAAGAAGCTTGCAGGCAATGTGACTAATGGGTTAGCCACGGGATCTTGTATTACGAAACGCGTAAAGAGACTTTCCAGTAACGAGATTGAACTAGGTATGGTGATACCGATGATCGAATCTCGGGCAAGTAACATACCGATAGACAAAGGGAACTACATACGGGATTAACTGAATCCTTGACATCGAGGTTCGACCGATAAGATCTTCGTAGAATATGTGGGAACCAATATGGGCATCCAGGTCCCGCTATTGGTTATTGACCGTAGAGGTGTCTCGGTCATGTCTGCATAGTTCTCGAACCCACAGGGTCTACACACTTAATGTTTCGTGACGATATAAGTGTAGTTGAGTCATTATGGTGGTTCCCGAAGGTTGTTCGAGTCCCGGATGAGATACGAATGTGACGAGGAACTCTGGAATGGTCCGGAGGTGAAGATTGATATGTTGGACGAAGGGTATTAGAGTTCGGAATTGTTCCGGGGGTACTGGGTGATGACCAGCGTCATCGAAAGGGGTTTCGGGGGGGTGACAAGTGTTGGGGGGACCCATCTCACGTAACCATGAGGGTTGGGGCGCCCCTCTAGGGTTCGCTCCACCCGGCTTGGGGGCAAGTCACCCTAGGGGAGATCCCATCTGCCCTGCCCCCCCCCCAAAGGGAAACCCTAGGGGCGCCACCCCTCCTCCCTTCCCCTATATATAGAGAGGTAGAGAGAGGACAGTCGCACCCTTGAGCACATCTCTACGCCACGGCGCTACCTCTCCTCTCCCTCGCATCCCTCTTCCTCTCCGTAGTGCTTAGTGAAGCTCTACTAAGATTCTGCCACCACCACCGCCACCACGCCGTCGTGCTGCCGGAGGACTCGAGCTACTACTTCACCATCACTCGCGGGATCGAGGAGGTGAAGGCGTCATCAAGCCGTATGTGTGTTGAACGCGGAGGTGCTGTCCATTCGGCACTTCGATCGGGAGTTTGCGGGACGGGTCATGATTGGATCGCGAAGACGTTTGCGGAACGGATCGTGATTGGATCGCGAAGACGTTCGACTACATCAACCGTGTTTCTTAACGCTTCCGCTTAGCGATCTACAAGGGTATAGATGCAATCTCTCCTCTTGTAGATGGTCATCTCCTAGATTGTATCTTGGTGAGCGTAGGAAATTTTTTATTTCCCATGCAATGTTCCCCAACAGTGGTATCAGAGCTAGGTCTATGCGTAGATGACATCACGAGTAGAACACAAAGGAGTTTGTGGGCGTTGATATTCAGATTGCTTCCTTCCTTGGTCTTTTCTTGATTCAGTGGTATTGTGGGATGAGGTGGGCCAGACCAACCTTACATGTCCACATACATGAGACCAGCTCCATCGACAGACATGTGACTTTGTTGCATAAAGATGGCTGGCGGGTGTCTGTCTCTCCCACCTTAGTTGAATCGGATTCGACAAAGGCAGTCCTTGTAGAAGGTTAGCAACTTGCATATCACCGTTGTGGCTTTGCGTAGGTAAGAAATCGTTCTTGCTAGATACCCATAGCAGCCACGTAAAACATGCAACAACAATTAGAGGACGTCTAACTTGTTTTTGTAGGGTATGTTGTGATATGATATGGCCAAAGACATGATGAAATATATTTGATGTATGAGATGATCATGTTTGTATAGTTTATATCGACTTGCATGTCAATGCATATGGCAACCGGCAGGAGCCATAGGGTTGTCTTTAATTAAGCGCTATGTAATGCTTTACTTTATCGCTAAGCGGTAGCAATAGTACTAGAAGCATGGTTGGCGTGACAACCCCAATGGCGACATGATGATGGAGATCATGGTGTCATGCCGGTGACGATGGAGATCATGCCAGTGCTTTGGAGATGGAGATCAAAAGCACAAGTTGATGGCCATATCATGTCATGTATGATTTGCATGTGATGTTAATCCTTTTATGCATCTTATTTTCCTTAGGACGACGATAGCATTATAAGGTGATCCCTCACTAAAATTTCAAGATAAAATTGCGTTCTCCCCAAGTGTGCACCAATGCGAAAGTTCGTCGTCTCGAAGCACCACATGATGATCGGGTGTGATAGACTCTACGTTCACATACAACGGGTGCAAGCCAGTTTTGCACATGCGGAACACTTGGGTTAAACTTGACAAGCCTAGCATGTACAGACATGGGATCGAAACACAAGAGACCGAAAGGTCGAACATGAGTCATCTAGTAGATATGGTCAACATGGAGATGTTCACCATTGAAACCACCTCATCTCATGTGATGATCGGACTTGGGTTGGTGAATTTGGATCATGTTACACTCGGACAACCAAAGGGATGTAGATTTGAGTGGGAGTTCTTAGGTAATATGATTAATTGAACTCATTTTATCATGAACAATAGTCTAGGCTTTGCAAATTATGGTGTAGATCAATAGCTCGCGATGTAGCTCCCTGTTTTAATATGTTCCTAGAGAAAGACTAAGTTGAAAGATATTGTAAGCAATTATGTGGACTAGGGCCGTAGTCTGAGGATTGTCCTCACTACTGCACAGAAGGCGTATGTCCTTGATGCACCGCTTGGTGTGCCAACCCTTCTAGCATCGTCTATGGATGTTGTGAACATCTGGCGGACACGTTCTGATGACTACTTGATGGTTTAGTGCTCCATGCTTTACGGCTTAAAATCGGGGCTCCAAAGGCGTTTTGAATGCCATGGAACATATGAGATGTTCCAAGAGTTGAAATTGGTATTTCAGGCTCATGCCCATGTTGAGAGCTATGAGACCTCTGACAAATTCTTTGCCTACAAGATGGAGGAGAATAGCTCAGCCAATGAGCGTGTGCTCAGAATGTCTGGGTGATATAATCGCTTGAATCAAGTGGGAGTTAATCTTCCAGATAAGATAGTGATTGATAGAGTTCTCCAGTCACTATCACCAAGCTACTAGAGCTTCGTGATGAACTATAACATGCAAGGGATGGAGATGATCCTGGAACTGTTCGCCATGCTTAAGGCCGCAAAGGTAGAAATCAAGAAGGAGCATCAAGTGTTGATGGTTAACAAGACCACTGGATTCAAGAAGGGCAAGGGAAAAGAAGGGAAACTTCATGAATGGCAAACCAGTTGCCACTCTAGTGAAGAAACCCAAGGTTGAACCCAAACCCAAGAATAAGTGCTTCTATTGTAAGGGGAACGGTCACTAGTAGCAGAACTGCCCCAAATACTTGGTAGATAAGAAGCCTGGCAACTTCAACAAAAGTATATTTAATATATGTGTTATTGATGTGCACCTTACTAGTACTCCTAGTAGCACATGGGTATTACATACCGATTCAGTTGCTAATATTGGTAACTCGAAACAAAAGCTGTCGAATAAATCGAGACTAGCTAAGGGTGAGGTGATGATGTGTGTTGGAAGTGTTTCCAAGGTTTATGTGATCACCATCGCACGCTCCCTCTACCTTCGAGATTAGTGTTGAACCTAGATAAATGTTATTTGGTGTCTGCGTTGAGCATAAACATGATTAGATCGTATTTATTGCAATACGGTTGTTCATTTAAGCCGAAGAATAATGGTTATTCTGTTTACATGAATAATACCTTCTATGGTCATGCACCCAATGTGAATGGTTTATTTAATCTCGATCGTAGTGATACACATGTTCATAATATTGATGCCAAAAGATGCGAAGTTAATAATGATAATACCACTTTATTGTGGCACTGTTGCTTAGGTCATATTGGTGTAAAACTCATGGAGAAACTCCATATTGATGGACATTTGGAGTCACTTGACACATGTGAACCATGCCTTATGGGCAAGATGACCCCATTTTCCGATACAATGGAATGGGCAAGGGACTTGTTGGAAATCATAAATACTGATGTGTGGCCCGATGAGTGTTGACGCGCGCAGTGGATATCATTACTCTCTCACCTTCACCGATGATTTGAGTAGATATGGGTATTTTTACTTAATGAAGCATAAGTATGAAATGTTTGACTAGTTCAAGCAATTTCAGAGTGAAGTTAAGAATAATCATAACAAGAAGATTAAATTCCTACGATCTGATCGAAGGGGAGAATATTTGAGTTATAAGTTTGGCAATCACTTAAGACAATGTGGAATTGTTTCACAGTTGACGCCACCTGGAACACCGCATCATAATGGTGTGTCCGAATGACGTAATCATACCTTATTGGATATGGTGCGTTCTATGATGTCTCTTGCCGATCTACCACTATCGTTTTGGGGTTATGCATTAGAGACAACTACATCCACTTTAACAGGGGCACCATCTAAGTCCGTGGAGACAACACCGTATGAACTGTGATTTGGCAAGAAACCTAAGTTGTCATTTCTTAAGGTTTGGGGCTATGATGCTTATGTCAAAAGGCTTCAGCCGGAAAAGCTCAAACCCAAAGCGGACAAATGCGTATTCATAGGATACCCAAAAGATACAGTTGGGTATACCTTCTATCTCAAATCCGAGGGCAAAGTGTTTGTCACTAAGAATGGGTCCTTTCTCGAGAAAGAGTTTCTCTCGAAAGAATTGAGTGGGAGGAAGATAGAACTTGATGAGGTTATTGAACCTTTACTTCAACCAGAGAGTAGCGCAGCACAAAAAGATGTTTCTGTGGCACCTACGTTAGTTGAAGAGGAAGCTAATGATGATGATCATGAAGCTTCGAATCAAGTTTATGTTGAACCTCGTAGGTCGACAAGGGTACGTACAGCTTCTGAGTGGTATGGTAACCCTGTCTTAGAGGTTATGTTGTTGGACAACGTGAACCTACGATCTATGGAGAAGCGATGGTGGGCCCAAATTCTAACAAATGGCTAGGAGCCATGATATCTGAGATAGGATCCATGTATGAGAACAAAGTATGGACTTTGGTGGACTTGCCCGATAATCGGCAAGCCATTGAGAATAAATGGATCTTGGAGAAGAAGATAGACGTTGATGGTAATGTCACCATTTATGAAGCTCGAGTTGTCGCAAAGAAGTTTCCGACAAGTTCAAGGAGTTGACTATAATGAGACTTTCGCACCCATAGAGATGCTAAAGTATGTTGGAATTATGTTAGCAGTTGCTACATTTTCAATTACGAAATCTGGCAGACGGATGTCAAAACAAAGTTTCCTTAACGGTTTCCGTGAGGTAAGGTTGTATGTGAAGGAAATATGCCCTAGAGGCAATAATAAATTTGTTATTTATATTTCCTAATATCATGATAAATGTCTATTATTCATACTAGAATTGTATTAATCGGAAACTTGATGCATGTGCGAATATATAGACAAAAATAGTGTCCTTAGTATGCCTCTACTAGACTAGCTCATTAATCAAAAGATGGTTAAGTTTCCTAACCATAGACATGTGTTGTCATTTGATGAAGGGGATCACATCATTAGGAGAATGATGTGATGGACCAGACCCATCCGTTAGCTTAGCATAATGATCGTTAAGTTTTATTGCTATTGCTTTATTCATGACTTATACATATTCCTTTGACTATGAGATTATGCAAGTCCCGAATACCGGAAAAATACCTTGTGTGCTATCAAACGTCACAACATAACTGGGTGGTTATAAAGATTCTCTACAGGTATCTCCGGAGGTGTTTGTTGGGTTGGCATAGATCGAGATTAGGATTTGTCACTCCGAGTATCGGAGAGGCATCTCTGGGCCCTCTCAGTAATGCACATCGTGATAAGCCTTGCAAGAAGTGTGACTAATGAGTTAGTTATGGGATGACGTATTATGGAATGAGTAACGAGACTTGCCGGTAACGAGATTGAACTATGTATGAAGATACCAACGATCGAATCTCGGGCAAGTAACATACCGATGACAAAGGGAATGACGTATGTTGTCATTACGCTTTGACCAATAAAGATCTTCGTAGAATATGTAGGAACCAATATGAGCATCCAGGTTCCACTGTTGGTTATTGACCGAAGAGGTGTCTTGGTCATGTCTACATAGTTCTCGAACCCGTAGGGTCTGCACGCTTAACATTTGATGACGATTTGTATTATGAGTTATGTGTTTTGGTGACCGAAAATTGTTCGGAGTCCCAGATGAGATCACGGACATGACGAGGAGTCTCTCAATGGTCGAGAGGTAAATATTGATATATTGGACGATAGTATTTGGACACCGGAAGTGTTTCGGAATGTATCGGGTACATATCGGAGTACCGGGGTGGTTACCGGAACCCCCTGGGGGAAGATGATGCGGATCATCCCTCGATCATCCCCATGGACGTACCTACACCCCCCTCGACACCACTTGGACCTATGACAAGAGCTCGAGCAAAGGCTATCGAAGATAAGGTGAACTCGCTCCTCTTCGAACTCCCACTCTCTACTTACGAGACATGGCTACTACCTCATGCGGAAACTCTATGTGTGATCAGGTGCTTGGAGGAGAGCCACGGGACAGCTACATTCAATGGCCAAGACGGAGAGGACACCAAGCGGGAAGGACAAGAAGGAGAGCAGCCACGGAAGATACAGGCTCCGGACGACTGGCCCAGCCCAGACGTCCGACCCCTGGAGGTCGCAACAGCCAAAGGAACATTGGACAGCCAAAGCTACAGGCTCCGGACGACCGGCCCTGCCCGGACGTCC
This sequence comes from Triticum dicoccoides, assembly GCF_002162155.2. Taxonomy (NCBI): domain Eukaryota; kingdom Viridiplantae; phylum Streptophyta; class Magnoliopsida; order Poales; family Poaceae; genus Triticum; species Triticum dicoccoides. The sequence goes on from NC_041389.1 coordinate 233,257,380, forward strand.
GGCAACTCCCAGGCTCCGGACGACTGAGCCCCTCCGGATGTCCGACACTTCCCCAACAGAACCAAAACTACGGAATCCGAGAAAGACCGGATGACCGTGCAACCGGCAACAGAACCAAAACTACAGACGTCCGAAGACCAATGGACAACCGGGCCGTCCCGAGCTTCCGGACGTCCGATGCCCACCGGACGTCCGATCCCTGGTTGTGTCTAGTTACGGGCTGAGGCCCTTGTACCCCTCCACTCTGCCCCTCTTTTGCACTTAGACTATAAATAGACCTCATCCTCCTCGTACAGAGGGTTAGCGTTGATTTAGCTCATTTCTGAGATAGAGCCTCGCTCATCCATCCGGATCTACTCCTTCGCGAGGGATCGACACCTCTTCGGAGAATATCCTTGTTGGATTCAAGACCTCCTTTTGGAGAAGACCATCTTCAAAACCTCCTCACGGAGAAGAACCGGTTACCCTATGTATCGTCCTTTGTTGGATTTGGATCTTGTACTCCTTTGTGTTTCGATGATCTATCGCATGTGTGACTTTTATTTTTGTTGGTTGAGTGTTTTCCCTCGTTCCCCTCCTTGTGTTCTTCGTGTTCTTTGTAGGGATCTGCTCCAAACGTGAAAGATCGGCCTCTAGAGTTCTACCCAACATCATCTTGGTATCATGAGCCACGTTGATCACGTTTTTGGAGCCCCTACCCCATGTTTTGTAGCTTGATTTTGTTGTTTTTGTCCTAAATCCGGAAACCCCCACCAATAGCCCCAAAAAAAATTTGTGATTTGTTGGTGTGTTGAAGTTTTGTTGGATTTGATCCATGGATTCGTGTTGCCACGTGTGGATCTAGCTTTCCCCACCCTTTTCCTTCCACAAAATCATGCGAATTTGACATCCCCACCTCCCTCCACACCGAAATCGAGCAGTTCTTCCCGTGCCCGAATTCGCCCAGGCACCGGACAACTGGGCTCCACCAGACATCCGGCGACCAGACGACCGTGACCCACCGAACGTCCGTAAAACCCTGACGAAACTGAAATTTTTCAGTTCGACCACCACAACTTCCCCACCTTCCACCACATCTTCCAAACAGTTATTACACCACAGCTGTCCGCATACTCCACCATCATTCACCCATACCACCGATGACGATTTTCACACGTTTTGGTCTTTGAGATTTTGGGTTGTGGTTCCCGTGTCCTATTGTGTTTCGGCTATATAGGTATGGTTCGACATCATTCATCACCACCGCTCATCTTCGCAAAGGACTCATCATCGCCAAGGACGGTAACCTCGACGACATCTTTGTCATCCCATGCCGTTGCATTGATAACCATATAGCCTTACTTTCGCGTTGCTTACCCATCGAGGCTAGCCTTTGAGTATTGCCAGCAACGTGACTTGTGCACATTAGTGAGCATACTTCATAGCATACATACCATATCATAGTGGTGCATATCTTGGTATCATCTTTTGTGTCACAAAGTTGTCATCACATACACAATTGCATCTTGGTTCGTGAAGTTTTGCATGAGAAAAGAGCTCAAAAGTGAAAGAGCCAAACAAGCTTTTAAGAAAAGAGGGAAAGATAAGCAAAGCGCTTATTAGCAAGAACCATAGCATCATACTACATTAAGATTTTTATATCCGATCATCTTGGATCATATCACCGAAATACCATACATATAGCTTACTTGGGATATAGGTCGTTGCATTTTTGCCTAGTAGGTTTTGAACAAGTTACGTATCCACCTATTGCACAATCATGCTAGCGTCTCTCTAGTATTGTGCAACAAGAGCATTTTCGTGGACTCCACATTTTGGCTCATTTTTGGTTTGCACAATCCCACTTATCTAGTTGCGTGTGTGTTTCTGTGTACCTCTACTTGTTTGGTCTACTTGTTGCATTTGCAAATTTGTGAATCTTTTCCAACATTATTGAAGCTCACTTACAATTGCATCAAATTTTGTGCCACCATCCTAACCAAGCTCCACCATAAGCTTTTACTTGTGTAGGTGTGAGAACCGACAAGAATTGGTACCAATTGTGCTATTTCATTGTCCGCATTTGAGTGATCTTGATCCATCTTCAACATTGGTCAAGGTACATTTGGTATAAGTTCTTCTCTTTCTCCCACTCACATTTGGTTTGGAATGATGGATAGGCCAAGTACTTCTACCAACCCACTCTTCATCGAGCAAGACGACGACATGTCATCATTCATCACCAAGAGCCACCTCTTTGGTGCACAAAGAGTGTTGCATCAAGAGCAACAAGCAATGACCGACCGCATCGACAATCTCGCCACCGACTTGCGACTCTCCGAGCAACATACAAGAGACTACTTCGACAACAAGCTCGATGCTCCCAAGCAAGAGAATGATGCAAGAATGGACGAGATTCGTGCCTTGTTGGTGAACCACCCTCCTTCAACTTCTTCATACTCAAGACGTAGCCGCGCAAGTCGACACTCCGATGACACCTTCTCCGGCTCAAGTACACCGACATCGAACACTCTTCGACGAGCCGCACGTCAAGACCGTCATGCATCTCACAATCCTCTACACGGCAACCATCCACAAGAGCAAGTCAATGAGCAAGTACATCGTCCTCAACCAAACCAAGACCCTTTTGCACAAGCTCAAGAACGACAACGTCAACGTCGCCAAGAGGAAGAATGAGCGCGTCAACATCAAGAGGAGCAAGACGCCGAGGCTCAACGTCTTCAACAACAACAATGTGAAGCACAAGCTCTTGAGGCGCAATGTGCCCTTCAAGATTCAAGTCGAGCCATTGCCAAACGCAACCGCGATAGGCGCAATCAAGAGGAAGCACTTCGAGAAGAAATCCAAGAGCGGAACTACCAACCAAGAGTGCAACGTCAAGTTCCTCATCCTCCTCCTCAAGCTCAACAAGCTCCTCCACAACCTCAAGTTCAACATGAGCAAGAAGACGATGGACATCCTCCACGCCAAGAGAAACATGAGGTTGATCATCCTCCATGTCAAGGGCGTCATCATCACCCTCGACCGCAACACAATGAAGAGCAACGCTATGGCAAGCTAAAGTTCACCATGCCCAAGTTCAATGGAAGCAATGATACCAAAGAGTACCTCTCATGGGCATTGAAGGTCGACAAAATCTTTCGTTTGCACAACTATGAGGAAGAGAAGAATATCGCTATGGCATCACTTGAGTTCCAAGATTATGTGCTCATATGGTGGGAACAAGTCCTTGAGCACCGAGAAGCAAGAGGTTTACCACCAATCACCACTTGGGCTCAAATGAAAGATGCCATGCGAGCACGTTTTGTGCCCACCTACTACAACCGCGATCTCTTCAAGAAGCTCCAACTCCTCAAGCAAGGAAGAAAGAGTGTTGAAGAATACTACAAGGAAATGGAGATAGCCATGATTCGAGCCAATGTCACGAAAGATGATGAGCAAACTATGGCACATTTCTTGAATGGCCTCAATCATCCCATCAAGAAGATTGCCGACTTCCAACCCTACTCCAACCTCATTGAGCCCGTGCATCAAGCTACCAAAGTGGAACGTCAAGTGCAAGATGACTTCAAGTACGCCAAGTACTCATCCAAGACCTACGGTTTCTCCAACACCCAAGCTTCACCGACTCCTCCAACTTCTACCTCAACCAACCCATCTACAAGCAACGACGACAAGTCAAGTTACAAGAAAACTTTGACAACCTCAAGTCGTCCTCCTCCTACTACAAGCAACTTCAAGCCGCGCGCTTCATCATCTACTCCAACTGATGAGACCGTCAAGACAAGCTCTTTCAAGTATTTCAATTAAGGCGGCCGAGGCCACAAGTCCTTTCAATGCACCGACAAGCGCACCATGATCCTCAACAACGACGGAACCTATGACTCCATGAGTGAAGAGGAGATGGAAGCCCTTGAACAAGTGGCCATGCACCGGCGCATGAACGAGGATGAAGATGATCAAGTCTTTTGTGATGAGGATTCGAGCCCCGCTCTCGTTGTCTCCAAAGTCTTGACTCTTCAACATCGACAAGACGAAGACCAAAGATGCCACATTTTCCACACAAAGGTCGGCATCAATGGAAGGTCCGTCAAGGTCATCATCGATGGAGGTAGTTGTCACAACTTAGCAAGTGAAGAACTTTGCTCCAAGCTACAATTGGTTAAGATGAAGCACCCGCACCCCTACAAAGTCCAATGGCTAAGAGACTCCGGCACTATACGAGTTGAGCATATGGTCCAAGTCTCCTTCAAAATTGGCGCATATGAGGACACTTTGGAGTGTGATGTCGTCCCGATGTCCGTTTGCCACCTCCTTCTTGGTCGACCATGGCAATTTGACCATGGCGTTGTCCACAACAGGCGTACCAATCACTAGAGCTTCAAGATGAAAGGGAAGGAGTATGTGCTACGACCTATGTCTCCTAGTCTAGTGATAGCCGACAAGCGAGCCACCCATTGTGGAGAAAAGAGTGATAAAGTGATCCACCCAAAAGAGAGTGAGAGCCACAAGCCAAAACCGAGTGCCTCCATGATGAGCTACAAGAAAAACTCCGTCCTATTTGACACCAAAAGAGAGATGAGAGAAGTGTGTGAGAACCCATCGAGTGTTATGCACTTTGTCCTTGTGTGCAAGGATGAGGCACCAAAAACTGACACCTCTCACGATCTACCTTTAGTGTTCTCTTCTCTTTTGCAGGAATTCCAAGATGTTTTCCCCGATGAGCTACCTCCGGGACTACCTCCACTACGAGGCATTGAGCACCGAATCGACCTCATCCCCGGAGCACCTCTACCAAACAAAGCTCCATATCGCGTCAACCCCGAAGAAACTAAGGAGATCCAACGGAAAGTACAACAACTAATCGACAACGGACATGTACGTGAAAGCTTAAGCCCTTGTGCAGTTCCGGTTATACTTGTGCCCAAACAAGACGGTAGTTTTCGCATGTGCTTGGATTGTAGACCTATCAACGCTATTACCATTTGTTATAGGCATCCCATTCCTCGCATAGATGATATGCTTGATGAACTTAGCGATGCCACCATTTTCTCAAAAATCGATCTTAAAAGTGGCTATTATCAAATCCGCATACAAGAAGGTGATGAATGGAAAACCACTTTCAAAACCAAATTTGGCTTGTATGAGTGGTTGGTATGCCTATGGGTTTATCGGAAGCTCCCGGTACTTTCATGCGTCTTATGCATTTTGTGCTTCGCCCTTACATTGGAGTGTTTGTTGTGGTTTACTTCGATGGCATTCTTGTTTTTAGCAAATCCATGAAAGAGCATCTAAAGCATATTAGGGCTGTTTTGCAAACTCTTCGCAAGGAACGTCTTTATGCCAACATGAAAAAGTGCACATTTGATGTTAACAAACTTGTTTTCTTGGGTTAAGTTGTTTCTTCCAAGGGTGTCCATGTTGATGAATCTAAAATTGAGGCAATTAAAACTTGGCCCCAACCCACCAATTTGCAACAAGTGCGTTTCTTGGCCTTGCGGGTTTCTTGGCCTTGCGGGTTTCTATCGTCGCTTTGTGAAAGACTTTAGCACCATCGCCGCACCTTTGCATGCCTTGAGTAAGAAAAATGATCCTTTTGTTTGGGGGCCTTTGCAATCTACCGGTTTTGATGAGCTCAAATCTTTGCTTACTCATGCTCTGATTCTTGCTTTACTCAACTTTGACAAAACTTTTGAGGTTCATTGCGATGCAAGTGGTACCGGAATTGGCAGAGTTTTAATGCAAGAAAATGAGCCATTGCATATTTTTGTGAAAAACTCTCCGGTGCTCAACTTAACTATCCCATCTATGACAAAGAATTGTATGCTTTAGTGCGTGTGCTACATGTTTGGGAACATTATCTTAGACCTCATGAATTTGTCATCCATACCGATCATGAAACGCTTAAGTACTTGAAAGGTCAAACTAAGTTGAACAAGCGTCATGCCAAATGGAGTGAATTTATAGAATCTTTTCCTTATGTGATCAAGTACATTAAGGGTAAGGAAAATGTTCTTGCGGATGCCCTTTCCCGCATATGCACGCTTGTCACTAAACTTGAGTTGAATGTTGTTGGCTTCGAGCACATCAAATACTTGTATGCAAATGATCCTTCTTTTGATACTCCTTATGCTAAGTATTTGACGCATACATCTTGGGAACGATATTACATCAAGGATGATTATCTTATGAGAGCTAACAAACTTTGCATTACCGAGTCTTCTCTTTGTTTGCTCCTTTTGCAAGAGGCTCATGGAGGCGGACTCATGGGACACTTTGGATGTGATAAGACATTCGCCATGCTCTACAACAACTACTTTTGGCCCAAGATGTTCCGCGACGTCTCGCGCTTCACCAACCGATGCCCTACATGTCGCAAAGCTAAGTCTAAAGCTCAATCCCATGGTCTTTACATGCCTCATCCTATTCCTTATCAACCTTGGGAAGACATTAGGATGGATTTTGTACTTGGTTTGCCTAGAACTCAAAATGGAAAGGATTCCATGTTTGTTGTTGTGGACCGATTTTCTAAGATGGCACATTTCATTTCATGCAACAAGATAGACGATGCTTCACATGTTGCAAATCTCTTTTGTAGGGAAATCTTGCGACTCCATGGAGTACGAAACGCAATCGTCTTGGACCGCGACGTCAAGTTCTTGAGTTACTTTTGGAAGACGCTATGCGCCAAGCTCGGCATCAAGCTTTTGTTCTCTTCGGCATACCATCCTCAAACCGACGGCCAAACGGAGGTGACGAACCATACACTCTCCACTCTACTTCATGTGCTAATCAAGAGGAACATCAAGGAGTGGGAGGAGTGTCTACCCATCGCCGAGTACGCCTACAACCACGCAAGACATTCGACTACCGGCAAGTCCCCCTTCGAGGTCGTCTACGGCTTCAACCCGTTGTCCCCATTGGACATTCAACCTCTTCCACTACAAGAGCGCACCAACCTCGACGTGAGTGCACGAGCAAGCTACCTCAAGAAGATGCATGAAGATACACGGAACACCATTGAGTGCCAAGTACAATGACTAGCGACCAATCTCAACATCAATAAGCACCCCGTGATATTCAACATTGGCGATCTCGTGTGGCTACACCATTGCAAGGACCGCTTCCCCAATGAATGCAAGTCCAAACTTCTACCTCGAGCCGATGGACCCTTCAAGGCACTAGCATGCTACAACAACAATGCTTACAAGATCGACCTCCCATGCGACAAGTACAACATGAGCGACATCTTCAATGTCAAGGACCTCTCGCCATACCATGGTGACGACACTTTCGATCCGAGGTCGGATCTTTCCCAAGGTGGGGAGATGATGCGGAGCATCCCTCGATCATCCCCATGGACGTACCTACATCCCCCTCAACACCACTTGGACCTATGACAAGAGCTTGAGCAAAGACTATCGAAGATAAGGTGAACTCTCTCCTCTCCGAACTCCCACTCTCTACTTACGAGACATGGCTACTACCTCATGCGCAGACTCTATGTGCGATCAGGTGCTTGGAGGAGAGCCACGAGACAGCTACATTCAATGGCCAATATGGCGAGGACACCAAGCAGGAAGGACAAGAAGGAGAGCTACCACAGAAGCTATAGGCTCCGGATGACCGGCCCAGCCCGTACGTCCGACCCCTAGAGGTCGCAACAGCCAAAGGAAAACTGGACAGCCAAAGTTATAGGCTCCGGACGACCGGCCCTGCCCGGACGTCTGGCAACTCCCAGGCTCCGGACGATCGAGCCCCTCCGGACGTCCGACACTTCCCCAACAGAACCAAAACTACGGAAATCCAAGAAAGACCGGACGACCGTGCAACCGGCAACAGAACCAAAACTACGGACGTCCGAAGACCAACGGACAACCAGGCTGTCCCGAGCTTCCGGACGTCCGACGCCCACCGGACGTCTGATCCCTGGTTGTGTCCAGTTACGGGCTGAGGCCCTCGTACCCCTCCACTTCGCCCCTCGTTTGCACTTAGACTATAAATAGACCTCCTCCTCCTCCTCCTACAGAGGGTTAGTGTTGATTTAGCTCATTTGTGAGATAGAGCCTCGCTCATCCATATGGATCTACTCCTTCGCAAGGGATCGACACCTCTTCGGAGAATATCCTTGTTGGATTCAAGACCTCCTTTTGGAGAAGACCATCTTCAAGACCTCCTCACGGAGAAGAACCGGTTACCCTATGTATCGTCCTTTGTTGGATTTGGATCTTGTACTCCTTTGTGTTTCAATGATCTAGCACTTGTGTGACTTTTATTCTTTTTGGTTGAGTGTTTTTCCCTCATTCCCCTCCTCGTGTTCTTCATGTTCTTCGTAGGGATCCGCTCCAAACGTGAAAGATCGGCCTCTAGGGTTCTACCCTATATCAGAAGATATGGGCCATATGGGCCATAGGAGGGAGGCAAGCCAGCCCACAAGAGGTGGCGCTCCCCCCCCCCATGGGAGGAGTCCGAATTGGACAAGGGGAGGGGCGGCGCCCCCCTTTCCTTCTCCTTCTCTCTCCTTCCCCCTTTCCCCTTCCGGTAAAAGGAAAGGGGGGGCGAATTGGACTAGGAGGCCAAATGGGACTCCTCCCACTTGGGGCCGCCTAGGCTAGGCCCCTCCCCTCTCCCTCCTTTATATATGGAGGTGGGGGCTCCTCTAACACAACATCAATTGTTCCAAGCTGTGTGCAGTGCCCCCCTCCACGGTTTTCTCCTCTGATCATATTGTCGTATTGCTTAGGTGAAGCCCTGCACTGATCACTTCACCATCACCGTCACCATGCCATCGTGCTGACGAAACTCTCCCTCGACGCTTTGCTGGATCAAGAGTTTGAGGGACGTCATCGAGTTGAACGTGTGCAGAACTCAGAGGTATCATACGTTTGGTGCTTGATCGGTTGAATCGAGAAGACGTTCGACTACATCAACCGCGTTAAGCTAACGCTTCCGCTTTCGGTCTATGAGGATACATGGACTCACTCTCCCCTCTTGTTGCTATGCATCTCCTAGATAGATTTGCGTGATTGTAGGAATTTTTTGAAATTGCATGCTACATTCCCCAACAGTGGCATCCGACCCAGGTTTATGCATAGATGGTATGCACGAGTAGAACACAAAGAGTTGTGGGCGATCATAGTCATACTTCTTACCACCAACGTCTTATTTGTATTCGGCGATATTGTTGGATGAAGTGGCTCGGACCAACCTTACATGACCACGTTCATGAGACCGGTTCCACCGACAGACATGCAACTTGTTTTGCATAAAGGTGGTTGGCGGGTGTATGCTTCTCCAACTTTAGTTGAATCGAATTTGACTACGGCCGGTCCTTGTTGAAGGTGAAAACAGCAAACTTGATGAAACATCGTTGTGGTTTTGATGCGTAGGTAATAACGGTTCTTACTAGAAGCCCGTAGTAGCCACGTAAAACTTGCAACAACAAAGTAGCGGACGTCTAACTTGTTTTTGCAGGGCATGTTGTGATGTGACATGGTGTAGGATCGAAAGTATGTCTAGAGGGGGTGATTAGACTCCTTGACCATATAAAAATCTAGCCTTTTCCCAATTTTAAGTCTTGGCAGATTTTAGCAACTTTACACAAGTCAAGCAATCAACCTACACATGCAATTCTAAGAGTATAGCAGCGGAATCTAAAACATTGCACATGAAGGTAAAGGGAGGTGTTTGACGGAGCAAACGCAATGTAGACACTGAGATTTTTGGTGTGGTTCCGATAGGTGGTGCTATTGTACATCCACATTGATGGAGACTTCAACCCACGAAGGGTAACGGCTGCGCGAGTCCACGAAGGGCTCCACCCACGAAGGGTCCATGAAGAAGCAACCTTGTCTATCCCATCATGGCCATCGCCCACGAAGGACTTGCCTCACTAGGGTAGATCTTCACAAAGTAGGTGATCTCCTTGCCCTTACAAACTCCTTGGTTCAACTCCACAATCTTGACGGAGGCTCCCAAGTGACACCTAACCAATCTAGGAGACACCACTCTCCAAAAGGTAATAGATGGTGTGTTGATGATGAACTCCTTGCTCTTGTGCTTCAAATGATAGTCTCCCCAATACTCAACTATCTCTCATAGGATTGGATTTTGTGGAAAGATGATTTGTGTGGAAAGCAACTTGGGGAAGGCTAGAGATGAAGATTTATGTGGTTGGAATGGAATATCTTGACCTCAACACATGAGTAGGTGGTTCTCTCTCAGAAAATGAATGCTGGAAGTGTAGGCATGTTCTGATGGCTTTCTCCACGAATGAAGAGAGGGTGGAGGGGTATATATAGCCTCCACACAAAATCTAACCGTTACACACAATTTACAAAACCCGGTGATACCGAATCAGAAAACTCGGTCAGACCGATTTAGTTCATAATGTGACCGTTAGGCATTTCGGTGGGACCGACATGTCAACTCGGTGGGACCGGTTTCTTTAGGGTTGCATAACGTAATCTCGGTGAGACCGATTACACAAACTCGGTGGAACCAACTTTTGTAATAAGCCAACCAGAGAGTTGGTCAGGCAAACTCGGTGAGACCGATTCGCTCATCTCAGTGAGACCGAAACATTACGAAGGGGAAACAGAGAGTTTGCATTGCGAACTCGGTGGGACCGATCACTCATCTCGGTTAGACCGAAACGTTACAAAGGGAAACAGAGAGTTTGCAATCCAATCTTGGTGAGACCGAGATCCCTATCGGTGAGATCGAAGTGACTAGGGTTCCTGGCAGTGGCTATGTCAAATGAACTCGGTGGCGCCGGATAGATCAAATCGGTGGGGCCGAGTTTGACTTTTACTTTGGGACATATGTGGATATGAGAAAGTGGTTGAGGGTTTTTGGAGCATATCACTAAGCATCTTGAGCAAGCAAGCCATTAAGCAACACATCATCCCCTTTTAATAGTATTGGCTTTTCCTATGGACTCAATGTGATATTGGATCACTAAAAGTAAAATGTAGAGTATTGAGCTTTAGAGCTTGAGCCAATCCTTTGTCCTTAGCATTTTGAGGGGTCCACATTCCTAATCCATGCCATGCCAATCATTGAACTTTCCTGAAATATTCATCTTGAAATAGCATTAGTTCAATGAGCTATATGTTGTTAATAATTACCAAAGCCACCCAGGGATAGTTGCACTTTCAATCTCCCCCTTTTCGGTGATGACAACATATAGATCAAAGCTTTGACAAATGATAATAAGATTGAAATACATCATCGCTTTGAGAAGTATGTGATAAGCAAGAGCTCCCCCTAAATTTGTGCATTATTTAAGACTTGCTTTTGAATGCAAATGCACAATCGATTAGTATCATGGGTTACTCTTCCATGTCACATACATCTTGGTGGAGCGCTCAAAATGATAGCAATTAAAAGAATGCACTCATCATCAAGCAAAGTGAATGATCATATATGGATATAAGAGATAATATCATCCAAGCAAACATTAAAGTAGCATATGAACAAACACATGATCATACAAGTATCTCACACAAGGACATAAGGTATCAAACAAGCACACAATAAAGTTCGACCAAACAAATAGCAAGAGAGACAAAAAGCAACACTCTCTCTCAAAGCCTATGATCTATACATATTTCTCCCCCTTTGGCAACAAGTTACCAAAAAGTTCAGATATGCATAGCACTATGCGTCTCTCAGACTTGGTATTCGGGAGAGAACTCCAAGCATGAAGGCATCAGTCGATGTAGCTGGAGCTGGTGGAGTGGCTGCTGGAGGTGGCACTGAAGCTGTAGCTGCTAGTGCTGATGTGGTTGCTCTAGTATCTGGTACTGGCACTACAGCTAACCTCTGACTTCTTGGCACTCGCTAAAAAACATATTTAGGTGCCTTCCCTTTCTTCTCCTCTGCTTCCTCCTAGAGCTGCTCAACTGTTGTCTGCATCTCAGTCACTTTCAAATCATGATCATAGATTTTTTGTTCAATGGTCCTCTCCAAGATCTCCTGATTCTGAGTTAGGGTGGCCAAGCCCTTCTCAATCCTCAAAGTTGATTGGATCAGATATCCAAGTTGATCTTGTTTGCTCTTCAAGAACACTTGAGATGCCTCTTCAGCACTTGGCATCTTTGCAGCTTTTTCTGTCTTTACCTTAGCTCTCTTCTCTTGTGCTTGCACTGATGAAGGTTCATTCTCATCCATTACAACTGTTTTGTCTTCAAATTCTGGGTAGAGAGGTAAATTCTCCTTGTCCAACAAGTAAGTGAATGTGCCCATCTTTGAGTTGATAAGCACCTGGATGTGTGGAGCATACCCACAAGATCTTTTCTGGTCAGCAGCTGTCCTCTTGATTGTCTCTACAATCAGACTCATGACCATGAATTTTTGAGGCACATCAAAAATGTGCAGCTAGTTGATTGAATGTCCTCTTATCATCCTATGATCTCCAAATTTGGGTAACAGAGTATGCCTTAAGATGGTGTTGATAGTAGGCAGACCAGACAACAAATATTTCATTGAGCCCAACTTATGAGTTTCCAGGGCTTTATCAGGAATTTCCTTATACATATTTGCCATGGAGTTGTGGTCTTTATTCTTCTTGGCATACACATCCAAATCATCCTCATGGTCTTCTGGGGCATTGATCAACTTTGCCCATTCTTCAACAGTTGACTGGTGCCTTGTACCTTCAGACATCCACACTATCCTTCCATCTGGATAGAAATGAGCAGTGGAGTACAATTGCATGATTAGCTCATCATTCCATTTGGTGAGCTTCTGTCCAACGAACTTGTCAACTCCACAAGCTTTGAAGTTGTCATGTACACCTGGAAAGTGATCTTCATTCTCTTTAATATATTCCCAATAAACCCATCTCATATCACAGACAATTGGCTTCTTGTCAAGCAGAATGGTCTCATAGAAATCTTGTTGTTCTTTGGTGTGGAACCTATAGTCCAAAAAGTCCTCCTTCTCACAGCATATGGATCAGACTGTCTCCAAAGTCTTAATCCTACATCCTTTCTGATGTTCATGTCCTCTGCCACTGGATGAGTGCCATTGTGGTCTGGAATCTTTGGTTTAAGCTTTCTGAGCACTTGGGCTTCGGCATCTTCTTCTTCATCCATCTCAGGCACTAGGGCCTTGTTCTTCTCCTCAGCAGGAATGTTTCTAGTGCTTCTCTTGGGTGCAGACTTGGTGGTTTGAGAAGCAGCTTTGGGAGCAGGTTTGGGCTTAGAAGTAGCAGCCCCTGACTTGATTGCATCTCCCATAAGCTTTTGTGACTTGGGTGATGGTGCAGCATCCTCTTCCTCTTCATCTTCTTCTAAATCTCTTACCATAGTTGACTTTCCAAGAACTTTTGCAAATGTGGTTCTTGCACTCTTCTTCTTCTTGCCATCTCCAACTGCCTTACCATCATCTGATTCAATTGTGAATTTCATGATTTCTCCTGTTGGAACTTTCCTTGGCTTTGACATTGGGACTCTCTTTGCTGGTGCCTTCTTATGCATACCAGGCTTTGTTGCAGCAGCAGTGCCATACTCTTTCTTCAGCACTTTCTTCTTTGAGGTGGCCTCATCCTCAACAGCCACATAGTCCTCATCCTTAGAGTCTGAGGTTCTCTTCTTTCTTGTTCTAGTGGCTGTCTTGGGCAAGTTACATGGAGTGCTCCTGCTGCCCTCATCATAGCTGCTTGAGGGACTAGTGCCCTCACTCATTTGTACTTGCTCTTCAGATTTATTCTGGCTATCACTCTGGTCAGACATCTTGGCAGGCAAACTGACTGCAAACCCTGTGAGTAGATATAGATGAGGTAGAGTAGATGAGCATCACAAAGTGCAGAGATTTTTGCAAAACAAATGAGTCAAAAACTTAGTTTTAGTTCTCCACTGAAATGATTTCGGAGCTACCGAATTGATAAACTCGGTGATACCAAAGCAACATTTGGAACCTAAACTAGTGAACTCGGTCAGACCGAGTCACAGTTTGGTGGCACCGAGATTGCTAGGGTTTCATAGAGAATTGAACTCGGTCACACCAATTTGCAGTTTTCGGTCAGACCGGAAAGCGCATGTGCAATGGCCTAAGCCAAATCGGTGAGACCGATTTCTACAATTCGGTCGGTCCGAGATGAGTTCAGCAGAGACCTAACCCTAAATTTTCGAATCAAACTTAACCTAAAGGAAGTTTTCTCTGGATAGATTGATTTCATACGTGGCAAAGATCATGGCATTGACCTTGTGCTTAGAATCGGAGGTGAAAAGAGAGCACAAGGGGTCGAACTCATACCCTAGTTCGGCGGGAGTTCGCTACGGCGGCAACGGCGGAGCATATTTCTGTTGACGGTGATAGAAACCAGCGGCGGGAGGTCGCTGGCGGCGAGGAGATGATCCAGAGACACGAGGAGGCAGAGCAGGATATGCGCAAGCTGAGGGCTTTTGAAGAAATTTCCATAATCTCACCCTTGGATATATATATCCTGACCCTATTGATGTGACCGAGTGGAACAACTCGGTGGCACGGAGGTGCAGAATGGCAAGCGGTTACTGCAACTCGGTGTGACCGAAATGTTCAAATCGGTTGCACCGAGATGAAAACCTAGATCAACTTAGTGAACTCGGTGTGACCGAAATGGATGACTCGGTCATACCGAAATGCACAAAGAGGTTTTGGAAGTTTAAGTCTATGACGAATCGGGGACTCCGAGTGCTCCTCACACAGAGTGGTTCAAATCTGACTTGATCAAACTTTGTGATGTAGCATGAATGGAGTTTGAGACGAGAAAAGCATAGATAGCTAGAGAAGGTGCTTAGGCATTCTTGTCCATCCACTTGGGAAAAGAGAAAGAGACAAACGATTAAAGCAACAAGTGGATGTCCTCGTATGAGTAAAATATGCAACCAACATGCTCACACAATAAAATGGCAAATGAAATATGTGGCAAAGCATGCACAAACACTCTAGCATCTGTCAAGAAATTTGTGATGACTAGGTCATCTATATATGAGTATATTGACATAGGAGTCAAATGAGAACATTTGATCATAGGTCATACTCATCGTTTAAGCACAAGTGGGGTTACCACTTTTACATAAAGCATTGTTGTGTTCACATCGTTAGAGTTGCTTTAGCTCAATTCTTAGAGTAAAGCTCCCCCTAGATGTGATATCCCCCCTAAGAGGGATGAACTAACCTTGGGTTTTGTCGATGATGACTTCATGTAGGTGTTGAAGATGTGGACGCTAAATGTTGATGTAGATCATTCGGAGCAATCCATTGGAGTGAGTTGCACTTTCAATACCTACACGGGTTAGTCCCACAAGGAACAAGAAAGGATATCCATAGACATAGAATGATGTACACACAAGATGATGTCCATGAAAGCATTAGGTTACCTTGTCCCTTGTCTTACCGACAAGAGGGTTTGTGACTCCTTGAACTAGTGCAAGATATGGATGTTGTTTGCACTTGTTCTTGCCAAAATGATATGAGTGAAGTGTATTGGCGGAGTCACCCTCTAGAACTCTCTAGTTCTTCTTCTTCGGGATCCACATCATCTTGATGGGAATCCTTGGGGTTGTAGTCATACTCGATGAAGTAGAACTTGATGTAGTTTTGGGAACCCACTTGACCAAGGCCTTGGGAGCTTCTTCAAATGCATCAATCTCCTCTTGAAGCTTATCCTTGCCTTTTTGCTTGTGGTCTTGTGGTGGAAGATCATCTTGAGCTTGTGTCCCTTGGAAAGAAGTAGGATCATACTTCTCTTGTTGAGGATTAAACTTTGTCTTGGGGTATTGATCTTTTTCCCGCTCAACTCCATTGGCATTCAACTTTCGTTCAAAACCAACACCTTGGTTCTTCCGGTGCCTTCCTTGCTTGCGTACAATTTCCTCAAATTGCTTACTTTCGGCAAGGCTCTTGTAAACACATTTCTCTATAACCCTTCAATAAGCTATTTTCTTGCTCAAGTGTAACTTGGCTAAGAGAATCATTAGTGGAATCAAGAGAACTACTAGAAGCAACAACAATGGATTTAGCATGATTATTTTTACTACTAGAACAAGAATCTTTCTTACTTTTGTTCCTAGATTAACTTGTGGCATGTAAGTAGACAAGAGTAAATGCTTGGCAATGTAAGAAGAACTTTTCTTGCGAAGATCATCATTGATTGCCTTTAAAAACTCATGCTCTTGCTCTAGGTTGAAATTTTCAAAGCGTAGCTTCTCATGAGTCTTTAAAAGTTCTCGATGATCTTCCAAGGTAGTTTCATGAGCTAACTTAAGAGTATTTAGTTCTTTAGTTAGACGATCAATCTCCTTCTTATCATCGTCATTCATTTTATCTTTATTAGCATGATTAATAGCAAATTCATCATAATTTTCATAACTAGAGTTATCAACAAGTAAATCATCATCACCTAGCAAATCATCTACATCACTATTGAAATCAACATACTCCGGGTGTGATACCTTTGGGCCTTTAGGCATGAAGCATCTTCCAATTCCTTCATTTGGTGAGTCAAATATGTCATAGGAGTTGGTTGACATGGGTGCTAGACCGACAACACCTTCATCTTGAGTATATTCGGAGTTGGAGTGATAACTTCTTTCGGATTGATGGTCGGAATCGGAGCCGGATACCCATTCACCAACGTGAGCTTGATATCTTCGTTTTGTGTAGCTCTTTGATGATTTGTCCTTCCTTTTCGAATCCTTTTCTCCGGGAGGTTCTTCGTTCATAACGATCATATCTACTCCTTCTCTCTCTTGGTGGTCATTCTTCTCTTCTACTTCTTCTTTAGGTGAATCTTCTATTCTTTTGTAGGGAGCTGTACACACATTGCAGTAGTGTCCGGGTCTTCCACAAATGTAGAAATTACCTTCACGACTCGAAGATCTTTTGTCATTGTAGGGCCTTGACTTGGAACTTCTTTCCTTGCTTCTACTCTTGTAGAACTTGTTGAAGTTATTCACCATTAGGATCAATTCTTCATTGAAGGTTTGTTTCTCACTTGATGATGTAGGAGGATCACATGAGGCTTTGTAAGCACCACTTCACTTATTGTGAAGCTCTTCTTTATCCTTGAGTGACATCTCATGAGCAACAATTCTTCCAATGACTTTTGTTGGCTTGAGATCTTTGTAATTGGGCATCATTTGGATCAATGTGAACATGGTATCATATTTTCTATCCAAGGCTCTTAGGATCTTCTTGATGATGAATCTATCGGTCATCTCTTCACTTCCTAAGCCGGCAATCTCATTTGTGATGAGAGCAAGCCTAGCGTACATTTCAGCGACACCTTCACCATCCTTCATTTTGAACTTTCCCAGCTGACTCCGAGGCACATCCAATTTGGATTCCTTGATGGAGTCAGTACCTTCGTGCATATCAATCAAAGTATCCCAAATTTCCTTTGCATTCTCAAGACGGCTGATTTTGTTGAATTCTTCGGAGCATAATCCGTTGAAGAGAATATCACAAGCTTGAGTGTTGTATTGCAGCATATTCAACTCTTCCGCGGTAGCTTCACAGTTCGGTTCTCTCCCATCGAAGAACTCACCTTGCAAGCCGATACACACAATAGCCCAAACGGCGGGTTTATGTCCAAGAATATTCATTTTCATCTTATGCTTCCAACTAGCAAAATTAGTACCATCAAAGTAAGGACCTCTACGGTGGTAATTTCCCTCGCTATACGCCATACTCTCCTAGGTTGTGAAACCAAGGGTATGATCACCAAAAGCTATGTAAATCAAGGCAAATGGAGACCATAACTCCGATACCACTTGTAGGATCGAAAGTATGTCTAGAGGTGGGTGATTAGACTACTTAACCAAATAAAAATCTAGCCTTTTCCCAATTTTAAGTCTTGGATTTTAGCAACTTTACACAAGTCAAGCAATCAACCTACACATGCAATTCTAAGAGTATAGCAGCGGAATGTAAAACATTGCACATGAAGGTAAAGGGAGGAGTTTGAGGGAGCAAATGCAATGTAGACACGGAGATTTTTGGCGTGGTTCCGATAGGTGGTGCTATCGTACATCCACGTTGATGGAGACTTCAACTCACGAAGGGTAACAGCTGCGCGAGTCCACGGAGGGCTCCACCCACGAAGGGTCCACGAAGAAGCAACCTTGTCTATCCTATCATGGCCATCACCCACGAAGGACTTGCCTCACTAGGGTAGATCTTCACGAAGTAGGCGATCTCCTTGCTCGTACAAACTCCTTGGTTCAACTCCACAATCTTGACGGAGGCTCCCAAGTGACACCTAACAAATCTAGGAGACACCATTCTCCAAAAGTTAATAGATGGTGTGTTGATGATGAACTCCTTGCTCTTGTGCTTCAAATGATAGTCTCCCCAACACTCAACTCTCTCTTATAGGATTAGATTTGGTGGAAAGATGATTTGTGTGGAAATCAACTTGGGGAAGGCTAGAGATGAAGATTTATGTGGTTGGAATGGAATATATTGACCTCAACACATGAGTAGGTGGTTCTCTCTCAGAAAATGAATGCTGGAAGTGTAGGCATGTTCTGATGGCTTTCTCCATGAATGAAGAGAGGGTGGAGGGGTATATATAGCCTCCACACAAAATCTAACCGTTACACACAATTTACCAAACGAATCAGAAAACTCGGTCAGACCGATTTAGTTCATAATGTGACCGTTAGGCATTTCGGTGGGACCGACATGTCAACTCGGTGGGAACGATTTCTTTAGGGTTAGGCCATAACGTAATCTTGGTGAGACCGATTAAACAAACTCGGTGGAACCAACTTTGGTAATAAGCTAACTATAGAGTTGGTCAGGCAATCTCAGTGGTACCGATTCGCTCATCTCGGTGAGACCGAAATGTTACGAAGGGGAAACAGAGAGTTTGCATTGCAAACTCGATGGGCCCGATCGCTCATCTCTGTTAGACCGAAACGTTACGAAGGGAAACAGAGAGTTTTCAATTCCATCTCGGTGAGACCGAGATCCCTATCAGTGAGACCAAAGTGACTCGGGTTTCTGGCAGTGGCTATGTCAAATGAACTCGGTGGCGCCTGATAGATCAAATCGGTGGGGCCAAGTTTGACATTTAGTTTGGGACATATGTGGATATGAGAAAGTGGTTGAGGGTTTTTGGAGCATATCACTAAGCATCTTGAGCAAGCAAGCCATTACGCAACACCTCATCCCCTTTTAATAGTATTGGCTTTTCCTATGGACTCAATGTGATCTTGGATCACTAAAAGTAAAATGTAGAGTCTTGAGCTTTAGAGCTTGAGCCAATCCTTTGTCTTTAGCATTTTGAGGGGTCCACATTCCTAATCCATGCGATGCCAATCATTGAACTTTCCTGAAATATTCATCTTGAAATAGCATTAGTTTAATGAGCTATATGTTGTTAATAATTACCAAAACCACCCAAGGATAGTTGCACTTTCATATGTTTAAGACATGATGTGATATACGTTGATGTATGAGATGATCATGTTTTGTAAAAGTCACTGTTCAAAAAAATCTTCCGATTCAGCAATTTATCATCCGATTTATTGCTACTCTTGGAGTGACAGATAAGATTATGCCTTATCTTCACCATTTATCGTTTGCACCGATTTAGCGCTATGACAAGTGATTTATAGGGAATCTACCAATAAATCGGGTCTATTCATAGCACTATGTTTGCAAAAACTGTGTTTATTTGCGTTTTGTGGACCTTGTTACGCTATATGTAATGTTGTCCTATTTTGTTTGTCATTATACAAGGATTCAAAGGCTAGGAATCAAGGCAACACTTCTGCCCAATATTGTTTTGGTGTTGAATATAGCATATTTTAGTGTTGGGAACCTGGGATTTGCAAAAAATGGCCGATTAATAGTTGACCGATAAAATCGATTAATCGACCGATTTCTGATTAATCTCTAATCCCCAGCTGACAGAGACACTAACGATAAGCGATATCCTCAACATTGGTAAAAGTTATCGGCAACTGGTAGGAGCCTTATGGTTGTCGCTTTATTGTATGAAATGCAATCACCATGTAATTGCTTTACTTTATCACTATGGGTTAGCGATAGTTGTAGAAGCAATAGTTGGCGAGACAACAATGACGCTACGATGGAGATTAAGGTGTCAAGTTGGTGACGATGGAGATTATGACGGTGCTTTGGAGATGGAGATCAAAGGCACAAGATGATGATGGCCATATCATGTCACATATTTTGATTGCATGTGATGTTTATCTTTTATGCATCTTATTTTGCTTAGTATGGCAGTAGCATTATAAGATGATCCCTCACTAAAATTTCAAGGTATAAGTGTTCTCCCTGAGTATGCACCACTGCGACAGTTCGTCATGCCGAGACACCACGTGATGATCGGGTGTGATAAGCTCTATGTTCACATACAATGGATGCAAGACAGTTTTGCATGTGCGGAATACTCGGGTTAAACTTGACGAGCCTAACATGTACAGACATGGCCTCTGAACACTGAGACCGAAAGGTCAAACGTGAATCATATAGTAGATATGATCAACATAGAGATGTTCACCATTGAAAACTACTCCATCTCACGGGATGATCGGACATGGTTTAGTTGATATGGATCACGTGATCATTTAGATGACTCGAGGGATGTCTATCTAAGTGGGAGTTCTTAAGTAATATGATAGTTTTTGCATATCTATGTTGTAGATCAATGGCCTGTGCTACCGTTCCCTTGAATTTTAATGTGTTCCTAGAGAAAGCTAAGTTGAAAGATGATGGTATCAACTACATGGACTGGGTCCATAACTTGAGGATTATCCTCATTGCTGCATAGAATAATTATGTCATTGATGCACCGCTAGGTGGCAAACCCCCTCCCGCTAATGTAGACGCATTGAACATCTAGCAGACGCGGTTTGATGACTACTCTATAGTTCAGTGTGCCATGCTTTACGGCTTAGAATCGGAACTTCAAAGACGTTTTGAACGTCATGGACCATATGAGATGTTCCAGGAGTTGAAGTTAATATTTCAAGCAAATGCCCGAGTTGAGAGATATGAAGTCTCCAACAAGTTCTATAGATGCAAGATGGAGGTGAATAGTTCTATCAGTGAACACATACTCAGAATGTCTGGGTACCATAACCACTTGACTCAGCTGGGAGTTAATCTTCCAGATGATAGTGTTATTGATAGGGTTCTTCAATCACTACCACCAAGCTACGAAGGCTTCGTGATGAACTATAATATGCAAGAGATGGATAAGACAATTCCCGAGCTCTTCTCTATGCTCAAAGCTATGGAGGTAGAAATCAAGAAAGAGCATCAAGTGTTGATGGTTAACATGACCACTAGTTTCAAGAAAAAGGGCAAGGGAAAGAAGGGGAACTTCAAGAAGAATGGCAAGCAAGTTGTCACTCCTGGGAAGAAGCCCAAGTCTGGACCCAAGCCTGAAACTGAGTGCTTATACTGCAAAGGGACTGGTCACTGGAAGCGGAACTGCCCAAGTATTTGGTGGATAAGAAGGATGGCAAAGTGTACAAAGGTATATTTGATATACATGTTATTGATGTGTACCTTACAAATGCTCGTAGTAGCGCCTAGGTATTTGATACTGGTTCTGTTGCTCATATTTGCAACTCGAAACAGGGGCTACGGATTAAACAAAGATTGGCTAAGGACGAGGTGATGATGCGCGTCAGAAATGGTTCCAAGGTCTATGTGATCGACTTCGGCACGCTACCTCTACATCTACCTTAGGGATTAGCTTTAGACCTGAATAATTGTTATTTGGGGCCAGCGTTGAGCATGAACATTATATCTGGATCTTGTTTGATGCGAGATGGTTATTCATTTAAATCAGGGAATAATGGTTGTTCTATTTATATGAGTAATATCTTTTATGGTCATGCAACCTTGAAGAGTGGTCTATTTTTATTGAATCTCGATCGTGGTGATACACATATTCATAATATTGATGCAAAAAGATGCAAAGTTGATAATTATAGTGCAACATATTTGTGGCACTGCCATTTAGGTCATATTGGTGTAAAGCGCATGAAGAAACTCCATGCGGATGGACTTTTGGAATCACTTGATTATGATCATTTGATGCTTGCGAACAATGCCTCATGGGCAAGATGACTAAGACTCCATTCTCTGGAACAATGGAGCGAGCCACAAACTTATTGGAAATAATACATATCGATGTATGTGGTTTGATGAGTGTTGAGGCTCGCGGCGGGTATCGTTATTTTCTGACCTTCACAGATGATTTGAGCAGATATAGATATATCTACTTAATGAAACACAAGTCTGAAACATTTGAAAAGTTCAAAGAATTTCAGAGTGAAGTGGAAAATCATCGAACAAGAAAATTAAGTTTCTACAATCTGATCGCGGAGGCGAATATTTGAGTTATGGGTTTCGGCTTCATTTAAAACAATGTGGAATAGTTTCACAACTCACGCCACCTGGAACACCACAGCGTAATGGTGTGTCCAAACGTCGTAACCATATTTTATTAGATATGGTGCGATCTATGATGTCTCTTACCGATTTACCACTACATTTTGGGGTTATACATTAGAGACAGCTGCATTCACGTTAAATAGGGCACCATCTAAATCCATTGAGACGACACCATATGAACTATGGTTTGGCAAGAAACATAAGATGTCGTTTCTTAAAGTTTGGGGTTGTGATGATTATGTGAAAAAGCTTCAGCCTGATAAGCTCGAACCCAAATCGAAGAAGTGCGTCTTCATAGGATGCCCAAAAGAAACTGTTGGGTACACTTTCTATCACAGATCTGAAGGCAAGATATTTGTTGCTAAGAATGGATCCTTTCTACAGAAGGAGTTTCTCTCGAAAGAAGTGAGTGGGAGGAAAGTAGAACTTGATGAGGTAATTGTACCTACTCTTGAATTGGAAAATAGCTCATCACAGAAAACCGTTCCCATGATGCCTACACCAATTAGTGAGGAAGCTAATGATGATGATCATGAAACTTTAGATCAAGTTACTACCGAACCTCGTAGGTCAACCAGACTATGTTTCACACCTGAGTGGTACGGTAGTCCTTTTCTGGAAGTCATGTTACTAGACCATGATGAACCTACAAACTATGAGGAAGCGATGATGAGCCCAGATTCCGTGAAATGGCTTGAGGCCATGAAATCTGAGATGGGATCCATGTATGAGAACAAAGTATGGACTTTGGTTGACTTGCCCGATGATCGGCAAGCCATGGAGAATAAATGGATCTTCACGAAGAAGATTGATGCTGATGGTAATGTTACTATCTACAAAGCTCGACTTGTTGTGAAAGGTCTTCGACAAATTGAAGGAGTTGATTATGATAAGACCTTCTCACCTGTAGTGATGCTTAAGTCTGTCCGAATCA
Organism: Triticum dicoccoides; assembly: GCF_002162155.2. Classification (NCBI taxonomy): domain Eukaryota; kingdom Viridiplantae; phylum Streptophyta; class Magnoliopsida; order Poales; family Poaceae; genus Triticum; species Triticum dicoccoides. The sequence goes on from NC_041389.1 coordinate 233,280,745, forward strand.
TGTTAGCAATTGCTGAATTTTATGATTATGAAATCTGGCAAATGGACGTCAAAACTGCATTCCTTAATGGATTTCTTATAGAAGAGTTGTATATGATGCAACCAGAAGGTTTTGTAAGGTGCTAACAAAGAGTGTAAGCTCCAGCGATCCATTTATGGACTGGTGCAAGCATCTCGGAGTTGGAATATACACGTTGATGAAGTGATCAAAGCATATGGTTTTATACAGACATTTGGAGAAGCATGTATTTACAAGAAAGTGAGTGGGAGCTCTGTAGAATTTCTAATATTATATGTGGATGACATATTGTTGATCGGAAATGATATAGAATTTCTGGATAGCGTAAAAGGATACTTGAATAAGATTTTTTTTCCATGAAAGACCTCGGTGAAGCTGCTTATATATTGGGCATCAAGATCTATAGAGATAGATCAAGCCGCTTAATTGGACTTTCACAAAGCACATACCTTGATAAAGTTTTGAAGAAGTTCAAAATGGATCAGTCAAAGAAAGGGTTCTTGCATGTGTTACAAGGTGTGAAGTTGAGTCAGACTCAGTGCCCGATCACTGCAAAAGATAAAGAGAAAATGAAAGTCATTCCCGATGCCTCAGCCATAGGTTCTATCATGTATGCAATGTTGTGTACCAGACCTGATGTGTGCCTTGCTATAAGTTTAGTAGGGAGGTACCAAAGTAATCCAGGAGTGGATCACTGGAAAGCAGTCAAGAACATCCTGAAGTACCTGAAAAGGACTAAGGATATGTTTCTCGTTTATGAGGGTGACAAAGAGCTCGTCATAAATGGTTACGTCGATGCTAGCTTTGACACTGATCCGGATGACTCTAAGTTGCAGACCGGATACGTATTTATATTGAATGGTGGAGCTATCAGTTGGTGCAGTTCCAAGCAAAGCGTCATGGCGGGATCTACGTGTGAAGCGGAGTACATAGCTGCTTCGGAAACAGCAAATGAAGGAGTCTGGATGAAGGAGTTCATATCCGATCTAGGTGTAATACCTAGTGCATCGGGTCCAATGGAAATCTTTTGTGAAAATACTGGAGCAATTGCCTTAGCGAAGGAATCCAAATTTCACAAGAGAACCAAACACATCAAGAGACACTTCAACTCCATCCGTGATCAAGTCAAGGAGGGAGACATAGAGATTTGCAAAATACATACAGATCTGAATGTGGCAGGCCCATTGACTAAGCCTCTTCCACGAACAAAACATGATCAGCACCAAGACTCCATGGGTGTTAGAATCATTTTAGAATCATTACAATGCAATCTAGATTATTGACTCTAGTGCAAGTGGGAGACTGAAGGAAATATGCCCTAGAGGCAATAATAAAGTTGTTATTTATATTTCCTTATACCATGATAAATGTCTATTATTCATGCTAGAATTGTATTAACCAGAAACTTGATGCATGTGTGAATATATAGACAAAACACAGTGTCCCTAGTATGCCTCTATTAGACTAGCTCGTTAATAAAAAGATGGTTAAGTTTCCTAACCATAGACATGTGTTGTCAATTGATGAACAGGATCACATCATTAGGCGAATGATGTGATGGACAAGACCCATCTGTTAGCTTAGCATAATGATTGTTAAGTTTTATTACTATTGCTTTCTTCATGACTTATACATATTCCTTTGACTATGAGATTATGCAACTCCCAAATGCCGGAGGAATACCTTGTGTGCTATCAAATGTCACAACGTAACTGGGTGATTATAAAGTTGCTCTACAAGTATCTCTGAAGGTGTTTGTTGGGTTGGCATAAATCGAGATTAAGATTTTTCACTTCGAGTATCGGAGAGGTATCTCTGGTCCCTCTCGGTAATGCACATCATGATAAGCCTTGCAAGCAATGTAACTAATGAGTTAGTTATGGGATGATGTAATACGAAACGAGTAAAGAGACTTGCTGGTAACGAGATTTAACTAGGTATGAAGATACCGACGATCGAATCTTGGGAAAGTAACATATCGATGACAAAGGGAATGACGTATGTTGTAACATACCGATGACAAAGGGCAAGTAACATACTGATGACAAAGGGAATGTCTCGGTCATGTCTACATAGTTCTCAAACCCGTATGGTCCGCACGCTTAATGTTTGATGACGATTTGTATTATGAGTTATGTGTTTTGGTGACCAAAGATTGTTCCGAGTCCCTGATGAGATCACGGACATGGCGAGGAGTCTCGAAATGGTCAAGAGGTAAAGAGTGATATATTGGACGATAGTATTCGGACACTGGAAGTGTTTCGGGATGTATCGGGTACATATCGGAGTACCGGGGGGTTACCGGAACCCCTCGGAGGAAGATATGGGCCATATGGGCCATAGGAGGGAGGCAAGCCAGCCCACAAGAGGTGGAGCCCCCCCGCCCAAGGGAGGAGTCCGAATTGGACAAGGGGAGGGGCGGTGCCCCCCTTTCCTTCTCCTCCTCTCTCTCCTTCCTCCTTTCCCCTTCCGGTAAAAGGAAAGGGGGGCGAATTGGACTAGGAGCCCAAGTGGGACTCCAACCACTTGGGGCGCGCCTAGGCTGGCCTCCTCCCCTCTCCCTCCTTTATATACGGGGGGTGGGGGCGCCTCTAACACAACATCAATTGTTCCAAGTCGTGTGCAGCGCCCGCCTCCATAGTTTGCTCCTCCGGTCATATTGTCGTAGTGCTTAGGCAAAGCCATGCAGGGATCACTTCACCATCACCGTCACCATGCCATCGTGCTGATGGAACTCTCCCTTGACACTTTGCTTGATCAAGAGTTCGAGGGACGTCATCGATCTGAATGTGTGCAGAACTCGGAGGTGTCGTACGTTTGGTGCTTGATCGGTTGAATCGAGAAGACGTTCGACTACATCAACTGCGTTAAGCTAATGCTTCCGCTTTCGGTCTACAAGGGTACGTGGACACACTCTCCCCTCTCGTTGCTATGCATCTCCTAGATAGATCTTGCATGATCGTAGGAATTTTTTTGAAATTGCATGCTACGTTCCCCAACAGTATATGATACAACCAGAAGGTTTTGTCGATCCTAAGGATGTTAAAAGGCATGCAAGCTCCAGCGATCCTTTTATGGACTAGAGCAAGCATCTCAGAGTTGGAATATACACTTTGATGAGGTGATCAAAACTTTTGGGTTTATACAAAGTTTGCAAGAAACTTATATTTACAAAAAAGTGAGTGGGAGCGCTGCAACATTTCTGATAAGTATATGTGGATGACATATTGTTGATCAGAAATGATGTAGAATTTCTGGAAAGCATAAAGGGTTGTTTGAAAGGAGTTTTTCAGAGGAAGACCTGGGTAAAGCTGCTTACATATTGGGCAACAAGATCTATAGATATAGATCAAGACGCCTGATAAGACTTTCATGGAGCACATACCTTGACATGATTTTGAAGGAGTTCAAAATGGATCAGTCAAAGAAGGAGTTCTTGCCTGAGTTGTAAGGTGTGAAGTTGAGTACGACTCAAAGCTTGACCACGGCAGAAGAAAGAGAAAGAACGAAGGTTGTCCCCTATGCCATAGCCATAGGCTCTATACGGTATGTCATGCTGTCTACCACACCTGATGTGTACCTTGCCACGTGTCTGGCAAGGGGGTACAAGAGTGATCAGGGAGTGGATCACTGTAGAACGGTCAAAAATTGTCCTTAGAGTAATAAGGAAATGTTTCTTGGTTATGGAGGTGATAAAGAGTTTGGCGTAAAGGGTTACGTCGATGCAAGCTTTAACACCTATCCGGATGACTCTGAGTAGCAAACCAGATACGTATAATGGAGCAACCATTTGGAATAGCTCCAAGTGGAGCGTGGTAGCAGCATCTACAATATGACATAGAGATTTGCGAAGTACATACGGATCTGAATGTTGCAGACCATTGACTAAAACCTCTCTCACAAGCATAACATGATCAAACCCCAGAACTCATGGAGTGTTAATCACATGGTGAGGTGAACTATATTATTGACTCTAGTAAACTCTCTGGGTGTTAGTCACATGGCGATGTGAAATATGAGTGTTAATCACATGGCGATGTGAACTAGATTATTGACTCTAGTGCACGTGGGAGACTGTTGGGAATATGCCCTAGTGGCAATAATAAATTAGTTATTATCATATTTTCCTGTTCATGATAATCGTTTGTTATCCATGCTAGAATTGTATTGATCGGAAACTCAGATACATGTGTGGATACATAGACAACAACATGTCCCTAGTGAGCCTCTACTAGACTAGCTCATTGATCAAACATGGCTATGGTTTCCTAGCCATAGACATGAGTTGTCATTTGAAAACGGGATCACATCATTAGGAGAATGATGTTATTGACAAGACCCAAACTATAAACGTAACATATGATCGTGTCAAGTTTATTGCTATCATTTTCTGCAAGTCAAGTATATGTTCCTATGACCATGACATCATGCAAATAACCGACACCGGAGGAGTACTTTATGTGTACCAAACGTCGCAACGTAACTGGGTGACTATAAAGGTGCTCTACAGGTATCTCCAAGGGTGCCTGTTGAGTTGGCATGGATCAAGACTAGGATTTGTCACTCCCTATGACGGAGAGGTATCTTAGGGCCCACTCAGTAAAACAACATCACAAGAAGCTTGCAAGCAATGTGACTAATGGGTTAGCCACGGGATCTTGTATTACGAAACGAGTAAAGAGACTTGCCAGTAACGAGATTTAACTAGGTATGGTGATACCGACGATCGAATCTCCGGCAAGTAACATACCGATAGAAAAGGGAACTACATGCGGGATTAGCTGAATCCTTGACATCGAGGTTCGACTGATAAGATCTTCGTAGAATATGTGGGAACCAATATGGTCATTCAGGTCCCGCTATTGGTTGTTGACCGAAGAGGTGTCTTGGTCATGTCTGCATAGTTCTCGAATCCGCAGGGTCTACACACTTAACCTTTGGGGACGATATAAGTATAGTTGAGTCATTATGGTGGTTACAAAATGTTGTTCGGAGTCCCGGATGAGATCCGGGACGTGATGAGTAACTCCGGAATGGTCCAGAGGTGAAGATTGATATATTGGACGAAGGGTATTGGAGTTCGGAATTGTTCCGGGGGTACCGGGTGATGACCAGCGTCACTG
>NC_041389.1:233286365-233304912 GCF_002162155.2 Triticum dicoccoides
GGGAGGGGGCAAACCAGCCAACTAAGGGGCTGAGCGCCTCCCTCGCCCCATCTCACGTAACCAGGAGGGTTGGTGGCGCCCCTCTAGGGTTCCCTCCACCGGCTTGGGGGGCAAGTCACCCTAGGGGAGATCCCATCTGCCCTGCCCCCCCCCAAGGGGAAACCCTAGGAGCGCCATCCCTCCTCCCTTCCCCTATATCTAGAGAGGTAGAGAGAGGACAGCCGCACCCTTGAGCACATCTCAACGCCACGGTGCTGCCTCTCCTCTCCCTCGCATCCCTCTTCCTCTCTGTAGTGCTTAGCGAAGCTCTGCTGAGATTCCGCCACCACGCCGTCGTGTTGCTGGAGGAATCGAGCTAGTACTTCACCATCGCTCGCTGGATCGAGGAGGTGAAGGCGTCATCAAACCGTACGTATGTTGAACACGGAGGTGTCGTCCGTTCGGCACTTGGATCGAGAGTTCGCGAGACGGATCATGATTGGATCGCGAAGACGTTCACGGGGATCGCGAAGACATTCGCGGGACGGATTGTGATTGGATCGCGAATACGTTTGACTACATCAACCGCATTTCTTAACGCTTCCGCTTAGCAATCTACAAGGCTATGTAGATGCAATCTCCCCTCTCGTAGATGATCATCTGCTAGATTGGATCTTGGTGAGCGTAGGAAAATTTTTGTTTCCCATGCAACATTCCCCAACACTAACAACATCCTTGACCACGAGTAGCTAGGATCTTTCTCACCAGACGGAGCCTCCAAGAAGGGAATAACGCAACCCCGTTGCCACTGCCCGGTCTGGCATGTAGGACCAAGGGTTTTCACCCTGAGCACAAAGTAGGGAAGGACACCACACGATGACGCCTCCAAGGAGGAAAACGGCGCTTAGGAGCGTCACCGACACTGGCACCGGCAGCGTCGGGCAGAGCTTTCGCCCAGAAAAATTGTCCTTCACCACCAGAATCCACTATCCAACCACCACAAGCATAGCCACCGGCCGATGGGTAGAGGCAGCCGAACATGAAGAGGACGACGCCCACAAGGGAGTTTGGTCACAAGCCGAAGCCCCAACGACCACACCCAACCCACAAACGCCTCCGCGTAAACCACCTCTCCGCCCTCATGACCAAGACAGACCACTAGCACCTGCATCACGGCCCCTATCATAAAGGCACCGCCATTCCCACCAGCCGAATCCACCGCTCCGGATCCCAAAAGGCCAAACCTTGCCCGCCTCTCACCAAGAGACGGGCCATCGATACGCAGCTGACCAGCCCCGTTGCCGCACCGCTGCACCACCATAACTGGCACCACAACCTCCCACCGGCACCCAACCAAATCAAATCACGCCCGAGCACTGCACGACCCAGATCCGCGCATTTTGATGTAGCTTTTTCGATAAAGGGTGGATTTTATTGGCTCAAAATGAAGCATCAAGAGGATACAAACACAAAGAGCATACACCCGGCCTCTGCATAGCTAGGATGCACACAGCCAACACCAACACACGCAGACAAAAAATCACACCGGCAAATAGCAAAGTCATGTAAGAGCAAAGCTATGCATAGGCGAGGGGAAAAACAAGCGATTAGATCCGCGATCGGTAAACTACAACAATGACAATATCCGCACCAGCATATCATGACACCGCACAGGCAATGAGGTTCTTCAACAGCAATGCCTTCAGGAAGGATCGACGCTCGGGCGCCACCGTCACCGGATCCAACCATTCAAGGTCAGAATCTAGATTTTCACCCTGAAGAATCAGTCTGAGTATATCGGAGAAATGCCTTCAACAAGGTAACGACACAAGAGTATCGTCATTGCCATGTATAACCATCGTGGGTTAGACATAGGCTTTCACCCAGGAACTCGAGACCAGCGTCACTTATGCGTTGTCGCCTTCACTTTTCCACGATTCCAGCAGCTGCATGCGGTGTGGTCCACTGCCACTGCACAACCATCCCTATGCGTCTAAGTCGTCATCAATATTTTGCATCTCCCCGAGAAGTCAACCACCGGGTCTAAAGAGAAGAACCTTCACAAAGACCTTTCAATGACCACCGCAATCTACGGCGAGTCCGTCGCCGCATGACAGAGTGGTCGTCAAGGACCAAGACCTATAGAGAAGGACACCACCGTCGACTACCACCTCACTGGAGAGAGCCATGCCCAGGCCCATCAGCCCTAGGGCCGACATGACCGGAGCCAAAGCACGGAAGGCAGATCAACATCGCCCGCGTGAAGTGCAGCCACTGCTAGATTAGGAGTGCAAGGCCGCTAGATCTGCGCCACGCCTCCCGGTCGAGGTCGGCAAGCACCAAGTTCACAAGCCGCCGAGCACCTCTAGACGTCGCCAAACAGTTCCATGAATCCATGTTGCGTGCGTACGAGGTAGACCATCGGTGGCATCCGCCTATGATGTCCCGAAGGTGAGATCTGATGAGACCCTTCATGATCGTTGGCCGTGAAGCAGCACTAGCCAGATCTGGGAAACACCAATCCCCGTCTTACGTCGGTGCTCCATCCAGCCCCATCCAGAATTTCAGATCCAAGGAAAAGGCCAACCCACTGCAGCGGACATTGGTGCTCGAGCAGACCAGGAGCAGCAGCCCTGCTAGTTGCGCTCCCCATGCCCCAGGGCCAAATCTACTATTGGCCGACCAAGACGAAGCAGCATCAGGCCGGCGCTCACGACGCTGACTCGATAAGGCGCCCACAGCCATGGCACCAAAGGGAGGATAGGGAAGAAGGAAGACGCCCCGCCACCACCGTGTAGTGCAAGGGGCTTCGCCCCTACGACCCTGGCCGGCGGCGGCGAGAAGGGAGGGATCCAGGGAGGGGCTCTAGTGGCGGCGGAGGTAGTCACCGCCCGAGTCGTCCTGGGTACACTTTTGAATTTTATGAGGCTGGCCATAGTGGGGTAACATAAGTAGTATTATGCATTTGGGATTCGCAAACATGTTTATGTGGCAGGCGATTAAAGAAGAGAGAGATGGTTAGACCTCTCCCAATGCATTGGTGCTAAAGTGGGGTGCTAAGTGCATTAAAATGCTTAGCAACTAATGTCCCCAATGCATCGGTGCTTAGGTTTTGTAACTAAGCCTTCTCTATTTAATTGTTTAGTAATAAAATTCCTTCATGTATTGGTTGGTAGTACTTTTGTCTAGGTTCACGTGCTTAGCATTGGTTCTTGTTGGGGTCACCATAATCCTCTCTCTCCTCTTTAATTGCTTTGCCACATCATTTTTCTGCCTATGTGGCATCCTTAGCACCTGTACACCGTGGAGCACTGGGAAGGGCCTTATAGTAACATAGGTAGATATCGTAACATAATAAATGCGATGCTACTATGTGTCATGCATGGCAATAAATGAGACCACCTATGATACTAATCTATGATACTATGCACTATAGAGGTAGTAACATAGACTAGTAACTGTTGGGGAACGTAGCAATAATTCAAAATTTTCTACGCATCACCAAGATCAATCTATGGAGATTCTAGAAACAAGAGAGGGATAGGATGAGTTGATCTTCATACCCTTGAAGATCGCTATGCGGAAGCGTTACAAGAACGTGGTTGGTGGAGTCGTACACCCAGCGATTCAGATCGCGGTCGATTTCGATCTAAGCGTCGAAGGAACGGCGCCTCCGCGTTCAACACACGTACTGCCCGGGGACGTCTCCTCCTTCTTAATCCAGCAAGGGGAGAGGAGAAGTTGAGGGAAAACTCCAGCAGCACGACGGCGTGGTGGCGATGGAGCTCGTGGTTCTCCGGCAGGGCTTCACCAAGCACTACGGAGGAGGAGGAGGAGGAGGTGTTGGAGGAGGGAGGGGCTGCGCCAGGGGAAGTGTGTGGATGCCCTCTCTCTTCCTCACTATATATAGGGGGGAGGGGTGGAGGAGGCGCCCTAGGGTTCCCTAGGGGAGGGGTGGCGGCCACAGGGGAAACCCTAGATGGGTTTGGGCGCCCCCACCCCTAGGAAATTTGCCCCCCAAGCCGGGAGGGGTGGCTGCCCTAGGGGAGGCGCCCCCACCTCTCCACATTACGTGAGATGGGGTGGGAGGGGCGCACAGCCCAATAGTGGGCTGATGTGCCCCCTCCCCTTGGCCCATAAGGCCCCCCAACGCTTGTCGGGGCCTCCGAAACACCTTTTGGTCATGCTGGTCGTCACCCGGTACACCCAGAACAATTCCGGACTCCAATACCCTTCGTCCAATATATCAATCTTCACCTCCGGACCATTCCGGAGTTCTTCGTCATGTCCGGGATCTCATCCAGGACTCCGAACAACCTTCGGTAACCACATACTATTTCCCATAACAACTCTAGCATCACCGAACCTTAAGTGTGTAGACCCTACGGGTTCGGGAACCATGCAGACATGACCGAGACGTTCTCCGGCCAATAACCAACAGCGGAATCTGGATACCCATGTTGGCTCCCACATGTTCCATGATGATCTCATTGGATAAACCACGATGTCGGGGATTCAATCAATCCCGTATACAATTCCCTTTGCCAATCGGTATGTTACTTGCCCGAGATTCGATCGTCGGTATCCCAATACCTCGTTCAATCTCGTTACCGGAAGTCACTTTACTCGTTCCGTAATGCATGATCCCGTGACTAACTACTTAGTCACATTGAGCTCATTATGATGATACATTACCGAGTGGGCCCAGAGATACCTCTCCGTCATACGGAGTGACAAATCCCAGTCTCGATTCGTGCGAACCCAACAGACACTTTCGGAGATGCCTGTAGTGTACCGTTATAGCCACCCAGTTACGTTGTGACGTTTGGTACACCCAAAGCATTCCTACGGTATCCGGGAGTTGCACAATCTCATGGTCTAAGGAAATGATACTTGACATTAGAAAAGCTTTAGCAAACGAACTACACGATCTTTGTGCTATGCTTAGGATTGGGTCTTGTCCATCACATCATTCTCCTAATGATGTGATCCCGCTATCAATGACATCTAATGTCCATGGTCAGGAAACCATTACCATCTATTGATCAACGAGCTAGTCAACTAGAGGCTCACTACGGACATGTTGTGGTCTATGTATTCACACATGTATTACGGTTTCCCGTTAATACAATTATAGCATGAACAATAGACAATTATCCTGAACAAGGAAATATAATAATAACCATTTTATTATTGCTTCTAGGGCATATTTCCAACAGTAACATATGCATGTTACTAGTCTAAGTTACTCCCCACTATGACCAGCCTGAGAGCAATTAGCAGGTACGGCTGCATGTGCAGTATAAATAGATAATCTATAGATATGTTTGTGTTAGGATTAATTAAGGGATTAATCCTTGCTTTCTCTAACCGCAGGCAGTTGCTTTTGCAACTGTCGCATCGGTTCACAGGACAGGCGTCTCTCTGTACAGACACCTCTCTAATGGCATCCTCTCAAACTGTATATATATGTGATCACATCATCAATAAAGAGAACATACATTCACTCTTACATATTTGCCTCTCGTCTCTCTCGTTTAAGATCTAACACGTTATCAGCACGCTCCTCCTGAGCAACTCAGGCGAACAGAATCGATCGCTGATGGTAAAATCCGAAGTGACCCAGCGTCGTATCCGCCCAAGGCGGAGTGACTCCCAGCATGGATCCCCCGGTAGCCCTGTCTCTGCCTAGGAAGGCACCCCCCACACGCGGTGCTCGCACCCACTGCCCAGTGGCGGTCAGCGTCACCTTGGCACCAGACATCAAAGGAGGATGGACGAATTGCAGCGTCCTCGGCGGAGAGCGGCGGCAACGCCAACGAACTCCACGAGTGGAAAATCCAGAGTAAAAGACATTATTATTTTCTCGCACACAATATAGATTTGCGATTCAAAATTATTATTTTCTCGCAAAACAATATGAGAAAAATTTGAGATTCACACTAATGGTTTCGAGCCACCTTCTTGAAATCTATTAATTTTGCAACATTAATATGTATTTATATTACGCAATCTATAATATAAATAAATTATCGGTTTTTCACCGGAGATGTTATGTTCTATGTGTTTACCACATTGTCATTCTTCATGAACATGTCACAACGGTCGAGATTGATTTCTCCCGCACAACAAAGATGTAAATTTTTGACAATAACATCTCCCTCATTATATTAGGAAAATACAAGGTAATGAGTAGGATCTACTGCCCATGTGCAGACTATCTCTATTAGTGTGAGATCTGTATGATCTTCAATGTGTTATGTTCCCACAATTGAGGTTGAGCAATTTCAAGTTATACACTTGAGTCAAATTTTTGCATTCTTACTAGACCATGATGGCGCGCATTGCAGCGCCCGTCCATTTTGGCAATAGAATGGTTGGAATTTTTATATACATATGAAAACATATAACATATAAAGAATATGATTGCCCGCTGAAGTTTACAAATGTATTCTAGAACATACTCTAAACTTTAAAGAATTGGGGGCAACAATCTCTAAAACTTTCAGGCAAGTACAATCATCAACTGGTAACTAAAATGGCACAAGACAACATCTACTAAGGAGACAAATGAGAGAATAGAAACACAGATCCTTGTGCGATTTTAACTACAAGTGGCTACAGTTATTGATTCACAGGAATATATTGTTGCAAGGAAAAACTTAGTAACCATCCGGTGTAATGAGAAGCCAAATGAGAGAATAGAAACACAGATCCTTGTGCGATTTTAACTACAAGTGACTACAGTTATTGATTCACAAGAATATTTTGTTGCAAGGAAAAAACATAGTAACCATCCGGTGCAATGAAAGCTATTCTGTCAATAGAACGAAATTTGGAGTCTCTCTAGCTATCTTGCGTAAATTACTGCATTTAGGACCTCTTCAGCAGGAATGTGATGTTACAACAATATTTCCCGCTCCCATCAACACCGCCTCATAGAAAATAGGGGGAGCGACAAATAGCAGTTTGGGAGAATGTATGCAGACAGCAAATATACATATTGTGCTCAAGATTTTACAGAATAGGTAATAAGGAATAAATGAGCTGCTCCGATTTGCATTCCAATGAGGAATCAACAAATCTCTTGGATAACTTCTCCCAAGTAGAAGATTACTATATTCGTGCCTTTGCCTCACATTCTAACATCTCCAACATTGCTTGTTTCTCTGCCAACAAAATAATCTGTAATCATAACAACAAATTTGCAAGTACTCTTGTTGATTATTATATACACCGGGAAAAATGGGCATCAAATGCAAAATCAAATTTACCTTCAAGGGCACCTACGTACACTTCATCCAGAGGCATCATGTAGTGGTCCAGACCTGATCTAACTTTTCCTTGTTTCCTGTATCTAGTGTCGTCCAATGATTTTCCTTAATGTGTTATACTACTGTGTATCTAGGAACAAATTATCAGGGAAATTATTGCCTTTGTTTCTCTTATTGATAGACAAACCAGGTTATGTATTTGCGCATTTGACTTTATTGTTGTAAGTAACCTGTGGAATACATCAACAGACAGTATCATTGCATGAATGACACACATACATATCAATGATTTTCATTGCAGATTTACAGAGAAAGAACACTTTGTTACATGGATATAAAGCATGCAGAGATAGGGCATGGCTGCCCCCGTGAAGAAATTACCAAGATGACAACCATTGCAATTGACAGATGAAGAACAATCCAAACAACATATGAGAACGAACCTTCAGAATTTGCCCAAACTGATAGACCAGAAGCAACATGTACACTGCCCATACAATATTAAGATTGAAAATAAATCAACGAATTGTCAGGTTGAAGATGCAACCATAAGGAAAATTCTGCAGAAAGTGGAAGGTAGAGGGGCAACTTAGAACGAACCATAGCTGCAAGATGTGTTACCCTGCTGCCAGAGGAAGAAGGAGAACATGAGAGCGTGAGGGATATATATAGGAAAAAGAACTCACGTAGGTGTAGGTTTTCTAAATAGTAACTGCCTACACTAATCGCGGCCGGTGAGTGGCACGCAATACCTACCATAAATGAGTATCAGGAACTGACGCCTCAGAGGTTGAATGGCGTCGAATCGAGTTCAATCGCCACTCCAATGTCTGCAGCCCTACTTCTCCCTTCTGCATCAGCTGCCAATGCGTGCATCGCCTCTCCCACCACATCGATTGGCAAGGTCCACACCGCGTCGCCTCACTTTGTGTCGGTCTATTGTACGCCGGTACATGCGATGGATCGGACCGAGGCTCAGTTTGTTTCCTCTCCCGAGAAGGACGATGTAGATAGGATGGAAGGTGGAGCAAGGACTGTTCGTGGGCTTCATGCAAGAACGAGGGCCCAATTAACTGTAAGCCATCAATTTTGTTGCGGGAGTAGCTGCCCAGTCCTGGCAAGAAGTAGTGCGCCTGAGTTTGATCAGACGGCCAAAAGCACCTAAAACTGAAGATCCGACGGCCAAGAATGCTAATGGCCTGAGATGGTTGGAAGACTGCTCAGTTTTAATGTATCTAAATTACAAAACCATGACGGTTTTTAATTTACTTCTTGTAAATTAGTTATCTCTGGCTTGCCCCTATAAGTAATCGATGGCTAATAATTTGAGGCTCTTGCCATCAATGGCCACAACTTACTTAAGCGGGTCATGGACATCAAGATCAGTCTTGCATCCCATGGGATAGCGCGTGCAATCCAATCCACACCACTGGGACGCAAAGGGCCTCAAGGGTAATGGTTTGAAACTCACTTCAAACCCTCACCCTGACACCATCAAGCTGTCACGAGACCCTATGAGCATGGAGAGCATGATGGTTGAATATGCATCAACCGACATGCTTGGAGACTATATACATTTAGTCCCTTAGTCTCCTTAGTGATCTATTTATTTATGTCCATTTATGATATTCTAATAAGAACATGATTATTGTTGTCATCATATATTTGTAAATCACAATATACTATATCAGCACTTTGATACAAATAAATTTGTATGTATTTCATATATCTGACAGTGATTTTAATACTGAGAATCTTCATGTCTATATATAGATTTCTATGGGAGTCAATCCGATGAAAAATGATATGTGCCTTGTGGACATATGCACCACAAACTCTACTCGGGGAAGTCCAATGTTTCCACTCTCATTGAGAGAAAGGAGATATTTTAAAATCACTGGACGCGATAAGGTATTTGTTGGCTCAAATCGAGTCATATTTACTATCCCTGTGGGTACTCGAGTAACATCGGGATGCTTTATTGCTTCCCAGGTTCAACTCGTACCCTGCTAAACTATGGAGGTATCCGTCAAAATAGTTTCCATAGCGAAACTTATGATGACAACAAAGAGAAATAGCTTCTCTTACCATATGCAACGGATATGGCAAGCACATTCTCTGTGTATCATCTGGATTGTACTACACATACGACACAACCCGTAGCACATATTGCGTATGAGATAGTTTTCCAGAGTGTCTTGTACATGACAAACTTGGCATACTCGCCTTAGTCATCGAGACATTGGGTTGAAATCGAAACTATCAACAATTCCAATAGTTTATGATTATTATGATGCTAAATTCTAACAACATTTGGATTTTATGTGCACTACAAGTGATATAGGGAAGCTAAGTCTAAGGCTCGCACACCTTAAAGTCTATGTTGAACCACTCAGACTCCTTGAATGCATCAAGTTGAGGTTAGTGGCTCTTCCCATCCATTGACTAGACTATTCAGGTATTCCATGGTTCTAAAAGACATATCTACATGATGGTCTTAAGTGTGTGCTTTATTCACACAAAACCATTGGCTCATTATCCTGACATCGATTTCAAGCAAATCGAATGGATAGCATTGCAGAATTCTCCTTGAGTGCCTTCTCTATGGACCTTGGATTAAAATTTATCAATTTGTCCTAATGTCTAGACTCGAAATGGTTTGGTAGAATTCTATCCAAAGAGTTAAGGTCATTGCATTATCTTTACTATGGAATTGCAACTTATCAACTTTACGTTGGAGTCATGCAGTTTTACACGCTCATAACAGAACTGCATAACATTATTCCCCTCTATCTTTGATATGTGGATATCTACCAAGCATTTCCTATCTGTGGTAATTCGGTTGCATACCTATATCACCACCCGGCATACATCATTGGCCCCTCAATATATAGTTGGGATCTATGAGAGGAATAAATGTATTACCGTCAATACCTCAAGCCCCTCACATGGGGAGTTATTCAAGGCCAGTATGCTGATTCAATGAGGAACATTTTCAAGCATTAGGGGGAGATTTCAAGTACCATAAAGAATGCCAGGAAATTAGTGGAATGTTCAACACATTTCTGCCTCAAATCCACATACTCAAAGATCTGAACTATGTGTTCAGAAGATTTGCAACACATTGCAAATAACCTGCCAGATTCATTTACTGACTATAAAGGTGTCACACCATCCTACAATCCTGCAAAAGTACGCCTAAAAGAGTGGAGGCACCAGCAAAATCCACTCCACTCCCCGTTCAATGCGACGGGGGGAGATGTATGGCAGAAATACATCGGGATTCAGCTTCTTGCAAGCAAGGATATCAAGGCCTCTGAATCAGTAAATGCAGGTTAACTTCACATTGACAGACACCTAATGGGTAGTATACCCAGTGGATGGGAAACCTCCACCAACCCAGGTCATAGTGCACATAATGACCGGGATATCGGAATACCCGACTCAGCCGCATTGGGAAATCGCGAGCAGTCACCTTGGGTAATGATGAAGTCATGTACCTAGGGTAGGGTCATGGACCTGTCCAAGATACCCTCCCCAAGGACATCTTTAGAAGAAAGTCCCTTCCAGTCGACATGGAAGGATTCCACTCGACGAACTCAAAGACACTCGACCATGAAGATTCACTCGACCACCAGGAGTCCAAAGGCCACTCTGTATCCAAACGGTCTGTAATTAAGTAGTCTTTATGGTCATGATGACACTTTATGTAAGGCGTTACCTGTAACGCCAGGCCTTAATGTACTTTAAACCCTCCGCTACATGGGGTGGCTGGGTCCTGCCAGACACTATATAAGCCACCCCCCTCCACTGGCAGAAGGGTTCGCACCCCTGTAACTCATACGCTAATAATCCAGTCGACCGCCTCTGGGCTCTGAGACGTAGGGCTGTTACTTCCTCCGAGAAGGGCCTGAACTCGTAAATCCCTTGCGTATACAACTACTCCATAGCTAGGATCTTGCCTCTCCATACCTACCCCCCATTCTACTGTCAGTCTTAGCACCACGACAGTTGGCGCCCACCGTGGGGCAGGTGTCTTAGCGGCTTATTGGAGAAGTTGCATTTGTTCTGATCGCCTTCATCATGGTTTCTGGCGGAGTTCTGGTCGAGGGCCGTGAGATCCGTCTCGGCGCGCTCACGTTCATCACCGACGACTCCGCTTGGCTCCAGGAGGCTCCGCTCGACATCGACGCGCTTCCCGTCCGCGGGGCGACGCACTTTCGTGCATGTGTCCGCGGCGTCCTGCTGCGACAACCGTCGGCTCCGTATCGGTCGACTCCTGTGTCGTCCTGCCTCCCTGTCTCCCGCCAGCGCAGCGCTCTGGTCGGTCGAGGCTTCAGCGGTGGGTGAGACACGCAGTGGCTCGCCAATCGGCCACCACCCAAGTCGCGGCAATCGAGCCCGGTGAATCTCTCTACGGCCTGTTCGATCTGTCGACTGGCTCCGTAGAGCCAGCATCCGAGTGCGACAGCAGTGATCCAGCGGCGGAGGTTCTGATGGTCAATGGGCCTCGTAGTCCTCCCGGCTTCCCCCACACTGACGGGGCGGACGGCGGAGGCGACCCCACTCAAGTCCACGAGGAATATCAACCCGAGCCACTCACTTCTCTGCAAAGGGAAGATCTTCGCCGCTGGAATATGGATGCTCTGCATACTCCCATCGCAGGAGAAACTCCCGAGGGTCGTGCCTTGGAGGACGCGCGTTTGGGCAACTTGGCTGAACGCACTCGACTAGAGAACCTCCAGCGAGCACTCGACGAACGCGCGCGGCAACGAGTGCCCGACTCCAGTCGACGTCAACTCTTTCCGCAACCAACTCAGGTATATCGAACCCCGATTCAGAATCTAGCAGCTGCAGCCCATATAGAAGAGTCAATTCAGCCCTCTCAGTCGGATGCTGGCAGAGGCTTGATGCAGATCCGAGATTTGCTCCGAGCAGTAGGAGATCAGAATTCAGTTGTGTCACAGTCACGCAATAGGATTCATAGTTGATCCGTCGCTGCAAATACAGTCCAGTCGGCTCATAGCCCAAGATCGCCTCTGCGGCGTGAGGGACGTGGAGGTCGACGTGACCAGTATGATGACCGATTCGATCATGATGATCGGCGTCGAGTGCCCACTCCTCCCCCAAGGGGTGGGTCTTACGCCCCTCAGCAGCAAGATGACAGGAGCCAGCTCAGTGTTGGGCGGAGAGCTCCGGTCGACCCCAGGGAACCAGGCTTTGACGCGAGATCCATCATCGTGCAAGGTTTGGTCGATCGGAACAGAGCTCATCGAGAAGGCCACAACAGAGATGTGCCCATCAGCAGCCGAGTCCATGTTTCAGGTCCAGAATGTTTTAGCAGAGCCATCAGAGCCGCGGTGATCCCTCCCAACTTCAGTTTGGCGACTGGGGTAAGTAAGTTCACTGGTGAGTCCAAGCCTGAAACTTGGCTCGAAGACTACCGAGTGGCTGTGCAGATTGGCGGTGGCAACGATGAAGTGGCCATGAAACACCTACCACTCATGTTGGAGGGTTCGGCCAGGGCCTAGTTGAATCAGCTAGCTCCTAGCAGCATTTACACTTGGGAAGATCTTTCCCGAGTGTTCGTCAGGACATTTGAGGGTTGCAAGCGACCAGCGGGACTGACAGAGTTGCAGGTCTGCGTGCAAAAGTCGAATGAGACCCTGAGAGATTACATTCAGAGATGGATCACGTTGCATCATACGGTGGAGAACGTATCTGACCATCAAGCAGTCTGTGCCTTCAAGGATGGCGTTAAGAACAGAGAGTTAAGTTTGAAGTTTGGTCGGACCGGAGATATGACCCTGAGTCGAATGATGGAGATTGCCACCAAATACGCCAATGGTGAAGAAGAGGATCGACTCCGGAGTGGCAAGTAGAAGCCGAGTCAGTCGGAAAAAGGAAACTCCAGTCGAAAGCAGAAGCGGAAAGCCGAGCCAGCTGCTCCTGGGGAGGCCTTGGCCGTGACTCAGGGCAATTTCAAAGGGAAGCCCAAAGGATCCTGGAACCCCAAGAAGGTAAAAGATAAGGAAGGAAATGACGTGATGGATCTGCCGTGTCACATCCACACGAAGAAAGACGAAGAGGGTAACTTCATCTACCCAAAACATACCACTCGCCAGTGTCGGCTCTTAATCCAGCAGTTTCAAGGAAAACAGTCCAAGGATAAGGAGAAGGATTCGGACAAGGCTGTGGACAAAGAGGACAGTGATGAAGGGTACCCTCATGTCAATTCCACCCTGATGATTTTTGCTGATGTGGAGAGCAAAAGTCGATTGAAAGTTATCAACCGTGAGGTAAATATGGTCGCTCCGGCGACACCAAGCTATCTGAAATGGTCTCAGACTGCCATTACATTCGACCAGTCCGATCATCCGACACACATAGCCACCCCTGGGAGGAAAGCTTTGGTGGTCGACCCAGTCGTCGAAGGCACTCGACTGACTAAGGTGCTGATGGATGGTGGCAGTGGACTTAATATATTGTATGCGGAGACGCTAAAGGGAATGGGCATTCCGATGTCCAGACTCAGCTCCAGCAACATGAGCTTTCATGGAGTCATTCCTGGAAAGAAGGCTGAGTCACTCGGCCAAATAGCTCTAGATGTGGTTTTCGGCGACTCGAAGCACTTCCGCAAGGAGAAGCTGACATTTGAAGTTATGGATTTCCAGAGAGCTTATCACGCTATTTTGGGCAGGCCAGCTTATGCACGGTTCATGGCTCGACCATGTTACGTATACCTCAAACTGAAGATGCCTGGCCCCAAGGGTGTGATCACCATCACTGGCAATCGGAAAAAGGCGGAAGAGTGTTTTCAAAAAGGCTCAAAGATTGTCGATTCCCAGATAACAGTGGTGGAGCTGGAAGAATATAAGAAAAATGCAGATCCGAGTGATTTATTGCGGGCCAAGAAGCCCGCCACAGAGTCAGCATTCCAGTCGTCTGGTGAGACGGAGCCCGTTCACATTCACCCGACCGACCCCAGCGCGGCTCCGACTCATATTTCCACAACACTCGACTCTAAATAGGAAGAAGCGCTCATCCAGTTCCTCCGTGAGAACTGGGACATCTTTGCATGGAAGCCTGCTGACATGCCGGGTGTTCCCAGGGAGCTGGCTGAGCATCGTTTACGAGTCGACCCAAAAGCAAAACCTGTCAAAGAACATCTTCGACGGTCCGCCGTCCAGAAGAGAAAGGCCATTGGCGAGGAGGTGGCTCGGCTCCTGGCAGCAGAGTTTATCCGAGAGATATACCACTCCGAGTGGCTCGCCAATGTTGTCATGGTCCCCAAGAAGGACAAGTCACTTCGCATGTGCATTGATTTCAAACATATCAATCAGGCCTGCCCGAAAGATCATTTTCCTCTCCCTCGCATCGACCAAATTGTTGACTCGACTGCGGGATGTGAGAGATTGTCTTTTCTAGACGCCTATTCCGGGTACCATCAGATCCGTCTGTATGGACCCGACGAGATGAAAACAGCTTTCATCACTCCATTCGGGTGCATCTGCTATGTCACCATGCCATTCGGCCTCAAGAATGCTGGAGCCACGTTTATGAGGATGATTCAGAAGTGTTTACTCACTCAAATCAGTCGGAACGTGGAAGCGTACATGGATGATATTGTGGTCAAGTCACGGAAGGGTTCCGACCTGCTGACTGACCTCGCTGAAACATTTGCCAATCTCAGGAGATATGATATCAAGCTCAATCCATCAAAGTGCACATTCGGAGTTCCTGGTGGAAAGTTACTCGGTTTTCTCGTTTCCGAACGAGGAATCGACGCTAACCCAGAAAAAGTTGGCACTATACTCCGAATGAAGCGCCCTGTGCGTGTGCACGATGTCCAAAAGCTTACTGGATGCTTGGCCGCGTTAAGTCGATTCATCTCTTGCCTCGATGAAAAGGCATTGCCTCTTTACTGACTGATGAAGAAGTCAGACAAGTTCGAGTGGACTCCAGAAGCTGATGCAGCATTTGCCGAGCTAAAAGCTCTGCTATCCACCCAGCCGGTGCTTGCTGCTCCAATCAGCAAAGAGCCTCTGTTGCTTTACATTGCAGCCACAGGACAAGTCGTCAGTACAGTACTTACGGTCGAGCGGGAAGAAGAAGGGAAAGCCTTCAAAGTTCAACGCCCAGTGTATTATCTTTCCGAAGTTTTGACCCCATCGAAGCAAAGATACCCTCATTATCAGAAGCTCGTGTATGGGATCTACATGACCACGAAGAAGGTTGCTCATTATTTCTCTGACCATTCCATTACAGTCGTCAGCGACACCCCACTGTCAGAGATTCTGCACAACAGAGATGCAACTGGTCGAGTGGCGAAATGGGCGATTGAACTCCTTCCCCTTGATATCAAGTTTGAGGCAAAGAAAGCCATTAAGTCCCAAGAAATAGCAGATTTCCTTGCCGAGTGGATTGAACAACAGCAGCCGACTCAAGTTCACTCGGAGCACCGGACCATGTTCTTTGATGGCTCTAGGATGTTAAATGGTTCCGGTGCTGGGGTAGTATTGGTTTCCCCCAGAGGAGATAAGCTCAGATATGTGCTCCAGATCCACTTTGATTCCTCCAATAATGAGGCAGAATACGAGGCACTTTTATATGGGTTGTGCATGGCCATTTCACTCGGCGTCCGTCGCCTTATGGTTTATGGCGACTCAGATTTGGTGGTCAATCAGGTGATGAAGGAGTGGGACGTTAGAAGCCCAGCCATGACTGGATACTGCAATGCAGTGAGAAAGCTTAAAAAGAAATTCGAAGGGTTAAAGCTCCATCATATACCCCGACTGAAGAATCAAGCGGCTGATGATTTGGCGAAGATAGGTTCCAAGAGAGAAGCCATTCACAGTGATGTGTTCTTGGAGCATATCCATACTCCATCAGTTAAAGAAGATCCTTTTACCGAAGAAGCTCCGCAGCCTAAAAGTGTCATAGATCCGACTGAAGTTGAAGTTCCAGCAGTGGTCGACCTGATCATGGAAGTGTTGGTGATCACTCCCGATTGGACAGTGCCGTATATCGCGTATATCTTAAGGAAAGAGCTCCCGGAGGATGAAGAAGAGGCTCGACAGATCGTCCACCGATCTAAAGCCTTTACCGTGATAAGGGGACAGTTGTATAGAGAAAGCGCGACTGGGGTTGGTCAGAAATGCATAACGCCAGAAGAAGGTCGGATAATCCTTGATGATATCCACTCGGGGACCTGTGGCCATCATGTGTCCTCTCGGACCATTGTGGCCAAAGCATACCAAGCCGGATTTTACTGGCCAAGAGCGAATGAAATGGCAAAGGAGATAGTCGACAAGTGTGAAGGGTGTCAATTTTACTCCAATATGTCACACAAGCCCGCCTCAGCCTTAAAGACCATACCTCTCGTCTGGCCTTTTGCTGTATGGGGATTGGATATGGTTGGACCTCTGAGAACAGGCAGAAGCGGCTTCACCCATGTGCTGGTGGCAGTCGACAAGTTCACCAAATGGATTGAGGCTAAACCCATCAAGAATCTTGATGCCGGCACTGCTGTCAGTTTCATCAGAGAGTTGATATTCAGATATGGAGTTCACACAGCATTATCACTGACAATGGGTCAAACTTTGATTCCGAGGAATTCAGAGCCTTTTGCACATCTCAGGGCACACGAGTCGATTATGCTTCAATCGCTCACCCTCAGTCGAATGGACGGGCAGAATGAGCAAATGGCTTGATCCTCAAAGGGTTGAAACCCCGATTGATGCGCAACCTCAAGCACGCAGCTGGTGCATGGGTCGACGAACTTCCTCAGTACTTTGGGGATTAAGGACCACCCCTAACCGGTCGACTGGGAGAACTCCGTTCTTTTTGGTCTACAGAGTTGAAGCGGTCTTGCCGAGTGACCTGCTTCACAACGCTCCTCGAGTCGAGCTCTACACCGAAGCTGAAGCAGAACAAGCCCGGCAAGACGCAGTCGACCTTCTAGAAGAAGAAAGGGAGATGGCCTTGATCCGATCGACCATTTACCAGCAGGACTGGCGTCACTTCCACGCCAAAAACGTGAGGAGTCGAGCCTTCCAGGAAGGAGATTTGGTTCTCCGAGTGGATCAGCAGAAGCCACACAAGCTTGCTCTTTCTTGGGAAGGCCCCTTCATCGTCACCAAGGTTCTCCACAATGGAGCTTATCGTCTTTACAATGTCGAGCACCAGATCGACGAGCCCCGAGCTTGGAACGCGGAGCTGCTCCGCCCCTTTTACACTTAAGTATGCACTCGGAAATGTAATAAAAGTACTTCTGTAGTTCATTTTTCAAAGACAATAGTGTTATAATTTTCCCAGTGATTGTTGTTACTTTTGTTTATTCAAAAAATCCCCCCAGTGGGTGGCTTAGCTGCGAATCCGTTTCGCCTAAGTTTGTAAAAATCCTACCGAGTGGTGAGCCAGCCTCACACTCGGAGCCTTAGCTGCGAATCCGTTTCGCCTAAGTTCAATAAAATCCTACCAAGTGGCGAGCCAGCCTCCCACTTGGAGGCTTAGCTGCAGTCCAAGTACTCGCCTAAGTTTAAATAAAATCCTACCGAGTGGTGAGCCAGCCTCCCACTCGGAGGCTTAGCTGCAGTCCAAGTACTCGCCTAAGTTCAATAAAATCCTACCAAGTGATGAGCCAGTCTCCCACTCGGAGGCTCCAGGTACTCGCCTAAGTTTCAACGAAATCCTACCGAGTGGTGAGCCAGCCTCCCACTCGGGGGCTTAGATGCAGCATAGCGCTTGCCTAAGTACAAGTATAATGTGCGCTCCGCAAGGAAGACGAGGTGCAGGTCGACTGCTACCCTCCTCTTCCGAGCTACGCCACAAGTATAATGTGCTCTCCGCAAGGAGGACGAGATACAGGTCGACTGCTACTTTCTCCTTCTGAGCTACGCCACAAGTATAATGTGCGCTCCACAAGGAAGACGAGGTGCAGGTCGATTGATGCCTTCCTCTTCAGAGGTACGCCGCAAATATCCTACCGAGTGGAGAGCAGACCTCCCACTCGGGGGCTTAGCTGCAGCCCAGTGCTCGCCTAAGTTTTTGAAAATCCTACCGAGTGGAGAGCAGACCTCCCACTCGGGGGCTTAGCTGCAGCCCAGTGCTCGCCTAAGTTTTTGAAAATCCTACCGAGTGGAGAGCAAACCTCCCACTCGGGGGCTTAGCTGCAGACCAGTGCTCGCCTAAGTTTTTGAAAATCCTACCGAGTGGAGAGCAGACCTCCCACTCGGGGGCTTAGCTGCAGCCCAGTGCTCGCCTAAGTTTTTGAAAATCCAACCGAGTGGAGA
>NC_041389.1:233304987-233311560 GCF_002162155.2 Triticum dicoccoides
AGTGGAGAGCAGACCTCCCACTCGGGGGCTTAGCTGTAGCCCAGTGCTCGCCTAAGTTTTTGAAAATCCTACCGAGTGGAGAGCAGACCTCCCACTCAGGGGCTTAGATGCAGCCCAGTGCTCGCCTAAGTATCTGAAAACCCTACCGAGTGGAGAGCAGACCTCCCACTCGGGGGCTTAGTTGCAGCCCAGTGCTCGCCTAAGTTTTTGAAAATCCTACCGAGTGGAGAGCAAACCTCCCACTCGGGGGCTTAGCTGCAGCCCAGTGCTCGCCTAAGAGTGATGAGGTACAAGTCGATTGCAATACATGCTTCATCCTAGCCTGCAAAAGACACCTCAAACCAGAGGCAAACATATTCAACGTCGGATCCAAGTTCAGATAACGCCTTACGGAACCAGAAGTGCTCAGGCGCTAAGCCCGTTAAAGTTTATCGGTTACAAAAACCACTCGGCATACCGAGGCAAATTTAAAGCATCAGGCATAGAAGTTTTTTACCCCTCCTGCGGAGGGCTGGAAGGCACAACGAATTCGTCCAGGTCGATTCCATCTGCGATCCGAGTGGCAGCGGCGATGAAGGTCTCCATGAAGGATCGGAAATCATGCTTCTTGGTATTGGCCACCTTGAGAGCTGTCAGCTTGTCCTCTCGCTCTTCCTTGCAGTGAACACGGGCCAGAGATAGAGCAACATCCACACCACACCTGGCAGAAGACTTCTTCCATTCTTGCACTCGACTTGGAACATCGTTCAGTCGAGTCATCAGAGACTCAAGGTCATTCTGAAGTGTTTCTCCTGGCCAGAGTATTGTGTCGATGCGGGAAGTTGCAACCTTCAGCCTTGCAAGATAGTCGACAACAGCAGCAACGCGAGACTCAAGTCGGAGCACATTCATGGCGGCTTCATCCTTCACAGGAGAGTTGATGGGATCTAGGCTCATCTCCAGTCGACCAGTCTCCTCCTCAAAGTTCTGGCAGAACTCTGCAGACACAGGACCAAAGTTAAGACAGCAGTTTGATGGCAAGATCATAGGCAAAAGGCATGTCTGATACAAAGGATTACCTTCAAGCATGAGGAATAGCTTCTTGGCGAGCCCTCCCAGATAAGCCTCCAGATCATTCTTCTTTCCCGCCAACTCGCTGGCCTTGTCAATCAAATCAATCTTGTCATTCTTCAATCGACTGACCTCCTTGTTGGCCGCATCAAGAGCGGCTTTCAGATTGGTATTCACCTCTTCAAGATTGGTGATTGAGGCCAGCTTTTCCTCTGCGAGCTTGGTTTTCTCTGAAGCTGCTTTCTGCGCCTCAGCGAGGTCAAGATCCTTCTTCTTCAGAGAATCCCTCAGTTTATCTGCAAAATCACAGTGAGATCAGACTCGGGAATAAACAAGAAACAAAGGCAGTCGTCAAGGTTCTCACCAAACATACCTTTTGCCTCCTCCTTTGCCTTCGTGAAGTTCTCCTGGACAAGCTTCAGATCAAGTTCGAGCTAGATATGCTTGTTCTCCAACTCAGTATAACGAGCTGCAAGCTCGCAAGATTTCTGCGAAGAACCAATCAACAAACGTCAAAGATAGGTCACTTCCGAGTGACTAAGTAAAAATCGTAGCATTTCTAAGACTACAGCCGAATATAAACATTCGACCGTAGTCTCGGGGACTACACCCAGTGGGTGCACTCAGCGTGCCCCCACTAGTTCTATCAGCTGGAGTCGATCAGTCGACCAAAAAAGACAGAAAGGCTAATCACCAGTAGATAGCCACAAAAAAAACAAAGAGAGAGGTGTACTTCAGACTGCAGTCGACTGCCAGCAGTCGACCACAGTCTCGGGGACTACACCCAGTGGGTGCACTCAGCGTGCCCCCACCGGTCTATGATTCCATTCGACCTAATCGAGTAAAGAAAAAGCTTAAAACATAAAGACTATGGTCGACTGCCAGCAGTCCACCATAGCCTTGGGGACTACACCCAGTGGGTGCACTCAGCGTGCCCCCACCTATCCAGAATTTCAATCGACACACCCAGTGGGTGTACGGTAGACACTAAGATTTTCAGAAAGAAAGGTTTTCAGGTATCATATCCTAACAGAACAGGCGGTGATCGACTAACCTGAACATTGCTCTGAAGAGCTGAACTAGCATCATAAGCCGCTTGACTGGCATCTCGGATCGCCTTCACTTGCTCCATCATGATCCCTGCCTGGCGTATTGCTTCTTTAGCAACGCTTGCTTGGTCTTCTGGACGTGGTGGGTCGAGAAAAGTGAAGGCTGATCAGCACTCGACGACGAAGGGCGGGCACTTGTCAGCGGCACCGCAAAGGATACGGTAGGCCGGGTGACGTTGTCCCCCTCTACAACCAACGTCTCGGGTGCTGACACGTCCTAAGCGGCCTTGCCAGCAGACGCTTTCCTATTCCTCCTCTGCCTCAGTGGTTCCTCGTCATCGTCGTCAGGAAGGTCAATAACGATGTTAGGTGGAGCTGCAGAAAAGAGTCAAAGTTAAAGACAAAGATCCAACCGACTGAAGACGGAACTACAAAGGTCGTACCAGGTTTGGAAGTGACAGCGTCTTCCATTTCATGGTCTTCAGGTCTGGTCGAGGTATCAGAAGTAGCAGCACTACAGTTTCAGAAATCAGTCAATCAGCTAACGAATCGACCAAGAGTAAATCCATGAGAAGCAAAGAGACGCAAGTTACGTCATTACCCAGAGATAGTGGGAATCACCATCTTCATCTTCGGCAAGGCCTTCGTCGGCTTTGACGGTGCCACTCAAGATTGCTTCGGTGCTTTTTAAGTCGGCACCGGAGAGGTCGTCCGAGGACGTTTGGTCGACTGAACAACAGGCGCGACTCCTTTGCCACGCTCGACTGCAGGATCATGGACAAGTTTGGATCTCCTTTCGGAACGAGGAGGCGCGACTTCCTCCTCCTCTTCCTCCTCTTCCTCGTTTGAGCCAGCATCTTCATCACCCTCATCGCCATCCGATTCCCACTCCTCTTGACTTTCACCTCCACTTCCTTCCTCCTCCTCAGTCGGTGCCTGCGCCCCGTTGGGCATCGAATACAACTCAGTGGTAGCCTGGAGGACAACAAAACAAGACAAAGGTCAATCGACCGATTTGCAGTGAAACAAAATGAATGAAACAGGATCACAACCGGGGATAAGTGGTCATACCGTGTCTGGTTCATAAGACTGGTCGAGCGGTGGGATCCTCCTAGCCCCACGAGGGTTGTCCTTGTTCCCCGTGATGGCAGTCATCCACCTCTCCAGCGTGGCATCGTCGACCTCCTCTGGGTGGACCCGAGTGGTGTCCTCGGTACCAGAGTACAACCACATCGGGTGGCCTCGGCACTGGAGTGGCTGAATGCGCCGTCGAAGAAAAACCTCCAAAAGATCCATGCGAGTGACACCGTCGCGAATGAGTTGAACTACACGCTCCATCAACATTTTAACCTGAGCCTTTTCTTCCGGAAGTACCTTCGGGGAAGATGGCTTGTTCACTCGGTCCATGGAGAATGGAGGGAGACCAGTCGACTACCCCGGCGTCGACTCGTCTTGGCAGTAGAACCAGGTCGACTGCCACCCTCTAACCGACTCGGTAAGGGTCATGGCTGGAAAAGCACTCTTACTCCTCATTTGGACCCCAAGACCCCCACACATCTGGATTACTTTGGTCCTCTCGTCATTCGGACTCGCCTTTTTCACCGTCTGAGAACGGCAAGTGAATATGTGCTTAAAGAGACCCCAGTGCGGTCGACAACCCAGGAAGTTTTCGCACAGAGACACGAAAGCGGCGAGATAAGCAATGGAATTGGGAGTGAAGTGATGGAGTTGTGCCCCAAAGAAGTTCAGAAACCCTCGAAAGAAAAGATTCGGTGGCAGAGAGAATCCGCGATCTACATGAGTGGCTAAGAGGACACACTCACCCTCCAGTGGCTGCGGTTGCCACTCGGTCCCCGGAAGTCTTGCTGCCCCATGGGAGATCAGTCCCTCATTGGCCAGATCGTCGAGATCCCTCTGGGTGATGGTCGAGCGGATCCAGTCTCCTTGGACCCAGCCTTGCGGTAGGCGGGACCGCGACGAAGATCCACCCCGACTGGTCGCTCTCCCCTTTGCTTTCGGTGTCGTCGTCGCCTTCTTCGCTCGCTCCAAGGCCGCCATCTTCTCCTTCACCATCGTCGCCGGCGAGGCACGCGAGGAGCAGATGGGTGGAGATAAAAGCGGGCACAGCGGGTGAGGTTGAGGAAGGGGGAGAGGGGAATGGAGACGCACTGTTCAAAAAAACCCCGTCCGGCGCCTTATATAAGGACACTTCCGAGTGGCTGACAGGTAGGCCCGGGCAATCCTATCAAATCCCGAAACAGTCGCGCGCGCGATAAGTGGCGAAAAAGGCGGCGCGGAAATCGAGGCGTCTTCGCCTTATCCCATCCGAGTACCGCGGCCCTCTCCGCTTCGCGCGCTTCCCAAAATTCGGATCCCACTAAATCCACTAACAGCAGAGCAACTTGTCAGACGGGAGATCTCCTGCGATCCGTCGCTCGGAAATCTCCAAGTTCATAAAGTTCACTCAACAATTATAAAGAATGGGTCAAGGCGACTGAAAGAGAAGTTGACACCATCACTAAGAAGTCATTGGTCCATGGTGAGATACACTCGCAGCACAAAAATCAGGTCGGAAATACTGTCAACTCCTTCCTCACTCAAACCTCGATCCATTCGAGGGCTAATGATGAAGTCATGTACCTAGGGTAGGGTCATGGACCTGTCCAAGATACCCTCCCCAAGGACATCTTTAGAAGAAAGTCCCTTCCAGTCGACCTGGAAGGATTCCACTCGACGAACTCGAAGACACTCGACCATGAAGAATCACTCGACCACCAGGAGTCCAAAGGCCACTCAGTGTCCAAACGGTCTGTAATTAAGTAGTCTTTATGGTCATGATGACACTTTATGTAAGGCGTTACCTGTAACGCCAGGCCTTAATGTACTTTAAACCCTCCGCTACGTGGGCTGGCTGGGTCCTGGCAGACACTATATAAGCCACCCCCCTCCACTAGCAAAAGGGTTCGCACCCCTGTAACTCATACGCTAATAATCCAGTCGACCGCCTCCTGGCTCCGAGACGTAGGGCTGTTACTTCTTCCGAGAAGGGCCTGAACTCGTAAATCCCTTGCGTATACAACTACTCCATAGCTAGGATCTTGCCTCTCCATACCTACCCCCCATTCTACTGTCAGTCTTAGCACCACGACAGGTAACGATATTTCCATCAAATCTATATTGATATATAGATTCTGGAGAAACATATAACCGGAAGACTACAATTGTCGACATACATTTCTCAGCTAGATTGCAAAACCTTTCACATGATTCAGGTCCAAAGACCATGGCCATGGCAAAGTGTGAACAACACTCGGACTGAGCTCAAGCAAAGGGTATAATCTAGGTAGAAATAATATTGCTCAATAATGGGAAGGTATTCATAAGCAATACCTATACCAGTTTTCTTCTGGAAACAGAATTGAGAACAATGAGGTGGTGAAACATAGAGCAAGTATTGTAGTACAAGGGTTCATACAGATACCCAACTATTCTTCAGAGGTGAAATCTCTTTCCGATAACTTATATCATTGGCAGTACAAAATCATCTATTTGTGCAGTTGATAGATGTAGTGATTACATATACATGTGGATCACTAGATTCAGACATATATGATTGATTCCCGACGGAATCTCACTTCTGAATCGAAATGCAAAATGCAACATATATTGTGTAAAAATCAGTAAGTCACCATACGACTTATTGTTGTCGGTATATATGGTACAACCGACTTAGTGAGTTCCTTATAGACAAGGATTACTCCTACAATGATGATTATCCATGTTTGTGTGTCTGCAATGACGACACATGTAATCATCTAAATGACGGAGTTTAAAATGAAGGATTTGGGTAAACCAAAATACCGCTCTTTACTGCAAATTGAGCACCTTCATTCATACATTATGGTATACTATGTTGTCTATATCCGTAATATATTGGAGAAATTCATCATGGACAAATCTTATCTATGCATAAATCTCATGGTAGTTCATTATCTAGACGTAGAGAAAGATCTATTTAGACCAAGAGATGATGGAAATGAGATATTGGGACTCAACGTTTCATAATGCCATTGGATCCACCTAACACAGTTGGTTGGTACTCAAGAATATCTTTTGATATCTCCAAGGCATCAAACATCTTGTCCTGGTTTTTCAGTTTCATAAAAATGTGAACACCGATATCATTGGATACATCCATCAGATCCCCACTATGTCAGATCGTAGACTAGCATAGTGTTCCTACTAGGTGTGGTAGCCCTCTCATGAAGAGTCTTCAAAACAGACATCATGGCTACATCCACAAACCATTATCTCAAAGATAATGTTGCTTGTGTTGCCCGGATGCAAACAGGTTACTAATAAGCAATATCTTCATATTGCATATCTTGCAAGTCAAATCATGCAACTGATTTGTTCACCAAGTCTCTACCAACTTTTACATTCCAGACACATGTTCATGGAATTGGTATATGAC
>NC_041389.1:233311767-233318701 GCF_002162155.2 Triticum dicoccoides
TTTCCCTTCATGAGTTTACTATACAAGTTCTCATAAAGGTTTTTAATGAGGTAATATCAACATGAGATCATATGTCATACTTTCTGTTTTCCCCACCGAGGTTTTTGGGAAAGTATATACGGCATATTTATTGTCCTCTTGATTCTATGAGTTTTCTCATATTGAGTTGAAAGAGACAATAACCATTATATGTTGCATAATTTTCTCCTTATTTTTCCCACTGGGTTTGAAAGAGACAATAACTCAATCATTTCTTTCATCATCGAACTTATCTCCAACCCGGCTAATATGGTTCATGACAATTGGCTAACTTTGCAGCAGAACACATTATTTTCTCTCTCCCGTTGCAACGCACGAGCATATGTGCTAGTTTTAATAAGATTATGTTGTACTACCTCTACTTTCATTCGCAATTAGTTGATACTCAAACAGATGTATCTATCACTGAAATACGTCTAGATACATTAATATTTAGATGAACAAAAAGACAAGTTAAAACTAAAATGATACTACAACATATTGTACTCCCTCCGGTCCTAAATATAAGTCTTTTTAGACATTTCAATCCGTTTGAAGTTCATATTGAAATATTTAAAAAAAACTTATATTTAAGGAACGGGGGAGTATATAATTGTGGTATACAACCAGCATGTACCAAACGCATGCTGCATGTCAAATGTGGGCATCTTTTTATGCAATATGGTATAATAGGTTGACATATTGGGAGAATTAGAATTAGCTTGATGTGACTATTTAGGTATATCCGTATATATGACACTTGTCACATCATCAACTACTTAGGTATATCCACATGAATAGTAAATTCATAAAGTACTGGAAATATGAAGGTGGACATGGGTGCGCGTGCACCCACATGAATAATAAATTCATAAAGTATTGAAAAAAATAAAAATTTATGAAATTTTGCGGTATGAAACTTAGTCGTTCATTCTACTCACGTGTGAAGTTTCATGATGTATTGACACCCATGGTATTCTTAGTGAAGAAAATATAAATGCGACCATACTATCCATTAAACAGTGATTTTTAATATAGTTTCAATTAGCTTCGTTTTTTTTTCATTTTTGCCCAGATTACCACGCATATGATTTCTTCGTGAAACTTCATATGCAAGTATACCGGTTGACTATGCATATTACAAAATTAAATTCAGATTTTTTTTGATTTTTTTCTAGCATTTTTTCAAATTTAATATCATAAAGGGTGCGCGCACCCATGTTCACCAAATCCGCGTCGTATATATGACACTTGTTACATCGTCAACTACTTAAGTATACAAGATACCCATTACATCATGATGTTCTGGCATTGCCTTTTTCAAAGGAAAAAAAATCAAAACTTTTTGGTTGGAGAAAACATATCTTCGGTACAAGGTTCAAATCTATGTCATGGCAAAATCTATTGTTTAGATTGAATTCGATTAACCTGACACAAGGACGGGATGTGTTTCGCTGGAACCTCACTATATCTGGGTCCTTTACAGTCGACTCTATGTACCATGCGCTCACGCATTTAGAGGTCCCAGTGATAATAACGAGAAAATTTGTAAGTCGAAGATTCCACTAAAAGTTAAAATCTTCATGTGGTATCTTCGGAGAAGAGTTGTGCTAACCAAAGACAACCTGCCCCATCGCAATTGGCAAGGAAGTAAGAAGTGTAGCTTTTGTACTCACGATGAGACAATCAAACACCTCTTTTTCCCGCATTCTATATGGTCAATCATCCAAATAGCGCCCAATTTATATCTACCCACAAGTATTGCTAATATTTGGTCATTGGTTGGACGGTATTTCAAATAGGGTCAAAATGTTATTGAGGGTGGGAAAGCATATGCCTAATTGTGGTCGCTTTGGCTGTATACAAATAATTTGATTTTTTAGTAACTCTTCTGCTTTGCAGGATGTATGTACCTGCTTTGTATGTAGTCTATGCTACAACAAACAGAATACCAACCACTGTTCAAGACTGTGTACACTGTTGAAACAGGTGACCAAGGAGGTTTTTACCCAACATGGATGGCAGCATAATCTCCTAATTGACCCACCACCTTGTACATGGGCAGAGTGTTGGTCCTATATGACTCTACTATTGCTTATATGTCGGCTTCTTGTTTATTTTCATCTTTTATCAAACTTAAGGTGTTTGGGTGTGTACATCTTCGTTATGCAGAGGCCGGGTGTTACTCATCATGCTTTGTACCCGTTTGATGCTACATTTTGAGTTAATAAAAGCGCTCTTTATCAAAAAGTGCAAGGTTCAAATGGACTCGGGTGGAGAAAATCTAATTTACTAGATATCAGAGAGTAACGTCCCACCCATCTCCAATGGAAGGAAACCAGAAACGCAAAAGTAGCCATGGTGGCAAAGCAATCAAAGATGTACTCCCTCCGTTTGGAATTACTTGTCGACTTGTCGTGAAAATGGATGTATCTAGACATATTTTAGTTTTACATACATCCATTTCCGAGACAAGTAATTCCGAACGGAGGGAGTACCTGGTAATCATGAAAAGGCAATTCTACCACGGACAGAGACCATGTGAAGTTTGTGACCTATCACTGAGTTCTAAGGACTGCCTAAGCTCAAAATCAAAATGCCAATCAATGATGCTCAAGTGCTGCATTCTATTTTCTGGCGTTTTGACTGCTGTTCCGACTGCTTCATCCACTCCATGCACTCCTCCATACTTCCCTGAGGATGCGCAAGCTGCCATTTCACTAGCCGTTGTTGCTGGGAGAAAGTGTACATCTTTGTGTTAAGTAAGAATACACAGGAACTGGAATAGTATGATCAGTTGGTTTACAGGGGGGTCCTACATACCCATTTTCCAATCAAGGGGCCTCCGGACTTGACCTGCATGACCCCCATAATGGCCTTTCCATCAAGCAACGGCTTCATTTTCCATACGCCATCAAGATCTGGTCAAGTGGAACAAGGTATAAATCAGGGGGTAGTTATGAGAGGAGGAACACATCAACTATCATGACAGGAAACTAAAAAGATCATTAGGTAAGTTCTTTACCAAGGTTAGTTATTGATCGCTCCACACTGATGTATCTCTCTTTCCTTTTATCTAGTTCATCCTGCTTACCGAGGGAATCACTGGCATTGCCAACTTCTGGATAGACAAGAATTGAGATAAACAGTGCCACACGCCAAAAACCTTTTATTTCACGAAGTATAAGTCCTGAAATGCTCAAACTGTCAGAAATTTTATCCAGTAACACAAGGAAATAAGAATACTGCAAACAAATTGATCCAATACCCTAACAAGTTAAATTAAAAGATATCATGTGCCTAGAATGCCCATAATAAGACCATCAGAAACTTCAAATTTTAAGGAACCGACCAATATGAAGGACATTCCAAATTTAAAAATAAGGATGGACAGCACTAACCTGCAAAAACACGTTTCACCAAGTCTGTTGGTATCTCTAGATATTCATCATCCAGCTTCTCTTTCACAGTTTCCAGATTCTCATTTGACTCCAGGAGAAGAATTAATTCAGCAAACTTTTCACTCGCAACATGTATGTTCACAATCTTTCAACACAGAACAGATAATGAAAGTTAATTTTTTAATTAAATTACACAACACATGCAAGCATAAACAAATGCTTTCGAGATTAGGCCTGCTCAATAAAGTATACCGTGTCAGCATCACTAGCTTTCAGCTTTAGAAAGTCCCGAATAATATAGCTAACAACTGGAACCTGCAGATGACACAACAGGCCTGTTATAGTACTTCCATAAAACAGTAGAGGGCAAATGAATGTGATGATTATCAAGCTGTTTAGTTTGTTAACAAATTTACCCACCTCCAAGAGTTTCTTTGTAAATAACATAAACCATTTTATACCTTGCAAAGAACGCACCGTCTAACCAAAAGTTAAGCTAGACTATCAGGCAAAGATTAGCACCTCATGTTCGGCTTCAGATGAAGCTTAACCTATCCGGAAAAATATCTATCTCTATGAAACAAGCAAGCGTACCCAGGTAGACACTTGCAGAGCATTGAAGAGTGTCCGCAGGGTAGACTATAATAGAATATTTGATCTGCTTATGTACATACTGTTTGGATTAGGAAAAAAAGACAATGCATGAGTTAGATGATCTTATTCCTATGTTTAGTGTAGGAAAAACAGAATATGGTCATGGTGGCCCAAGCCTGCCCTCTCCGATCAGTCTAGTTATGAGTTTGTTCACTTACACCATTGCAGAAAAGTCGATGACTTAGTCACCCAAAGAACATCAAGCGTATACAGAGTTTTGCCCTTCTAAATAGTTAAATGTTTGGATTTAGACAAATCTAGAGGATGCCTGAGTTGGATGTTACCTTCTTTGATTTTTTGTCCATGTAGAACATATTTCGAACTGGAGTAAATAGCGCGCTATACAGGCAAAGCCTTTGCTGTTCATCCTAAAAATCATAGTAGATCTTAAGAGTTAGGAAAATAAAAATAACATCCATAAAAGTCAAGTATGTGTTTCTTGGTAGCCATTGCACATAACTTGTAGTAAAGTTGCCTGCCGTAGTAATTCTAGATACAGTACTATACTAGTGAGAAACTTTTATCATAGATTTTTTGAATTACAGTGCTATACAAAATCAACTATAAGACTGCAACGAATCTATAGAGAGATACTTGAATGATTTAGAGCAATATTTTGTACTCCCAGCCATCATGGTTCCATCAGGTTCAAAAACATTCTATAAATGCCTTAAGAATCCAATACTGTTACAGAGAAGAATCAGAATAATGTTGGTTTGTTATAAATTATTTCGAGGTTACTTAAGTTTTACTTTCGGTCATATGCATTTCAATGTCAACACAGGAAACAGCTAAAAATAACATGGCATGCAAGAAACATGATTTTTGGGGGTGTTATTTAACAAGATATATGATGAAAACTCCGCAGACCTGTGACTTGGAATCAGAACCACCACTGAACACGGAACGGCCAATAGAATGTGCAAGATTCCATGCTGCTTCAAGATGTGAAACACAAAGCCTGAACCAACAAAAAATATGAGCTATTGGAAATAAATAGACAAGTGCATACTAATTTGTAAAAGTCTACCAAGTCAAAAAATCTGAAGTGTAACTCTGTGACATATAGTTGGGTACTTCCATATTGCATGTAGTCCAAACATACATACTAGCATACTAGAACAGATACATACCAATCATGTTTGTCAAGAGCTGGAGGCTCTAGTTTCTCAGGAAAAGCAAAAACAACATAAAACAATCCCAAATCACGGATATAGCGCAGTGCATTGACAGGGTGTTTGTCTGACATCATGAGGTCTACCTGCACAATATGCAAACTACAATATTAGTGACCTGGGATTTGCTTGGTGTCACTCAATACACAATGGCGAAATTCCGTTACTTGTAGAAAAAAGCAGGAAGAAGCAAGGAAACATCGGTTGACAGTTAGTGTAGAAATCAGACCTCATGACCAATTCGTTCTCTGCTAATCTTGCTACCAAGTTCAGACTTCACCTTTTCATCAGAAGCGGCTTCTTTCAAATCTTCAGCTAATGTAAAGCTGAATCTAGCAGCTGCCAGAGATGAATATTAGCATATGCAAAGAAAATAATACTAATCCAAGTCACTGACACACCCTTTAATTATACGCCATAGCAGGCATTTGCACTAGCAAGTAAGTGGGTAAGATTTCAACTTATCAGAGAGAGAAACACTTTATAATGTTTTCAGCTAAGATTACCTAAGTAGAAATGGCTTGAAGTTAAGATGCTATTAGCAAGTCAAACTTATCATGAACACCTCTAAAATCATAAAATTATAGAAAGTATTAGTACTCATAATAGAATTATAAAAAGATCACCCGAACTATTTGAGATTGATCACAGGACGTACCAAACCGAATTGCTCTAAGAACCCTGAGGGGGTCATCCAGGAAAGTTGACTTGGCAGGTAAAGGAGTATCAATGAGGCCCTTCTTCAGATCTTCAAGACCTTCACGTAGAATGGGATCACCACGAGTTTATAAATGGTCACCATGAGTACATAACAGCGAGAATTTACAAAATAATGACATGGGTTTAGAAACTAGTAATAGCAAAGAAACAAACCTCTTCCAGTTAAATCTTCCACTGATTTAGTGTTGATATTGAAGAATAAGCTGTTGAAGTTTGGATTTTAGAAAGACTAAATAGGGAACTAAGTTAAACCTTGAAATCAACATTGTAGCAATGAAAGTATGACATTACATAATACCAAATTCATTTTGAAAAGAAATCACATGGCATTACCTATTGATTGTTAGGTCCCTGCGGAGTGCATCTTCTTTGGCTGTTCCAATCTCCTGCACATTACAAAGCATGGCATAGCTGTAAATTGCTTGTGCCTTGCGACAGATTATCAAAAGTAAAGAGATGAATAAGAAACAAAGAAGTTGCAAATACTGAGCCACCAAACATAAGTGTATCAAATTACAAGTGAATCAACATATATTTTAGTAGTTTGCCACGTCAAAAATACACACGGCAAAGTAAAAGACTTTGAAAAAGATCAAGACATGCAAAGAGATAATGTTTGTGCATAAGCTCAACAAAATGAGTACAAATGGTAATGCTAAATGCATGTGCATACCACAGTAGGAATACGACTGTTTTCAGCATACTTTTCAGACCTCAAGTTGACAAAATCAATCCATATGCCATATATAAGCATTCTTGCAGTTTCCAAGTGCTTGGATTGATCAGGGTTGCTGCCAAAAAAGAAGGTATAAATGGCCGCAGCTACATGATAAAATGCAAGGAACATATACAGAGTACTCTGTTTGCATTAAACTGTGACGATTTCCTTTGTTCCCATGCATACGCAATTGACCTCAAAGAAAATTATATTGTATAAAAGCATAAAGGTCAAAAATATACCACCAC
>NC_041389.1:233319024-233390396 GCF_002162155.2 Triticum dicoccoides
CCCTTCTCCCCCAAACACACACACACACACACCCCAGCCCATGGCATAAGCACACACACAGGTGAGCGCACATGCAGCCCTGCCACAACTAATTCTCTCGAGGGCTAGGGGAGTAACCCGGTTCGAAAAAGAGTTCTCATGAGTGGCCAGAGTCACCCAAGCACACGAAGGGCAATCAGAATACAACACAGGAATACAAAATCAACCTACTTAGTAAGAATGGATATCAGCAAACAAAAAGCTCCTGAAACAATATTAGGAGTGTCAGAATTAGAGTAATAATCATACCACTGGATAACACCGATCCCTTTCTGCTCTTCACCCATGAATTTTGAGTACTCATTTACTCTCTCACAGAAATTTTGGCCCGTCATATTATCAAGTGCAATGTCAATGTCAGCAGAGCCTTTCCCCAATAGCTGCCAAGGATATGCCAAAGCAACAGTTAAGTCCCAATACTACCAAATCATCATTCCATAAAATATAAGCAGTGTTAATTCTTTCTTTCTTGCAAAAAGATGGAAGTTCATGGTATGATCCTAGTCCTCCAGAATCTCCAGTGATTTCTAGTCAGCTCATAGCAAGCATCATGCAATTGTTTAATACAAAATGCAACATTCAAATAGCACAGCCTAATATAATAATCCAAAATGAACATGCCGCTTCTGCACTTCTCTACTCTTTATGAGAAAACAGTCAGTTATCCTAGTTTAATTGCCCATATTTAGCTTCACCCACCCCCAAATTTTCCTCCCGCTAGCTCATATTTGCTCTTGGATGTACAAGTCTCAAGAAAAATAGGGAGCAGCCGCAGTCTTCCCACTCGACCACCTCCTTCCTGCCCAACCCCGATGTCGGTCATCCCCGGTCCCGATGATCACCGAAATAGAAAGCCCCATCCCAGTCGCACCCTCGCCGGCGCCGAAGACCCACCGCCAGCAGCCAATTCTGATTTCTGAGCCGCAAGCTCTGAAACGCCGACGGCAAGGGAAGCCATCCACCCCTAGTGGTCGTTCTGATGGACCAAAAAAAATGCAAAAAGCACAAAGAAGAATGGAGGTGTTGGAGCATATAAGAGCTCATGGTGATGGTAGAGGTGAAGAGGGCATTGGCAGCTGAAAGGAAGGAGGAGAAGATAAGTTGTTTCTACGAGATAAAGATGATGGAGGAGGGGAGGTGGAAGGCAAAGGCGGCGGCTGAGGAGAGAAAGGCTCGAGCGGATGGGAAAAAGGCTTGAAACTGAGGAGCAAAGGCTTGCACTCAACGTTTACGAGTCGAAGAGTCGACGAGTCGTTCCAAGGTTAAGACTCATAGACTAGTCTAGACTAGTGCGAGACTAGTCGACATGGTACTGTAGCACTGAACTTACAGTACATAACTAACAATACGTAGTAGTAGTATGTAGTATTACACTATATAAGTATACAAGTACAGTATACAATACAATCTCCGGTGTTGTAGACATTGTAGCTCAGACCTCAGGACCTGGAAATTGAAACACACTCAGTCTAGCAGCACCAGCAACCAGCAGCAAGCAGGGCAGCACCACCAAGCAGCAGCAAGCAGAGCAGCACCAACAACAAGCAGAGCAGCACCAGCAAGCAGCAGCAAGCAGAGCAGCACCAACAGCAAGCAGAGCAGCACGAGCAGTCCTCCAGCAACGAGGCAGAGCAACACCAGCAGCAAGCCAAGAAGAAAGAGGAGGAGAGGAAAGAGAGGATTAGGTCTCGTCTCACGCGGGACGAGCCATCGTATTTATACTCCCCCAGTTTTTTGAGTCGTTCGACTCGAACATGTCGACTAGTCCAGACTAGTCGTCGACTAGTCGATGACTGGCTCGACTCATATTTGTAGTCTACACGAGAAACCGAGTCGACAGCCACTTTGCGACTCATAGACTAGTCGAGCGACTAGTCTAGACTAGTCGTTCGACTCGTAATCGTTGCTTGCACTGGAGGTCGAGGGGAAAAAAAAAAGATGAAGTGTGAGGAGCAAAGGCTAGCATTGCAGGCCGAGGAAGACAAGAACAAGAGGGTGGTCGAGGAGCGTGCTATAATGTTCATGGATCCAAGCAAGATGGGCGAGATAATACTGGGAGTTAACTCTTGGGGACATCTTGGCTAAGTCATTTGGTGGTGGTGGCAGCAATGGTGGAGGCGGCAACAATGGTGGCGCCTGCGGGCTGGCGCAAGTTCATGAGCCCCTTATGAGCTATGATGACTTTTGATCCAGCATGTGTTTGGTGGTTTTTTGGAATGAACTTGTTCATTCGGTCCCTTTTGGCACAAATTATGGTAACGTTTTAGTTGTTTGTTGGATCAGATGAAGTTTATTTATGCTCTTAGTAGAATTATGATGTGGTGTGTTTGAGTTTTTTATGTATAGAAATGTGGTGCATTTATTTGGATTGTTTGCACAAACGTTTGGATAAATTGACAAAAAAAATGTGTAAGGGGGAAGGGGGATTAAGTTTTGGGATGGGTTAATTGACCAAATGTTTAATTCCCTAAAAAAGGGAAATTAACGGGTGGGGAATTAAGATATGGGGATGGGGTAGAGCCGTAGAGATGCCCTAATCTACATCATCCAACAATCTCTTCACAAACAAATTCTCATACGCAGGAAAACAATGCGACATGAATATTAAAGATTTCCCAACGTATCGTGCGAGCGAGCGACAAGAAACCACGCCATAAACCCTACATATTAAACTCATCAAGCTTTTCAATTAAGCTCACCTTGTCCCGGACCCATCCCCCGGCGACGCGGAGCTGGGTGCCGAGTCCGAAGTGGCGGACGACGTCCAGCAGCCTAGCGAAGATGCGCTCCTCCTCCTCCGTCAGCTCCACGCTCTCCCTAACCTCCACGGTCCGCTGGTGCGTCCCCGCCGCCATGCCCGAGACACCGGTGAAGGCGCGGATAGGGATACTGAAGAAACTAGAGGCTCTATGTGGGACGTCGGTGGTAGTCGTTCGAAAGGGCGGAGGCCTTGGCGTCTGGCGTCTGGCGGCGGCGGAGAGGGAAAAGGAGGAGCAGGCTGCCGCGAGGTGGGAGGAGGAGGCGGAGAGACATGCGGCGGGTTCGCTACCCCGGAAGGCATTCGTAGTTTCGTGGCCTCCTGCGCCGCCCGTTCGGCTGCACTACCACAGCCAGGACCTCGAAACAGCCGTTTGATAAGATGAAAGACACATCAACAGTCCTGATTTGCCGAAGGCAAAACACCAACAGGCAAAGCAAAGAAAAATAAAGAAGTTTTTGTTTTAACTACTCGCTCCATTCCTAAATGTTTGTTTTTTTAGAGATTTCAAGTGGACTACCACATACGGATGTATATAGACATAGTTTAGAGTATAGATTCACTCATTTTGCTTTGTATGTAGTTATTTGTTGAAATCTTTAGAAAAACAAATATTTAGGAACGGAGTGAGTAGACCGTAATCTCTACTCCTAATGTTTGAGTTGGTTGAATAGTATCCACGGTTTATTTTCGTCCCACCACTTTCAACAGTTTATTTTTCGCTGGTTTTTTTCGTCCCCACCCCACCCCATCCCACCGGTTTAGTTTCGGGTCACCTATCACACAAAAAAATCTGAACGTATCAAAACTTTTCATGTTGGCGCAAATTATTTATCAATCTCTAAAGATCAAACCTAAGCCTACCTTAAATCGCTCAATCATATTAATTAGGAACAAATGACCGATTTTAAGAAAATTAATGTGTCGCCGCTCTCTGGATCAAACTCCTCTCTCTATTGACGCCGCGTGTTTTCTCTCTTCCTCCAACCTGGCTAGGGTTCCCAGCCCCATCTTCTCCGCCGCCGCCATGTATTCCTCTCCGACCTCGCCTAGAGCAGCCAGCAGGATGCCACCGCCGTGGCCGCCTCTCTCCCTTCTCTTCTCTTTTTCCCTACCTTTCTTTCTCCTCTAAATTGCGTGCAGGTCCTCTCCGCAGGTGCTGCCATGGCCCGTCATGGAGCTCGCCCCCGTGGGATGCATGCCCCTCCAACGACGCCCTGTCCAGGTCCTTTGGATCCTGATTTGAGTGTGTTATTTTGCGCTCGATCCTAATTTGGACGGCATTTTTTTAGGCACTGCGAGCGCACTGGACGGCAGGAAGGGCTGCGTCAAGGAGCGACGCATTGCTGTAAGCTTGTAACACACCATTATTGCTACTCCCACCTCGGTGGTCTATTCATGGGTTGCAGATAGGATGTGATATTTTGCAGCGTGGACATCGCCTAGCGATCAGATTTGATGTTGAGAAAGACCCGGCAGGAGGATCTCATCCTGGAACCCAGGTGTGCTTGATTTGATATTGAGAATTCTACTTGATAGGTATGTACATGGATAGCGTACGGTGTATCCAAAGCTTTGCTTAACCTGAAATTTGTTAAAACTAATCTCTGGTTTAGTAGAAGCCCACAGCGGTTGCAATACTAGAGTTATATCTATTGTGGGCAACATTGAAAAATTGCATACATCTAATCATCGTATATGTTATCACCTCTGAAACTGTGCAACATTACTACAAGATAAATCCACGAAGCAGTGCAATACAATTCAAAGAATTTTTAAGCCTTTTTTGAGCAATTAGTCTCCACCTTTCATGGACGGAACGTGCTTTTGATCTTCTGATTAGTTCCTCCAGATTAGGTTTTGTTCTGCTGGTCAAAGGTTTGTACACGACTGACTTAGATTTGTTTTTCTTCATGCGCATTGTTAGAGTAATATCCATGCACTAATTTTTTTTTGCATTCTGAATTTCCTTCATGCAGCAGTGTACATGTTTCTTATTATGCACGTGTGCGTTTACCTTGTCAAGAAGCTTCGCGTGAATGTCAATGCCGATGAAGACAAATGTTCTCTGCTTCGATCCCTTCTTTTGATTTCGCAAAATGCAAAACACTAGGGTGTCTACAAATTTAGATCGTTGGTTCACCATCAGAAGCTTCGTGTGAACGTCAATGTCGACGATGACAAAGGTGCTCTGTTTCGCTCTCTTCTTCCGATTTTGCAAAATGCAAAACACCAGGGTGTCTAGAAATTGAGATCGTTGGTTCACCAGAAACACAATCAATATTATAAAATAGATTGCATGGATGCTTTATTTGTGTGTTCGATATAGTCTAATTTAATATACCATCGATGATGATATTGAATCTGCAAAGAAAATATATACTCATTTTCTAATTGCATCTTTTAATCAGGAGCCCAGGACCTACCTTTAGGCAGGAAAGAGGGACAATCTTCAGTAAAGTACAATTTTCATGTCTTCTTATAGCATTTGACTAATGTGTTATGGTATCATTCTTCTACTTTCACAGCTATTACTGTGAACTAGATCGTTGATGGCGCGCGTTGCTGCGCCCGTCTATTTTGGATCTTAGTTGTTAGGTATATGATGTAATTTGTGTACACTTGTTT
This sequence comes from Triticum dicoccoides, assembly GCF_002162155.2. Lineage (NCBI taxonomy): Eukaryota > Viridiplantae > Streptophyta > Magnoliopsida > Poales > Poaceae > Triticum > Triticum dicoccoides. Next base: position 233,324,450 of record NC_041389.1, read on the forward strand.
GCAATGCTTAGCATTGTTCTTTCTTATAACTTGTTCGTGTCTCCACTTTATTTTTCAACACAATATGTAACTGAGGAGACAACCCGGTTGATCTACAATAATGCTATGTAATTAAAGGACCAATCAAGTTGATCTAGAGTGGTGTTGTAAACTCACAAAGCATGAAGACTGGAAAACCTTTAAAAACATTATGTAGACTCACTGATGGTCAGTTATGACAATATAGGTCTGATCAAAACACCTCTCAAGTATCCAGTATATGCAGTCCTTTATGCAAAAAGATACTGACATGTTAAGCAACTTCCATATGATAGTACAAGTGATGAGGGAGAAAATGAATACTGATAATACTTGTAATTTCCACTGAAAATGAGAAGGGTACCAGGTAAAAGATGAGAGGGTAGGACGATTAGAAATACACAGATTATAAACAAACCAAGACATAGTGGTGGTGTCAACATATTTAGATTTGAGTTTTTCAAAGTATTAAGAAATAAATGTTTAGGTACAATAGTCCCAGAAACCTTGTAGTGACCTACAGTGAATTCGATCTATAAGAGATAACATAGATCAAGAGTGCAAAACCTTGCATTGTTTATAGTCTTCTCTTGTTTGTGCTACCCTGGTTGAACGTCAAAGAGAGATCAGAAACATACTATTTGGAACATCATGACTCCCCTTGTGTTAGCTCCTTGCCTATTTTTGTGTAATAATGATGAAGATTCTTAGAGGGGGCTTGCTGTGCTTACGATACAACAAATGCAGTATGGAGAAATCCCTACAGAACCAAAAACAAAGTGCCTCAATAGAAGGGATTCATAATTTCCGTCAGAGTTGCTTACACTATATCTCGATCAGGAATAGGGAACATACTTACAGTAGACCCCTGAAATTCCAAGAAGAGCTCTTGCATCCCATCGTTCACCATCTCCACCTTAGTCTCTCATCGTCCTGCAACAACCAAGAAACGCCCCCAAGAAAATCCAGATTAAAACCGAACCTCAAAAGAAGAAAGAAATCGTTTAGACCCATGAGGGAGGCCGAGTTCCTGGTAATGAGTCGGCCCTTCACGCCAATCCTGATGGCGCTCTGACTAACTCTTAAAAATGACATGGCTTTACAAATTCAGACAAGCCAAAGACTATTGCTTTCATATAGATTTTTCATCCATCCATGTAAACAGGGAAGTATGCGAAAAAGTAAGATCAAGATATAACCATTGCATGTGAATTCTATTGCACCTGCTGACCGAACTTCCGAACAAATGACAGAAATAATAGCAGAAGCGGAGTGAGGTATACATCTGGTACCTTAAATCCTCAGAGAAGAAATATCCCAAGAATCAAGTGTTCCACTTCACAACATACTTTTGGAACAAATTTTAAATGAAATTGCTAGGGCCGAATTATAGGCTAGCCCTTTTTTCTGGTCTATTCGAAAATAAGCTGTGCTGTACATGAGCAACCGCTCGCCCGCGCAATCGCTGGATGTTTGTGGCCACCAGACTCGACTCTGGAACCGGTCCCATATTTGACTATGCAGGAAGGAGAGGAGGCTTCCCACGAAGAGATCCTGGAGCAAAGAACAGGGGAAGCATGAATTTGACAGGAGTATTCAGATTTCCAAATTGGATAAAAGGGGAGAGGAGTCTCCTTTACTTGCTTGATGTGGAACATGAGGCTGCCAGCCGTAGCGCAGCGCGAGAGAGCAGTTGCCGCCGCCGCCGCCGCAGTCGTTGCTTGGCTGGATTTCCCTCGCAAACTGATCGCGACCTTCAACCGGGTGATCCCCGCATCGCGCGCCGTTGGATCGAGCCATGACCTTCGATCGATCCCGTTGACCTCCTTCTGCTAGTGACCGGGGCCTGAATCGGAGCGGCTGGATCCAGCCATGACCTTCAACCGATTCCGTCAACCTCCCCTCTGCCACTGTGCACTTTTTTCCGTGAGGTTAGCGACCTGGCCTGCACCCTCGGTTGGTTAGATGGTCAGGGAGGGTCTCGGAGATGGGCAGTTGGAGGCGCAGCGAGATGGACCTTGAAAGGGAGGGTGGCGACGGGAGATGGTTGCACGCACGTAGGATTCGCTCCACAATCGGGAAGGCCGCGCCACCGGTCATCTCTGAGCGATCTCCCTCTTCTCTTCTGATGAGGTGAGGAGGAGATGGTGGGCGACGAGGTCGACGGATTTGGGGGAGAGGATAGGGGCGGAAGCCGGCTGCTAGGCGGCGTGAGGGAGACGAGGTGGTTGGCGGCGACTGAGGCGAGGGAGGGGAAGATGGCAGGACTTAGGAGACGAGGCGTCGAGCCGCCGACCGATTCGTTCCTCTTCTGTGTGGAACGAGCAGAAAGACAGATCGGGATGGGCCGTGCTCGTAACTGGGCTGCAAGAAATGGCCCAGTTTACCACAGTGCTTGATTTCAGCCTCTGGAGTAGCAGCCTAGGACAATTGGGCCAGTTTTTTACAGATGCGGGAGAGATGCCAGTACACATCAGATCTAACGACGTTCAGATCGTGAAAACGGACGGCCAGAAACACAAATCGCTGTGAGGGCTCGCTTTAGGTGCAGTTATACTGTCCTTAACTAGATCGTCGATGGCGCGCGTTGCCGCGCCCGTCAATTTTGTCGATACAATAATAGAAACTTTCAGACTAAATAGTAAGTTTGCATAACCTAACCCATGTTAGCAATCAAAGAGGATAAACTTAAGTCTTTGAACAAATTAGTGCGATAGCAGTCGGGCTAGTGTACACTTTCTTTCTCGATGATTTTGAATGCATATCAAGCTATAAAAATCTCTTTGTGAAGGAAAAAACACAACACACAACTTGTATAGGTGCAACTGCAACTGGTCTGATTGTATTATCTAGATGTTGTAGGAAATTCATGGCACGTGAAACATAAAACTGCATCAACATTACTATTATTGACTTGTTGCCCTTGCAAGTATTTTCAGAGCATCGCGTGCAGATATAAAATTAAATCGGAGCAATAGTGGTAAAAAGACTAAAAAAATCATCTGTACGACAACTGGCCGACAATTCATAATTTTCTGAATGGAGGCCCTTGATTCATGTTACCAACTAAACTACCAAAATACAATTTTATTTTGTGACATGTCAGTGGCACTTTGGTAACATTGAACTGCTAGCGAAGAATCATCTTAAGAAAAGTATGTGCCAAAAATGCAGAGCAATTCCGCTCACATGTACATACAGTTGTCACTTCAATTTGAAACATGGATAATATTTCTTAACTTAGTGAACCGCATGACATAGAAATCAACCCAATCCTGTCGAAACATACATTAAGTTGTTAACTAAACAGAGCAGCTAAAGATCTAAAGGCGGGGAAGAGGAATACAGTTGGGTGCCAGCAACCGAAGAAAGGCTGCCACACACGTAAAAAGGTGGCGATGAGTGCCGGCGGCTAGTCAAGGTCCATGTATCGTTGAGAATTTGAAGGACACAAAGATGGATGGCTGCAAGAAGATTAAATTGCTTGTTGGACATGATAAAAAATATATGAGAGCCAAAATTACATTAAGCAATAGTAAGAAGTTGATAAATTGTACACTATCACAATTGCGGCAAGACAAAGATCATTTGCTCACAAAGCAGAAAACTATTTAATCAGAATAGAAAAAATACAACCACACAGGTACTAATGTTAAAGGTGAATTAAAAAATAAAATGTCCGTCAGTGCATGATACGAGGTCATGGCCAGCTCATATTAAATAGCAGCGTTCAACATTGATCATGTTGAGTTGAAAGAGATCACCTGAATATAAATCCCACGGTCCCATAGACCGTGTTTTGCAAAACATCATGATGCTGTGATATAATGGTTGAAATTCTAAAAGGGTAACTTCTTATTTTTTTTCAGTATTCTGCAATAGAAGAAAAGAAACACTCGGTATGGCATAACGAAAAATTGCAATAGTAAAATAATTCATATAGCTACAGCTGGTAGGTGAACAGTTCTTAGAGAGCGAACATCCAACCCGAAGTCCTAAATTAGCATGTTGGTAGTTGCTACTCAGTTTACAAATAGAAAAAACCAACCTAAATATCCAGGAATCACGTGATTCAAGCTATAGGTACTTATTTATTTTAAATAGATTTTTTTCCACCATGGCTGACACATATTGAATATCTATCAAAGAAATAACAATGTGTATTGCAAAGACAAGAAAGCAGGAGGACATACCTATTTAATCAATTCAGGGGCTTCCCTTGACTCGAGATTAACCTTGGCACCGATTTGAATAGGACTTCAGTTTTGGGAGGGAAATGCTGTCAACAGAGGCCCTTATCTTGCAACCTGAAGTTACAAATTTTCAGTTAGTTGCCTTTGATAGTAAAGTGGCAAGATCTAGCTAACTGTTTGAATGTATGTCATTCGTTGATATCAGAGAGATATTCATTAATAGATAGACACATTTATACAGAGGGGAATCAGGCAAGAGCAAGTACATGAATTACACTAATATGTACATAATTAACTACATCAGCATAGTTGGAATCAAACTCGAATAAGTAAGGATATCAAACTGATAAGCACAAAGAAATGATAGAATGAAGCAGTCTTCCAAATAAATCCTCAAACAACTTCCTTAACCACCTAGCTCATGTGAAAATTTTGGATATGCAAAACCACCTAGCTGATAACCTTTACCTGTCCAGATCATACATGACAAAAATAGCACATAATGAGCTCCACCTTTTCAAAAGATTGGTACCAGGGAATTCACAAATACTCATCCATTCAAAAGAAGTAAGGTTCAAATTGGTGGTTCGAGATCCATCAACCAGTGCAGGTAGGAGGCACATGAGTGTAGACGTACTGTTTAGGGGAGGATGGGAGTGGAAGCAGGGAGGCGTTCCACAAAAACTTGCCAGTAGCCATTCTGGAGTACCGTGGTGCGACCAAACATGGAGATGGGACCATAAACGTCTTTTGCGTCCACCAGATCTTTCACCGCCAGCCGCCGGCCGCAGCGGCCATGTGTAGGGTTCGCACGATGCAAACTGAGGGATGGTGTTGGTGTACCTTGCACAGCCAGTTGCCACGGTAGAAGTCACGACGAGCTCGCCGGCCATGCCGACGGAGAAGAACTCTTTCTCGAGGACCTCGGCATACTCGCCGTGCCCAGGGCACACCACTTGGGCTGGCACTCGGCCACGCGGCGCATCTGCAGCATTCGGCGCTCGCGGAACGCCTCGATGTCGTCCGGGCCAAGACGCTCGAGTGCGGTGATGTCCTCGACCGCCTTCGCGAACGACAGGACCTGTTTCTCCAAGATCTGCCGTCGTTGGGACACGTCGCGTCAGAAAAAGGAACTGGGGAAACAGATGGAGGAATGGATTCACCATGGTGCCGAGGGTCGCCGCCCGCGTAGATCGGCCGAGGGGTCGCGGCGGCCGCGCTCCTCAAGCGAGCGAGAGGAGGGAAGGGGAGGCGTTGCTTCAGGCTCCTTCAACGGCGGTGCTGCTTCAGGCTCCTTTAGTGGCGGCGCTCTGCGGGACGGCTGTTTCGCCTAGGTCGCTCTGTGAGAGGGCGATAGTGGGATGAAAAACGAAAAAGAGACGGGCGAGCAAGGCGGAAAGATTGGGCTTGGGAGGTACATGGCCCAATGAACGACAGGCCACGGTTTCGGCTTCCAGAAAAGCAGCCCTCTGGCCCTGTTCGCGATTAGAGTGTTGGGGAACGTTGCAGAAAATTAAAAATTTTCCTACGGTTTCACCAAGATCCATCTATGAGTTCATCTAAGCAACGAGTCAAGGGGTGAGTTTGCATCTACATACCACTTGTAGATCACGTGCGGAAGCTTGCAAGGGGATGGTGATGATGGAGTCGTACTCGAACGTGATTCGGATCACCGATGACCAAGTGCTGAACGGACAGCACCTCCGCGTTCAACACACGTACGGGACGGGGGACGTCTCCTCCTTCTTGATCCAGCAAGGGGGAAGGAGAGGTTGAGGAAGATTGCTCCAACGGCAGCACGACGGCGTGGTGTAGTTGGTGCAGCAGTACTCCGACAGGGCTTCGCCAAGCACGTACGGAGGAGGAGAGGTGTTGGGGAGGGGAGGGGCTGCGCCTTGGAGGTGTGTGTCCAGCAGCCCTTCCCTCACCCCTCTATTTATAGGGGAAGGGGCAAGGGGGGCCGGCCCCTCTAGATGGGATCTAGAGGGGGGCGGCGGCCAGGGTGGGGGGACTTGCCCCCCAAGCAAGGGGGGCGCCCCCTTTAGGGTTTCCCCCCCAACCCTAGGCGCATGGGCCCAAGGTGGGGGGCGCGCCCAGCCCACCAGGGGCTGGCTGCTATCCCATGCGGCCCCATGTGGCCCCCCGGGAGGGGTGGCCCCTCCCGGTGGACCCCCGGAACCCCTCCGGTGGCCCCGGTACAATACCGATAAGCCCCCGAAACTTTCCGGTGTCCGTATAACAACTTCCCATATATAAAACTTCACCTCCGGACCATTCCTGAACTCCTCGTGACGTCCGGGATCTCATCCGGGACTCCGAACAACATTCGGTAGTCACATACTAGTCTTCCTAACAACCCTAGCGTCACCGAACCTTAAGTGTGTAGACCCTACGGGTTCGGGAGACACGCAGACATGACCGAGACGACTCTCGGGCAATAACCAACAGCGGGGTCTGGATATCCATGTTGGCTCCCACATGCTCCTCGATGATTTCATCGATTGAACCACGATGTCGAGGATTCGATCAAACCCTGTATACAATTCCCTTTGTCAATCGGTACGTTACTCGCCCGAGACTCGATCGTCGGTATCCCAATACCTTGTTCAGTCTCGTTACCGGCAAGTCACTTTACTCGTACCGTAATGCATGATCCCGTGGCCAACACCTTGGTCACCTTGAGCTCATTATGATGATGCATTACCGAGTGGGCCCAGAGATACCTCTCCGTCATACGGAGTGACAAATCCCAGTCTCGATCCGTGTCAACCCAATAGATACTTTCGGAGATACCTGTAGTGCACCTTTATAGTCACCCAGTTACGTTGTGACGTTTGATACACCCAAAGCACTCCTACGGTATCCAGGAGTTACACGATCTCATGGTCGAAGGAAGAGATACTTGACATTGGCAAAGCTCTAGCAAACGAACTACACGATCTTTGTGCTATGCTTAGGATTGGGTCTTGTCCATCACATCATTCTCCTAATGATGTGATCCCGTTATCAACGACATCCAATGTCCATAGCCAGGAAACCATGACTATCTGTTGATCACAATGAGCTAGTCAACTAGAGGCTCACTAGGGACATATTGTGGTCTATGTATTCACACGTGTATTACGATTTCCGGATAATACAGTTATAGCATGAATAAAAGACAATTATCATGAACATTGAAATATAATAATACTTTTATTATTGCCTCTAGGGCATATTTCCAACAGTCTCCCACTTGCACTAGAGTCACCAATCTAGTTACATTGTGATGAATCGAACACCCATAGAGTTCTGGTGTTGATCATGTTTTGCTCGCGAGAGAGGTTTAGTCAACGGATCTGCGACATTCAGATCCGTATGTACTTTGCAAATTTCTTTGTCTTCATCTTGAACATTTTCACGGATGGAGTTGAAACGACGCTTGATGTGCCTGGTCTTCTTGTGAAACCTGGGCTCCTTGGCAAGGGCAATAGCTCCAGTGTTGTCACAGAAGAGTTTGATTGGCCCCGACACATTGGGTATGACTCCTAGGTCGGTGATGAACTCCTGCACCCAAATCGCTTCATGCGCTGCCTCCGAGGCTGCCATGTACTCCGCTTCACACGTAGATCCCTCCACGATGCTCTGCTTGCAGCTGCACCAGCTTATTGCTCCACCATTCAACATATACACGTATCCGGTTTGTGACTTAGAGTCATCCGGATCTGAGTCGAAGCTAGCGTCGACGTAACCCTTTACGACGAGCTCTTCGTCTCCTCCATAAACGAGAAACATGTCCTTTGTCCTTTTCAGGTACTTCAGGATATTCTTGACCGCTGTCCAGTGTTCCTTGCCGGGATTACTCTGGTATCTTGCTACCAAACTTACGGCAAGGTTTACATCAGGTCTGGTACACAGCATGGCATACATAATAGATCCTATGGCTGAAGCATAGGGGATGACACTCATCTCTTCTTTATCTTTTGCCGTGGTCGGTGACTGAGTCGAGCTCAATATCACACCTTGTAACATAGGCAAGAACCCTTTCTTGGACTCATCCATTTTGAACCTTTTCAAAATCTTATCAAGGTATGTGCTTTGTGAAAGACCTATGAGGCGTCTCGATCTATCTCTATAGATCTTGATGCCTAATATATAAGCAGCTTCTCCAAGGTCCTTCATTGAAAAACACTTATTCAAGTAGGCCTTAATGCTGTCCAGAAATTCTATATTATTTCCCATCAAGAGTATGTCATCTACATATAATATGAGAAATGCTATAGAGCTCCCACTCACTTTCTTGTAAACGCAGGCTTCTCCATAAGTCTGCATAAACCCAAACGCTTTGATCATCTCATCAAAGCGAATATTCCAACTCCGAGATGCTTGCACCAGCCCATAAATGGATCGCTGGAGCTTGCATACTTTGTTAGCGTTCTTAGGATCGACAAAACCTTCCGACTGCATCATATACAGTTCTTCCTTAAGATGCCCGTTAAGGAATGCTGTTTTGACGTCCATCTGCCATATCTCATAATCATAATATGCGGCAATTGCTAACATGATTCGGACGGACTTCAGCTTCGCTACGGGAGAGAATGTCTCATCATAGTCAATCCCTTGAAATTGTCGATAACCCTTAGCGACAAGTCGAGCTTTATAGATGGTAACATTGCCATCCGCGTCCGTCTTCTTCTTAAAGATCCATTTGTTTTCTATTGCTCGCCGATCATCGGGCAAATCTGTCAAAGTCCATACTTTGTTTTCATACATGGATTCTATCTCGGATTTCATGGCTTCAAGCCATTTGTTGGAATCTGGGCCCGCCATCGCTTCTTCATAATTCGAAGGTTCACCGTTGTCTAACAACATGATTTCCAGGACAGGGTTGCCGTACCATTCTGGTGCGGAACGTGTCCTTGTGGACCTACGAAGTTCAGTAGCAACTTGATCCGAAGTACTTTGATCATCATCATTGTTTTCCTCTTCGGTTGGTGTGGGCATCACAGGAACATTTTCGTGAGCTGCACCACTATCCCGTTCGAGAGGTAGTACTTCATCGAGTTCTACTTTCCTCCCACTTACTTCTTTCGAGAGAAACTCTTTTTCCAGAAAACATCCGTTCTTGGCAACAAAGATCTTGCCTTCAGATCTTAAGTAGAAGGTATACCCGATAGTTTCCTTAGGGTATCCTATGAATACGCATTTTGCCGACTTGGGTTCGAGCTTTTCAGGTTGAAGTTTCTTGACATAAGCATCGCATCCCCAAACTTTTAGAAACGACAGCTTAGGTTTCTTCCCAAACCATAATTCATACGGTGTCGTCTCAACGGATTTAGACGGTGTCCTATTTAAAGTGAATGTAGCTGTCTCTAGAGCATATCCCCAAAATGATAGCGGTAAATCGGTAAGAGACATCTTAGACCGCACCATATCCAATAGAGTGCGATTATGACGTTTGGACACACCGTTTCGCTGAGGTGTTCCAGGCGGCGTGAGTTGTGAAACGATTCCACATTTCCTTAAGTGTGTGCCAAATTCGTGACTTAAATATTCTCCTCCACGATCTGATCGTAGGAACTTTATCTTTCGGTCACGTTGATTCTCCACCTCATTCTGAAATTCCTTGAACTTTTCAAAGGTCTCAGACTTGTGTTTCATTAAGTAGACATACCCATATCTACTCAAGTCATCAGTGAGAGTGAGAACATAACGATATCCTCCGCGAGCCTCAACGCTCATTGGACCGCACACATCGGTATGTATGATTTCCAACAAGTTGGTTGCTTGCTCCATTGTTCCGGAGAACGGAGTCATGGTCATTTTGCCCATGAGGCATGGTTCGCATGTGTCAAACGATTCATAATCAAGAGACTCTAAAAGTCCATCAGCATGGAGCTTCTTCATGCACTTGACACCAATGTGACCAAGGCGGCAGTGCCACAAGTATGTGGGACTATCGTTATCAACTTTACATCTTTTGGCATCTACACTATGAACATGTGTAATATTACGCTCGAGATTCATTAAGAATAAACCATTGACCATTGGAGCATGACCATAAAACATATCTCTCATATAAATCGAACAACCATTATTCTCAGACTTAAATGAGTAGCCATCTCGTATTAAACGAGATCCAGATACAATGTTCATGCTCAAACTTGGCACTAAATAACAATTATTAAGGTTTAAAACTAATCCCGTAGGTAAATGTAGAGGCAGCATGCCGACGGCGATCACATCGACTCTGGAACCATTCCCGACGCGCATCGTCACCTCGTCCTTCGCCAGTCTCCGTTTATTCCGCAGCTCCTGCTGTGAGTTACAAATATGAGCAACGGCACCGGTATCAAATACCCAGGAGTTACTACGAGTACTGGTAAGGTACACATCAATTACATGTATATCAAATATACCTTTGGTGTTACCGGCCTTCTTATCTGCTAAATACTTGGGGCAGTTCCGCTTCCAGTGACCCTTCCCCTTGCAATAAAAGCACTCAGTCTCAGGCTTGGGTCCATTCTTTGACTTCTTCCCGGCAACTGGCTTACCGGGCGCGGCAACCTCCTTGCCGTCCTTCTTGAAGTTCTTCTTACCCTTGCCCTTCTTGAACTTAGTGGTCTTATTGACCATCAACACTTGATGTTCTTTCTTGATTTCAGCCTCTGCTGACTTCAGCATAGAAAACACTTCAAGAATGGTCTTTTCCATCCCCTGCATGTTGTAGTTCATGACAAAGCTCTTGTAGCTTGGTGGGAGCGACTGGAGGATTCTGTCAATGACCGCCTCATCAGGGAGGTTAATATTCAGCTGGGTCATACGGTTGTGCAACCCAGACATCTTCAGGATGTGCTCACTGACATAACTGTTTTCCTCCATCTTACAACTATAGAACTTGTCGGAGATGTCATATCTCTCGACCCGGGCGTGAGCTTGGAAAACTAGTTTCAGCTCTTCGAACATCTCATATGCTCCGTGATGCTCAAAACGCTTTTGGAGCCCCGGTTCTAAGCTGTAAAGCATGCCGCACTAAACGAGGGAGTAATCATCAGCATGAGTTTGCCAAACATTCATAATGTCTTGGTTCTCTGGGACGGGAGCGTCACCTAGCGGTCCTTCTAGGACATATTGTTTCCTGGCAGCTATGAGGATGATCCTCAGGTTCCGGACCCAGTCCGTATAGTTGCTGCCATCATCTTTCAGCTTGGTTTTCTCTAGGAACGCGTTGAAGTTCATGTTGATATGAGCGTTGGCCATTTGATCTACAAGACATATTTGCAAAGGTTTTAGACTAAGTTCATGATAATTAAGTTCTAATCAAATTATGAACTCCCACTCAGATTAGACATCCCTCTAGTCATCTAAGTGTTACACGATCCGAGTCGACTAGCCCGTGTCCGATCATCACGTGAGACGGACTAGTCATCGTCGGTGAACATCTTCATGTTGATCGTATCTTCCATACGACTCGTGTTCGACCTTTCGGACTCCGTGTTCCGCGGCCATGTCTGCACATGCTAGGCTCGTCAAGTTAACCGTAAGTGTTTTCGCTGTGTAAAACTGTCTTACACCCGTTGTATGTGAACGTAAGAATCCATCACACCCGATCATCACGTGGTGCTTAGAAGCGACGAACTGTAGCAACGGTGCACGGTTAGGGGAGAACACTTCTTGAAATTTTTGTAAGGGATCATCTTATTTACTACCGTCGTCCTAAGTAAACAAGATGCATAAACATAATAAACATCACATGCAATTATATAGTTGTGACATGATATGGCCAATATCATATAGCTCCATTGATCTCCATCTTCGGGGCTCCATGATCATCTTGTCACCGGCTTGACACCATGATCTCCATCATCGTGTCTTCATGAAGTTGTCACGCCAACGACTACTTCTACTTCTATGGCTAACGCGTTTAGCAATAAAGTAAAGTAAGTTACATGGCGTTCTTTAATGACACGCAGGTCATACAAAAAATAAAGACAACTCCTATGGCTCCTGCCGGTTGTCATACTCATCGACATGCAAGTCGTGAATCCTATTACAAGAACATGATCTCATACATCACAATTCATCATTCATCACAACTTCTGGCCATATCACATCACATGATCAATCGCTGCAAAAACAAGTTAGACGTCCTCTAATTGTTGTTGCATCTTTTACGTGGCTGCAATTGGGTTCTAGCAAGAACGTTTTCTTACCTACGAATAACCACAACGTGATTTTGTCAACTTCTATTTACCCTTCATAAGGGCCCTTTTCATCGAATCCGCTCCAACTAAAGTGGGAGAGACAGACACCTGCCAGCCACCTTATGCAACTAGTGCATGTTAGTCGGTGGAACCGGTCTCACGTAAGCGTACGTGTAAGGTTGGTCCGGGCCGCTTCATCCCACAATACCGCCGAAGCAAGAAAAGACGAGTAGAGGCAACCAAGTTGACAAGATCCACGCCCACAACAAAATTGTGTTCTACTCGTGCAAAGAGAACTACGCATAGACCTAGCTCATGATGCCACTGTTGGGGAACGTTGCAGAAAATTAAATTTTTTCATACGGTTTCACCAAGATCCATCTATGAGTTCATCTAAGCAACGAGTCAAGGGGTGAGTTTGCATCTACATACCACTTGTAGATCACGTGCGGAAGCTTGCAAGGGGATGGTGATGATGGAGTCGTACTCGAACGTGATTCGGATCACCGATGACCAAGTGCTGAACGGACAGCACCTCCGCGTTCAACACACGTACGGGACGGGGGACGTCTCCTCCTTCTTGATCTAGCAAGGGGGAAGGAGAGGTTGAGGAAGATTGCTCCAACGGCAGCACGACGACGTGGTGTAGTTGGTGCAGCAGTACTCCGACAGGGCTTCGCCAAGCACGTACGGAGGAGGAGAGGTGTTGGGGAGGGGAGGGGCCGCGCCTTGGAGGTGTGTGTCCAGCAGCCCTCCCCTCACCCCTCTATTTATAGGGGAAGGGGCAAGGGGGCCGGCCCCTCTAGATGGGATCTAGAGGGGGGGCGGCGGCCAGGGTGGGGGACTTGCCCCCCAAGCAAGGGGGGCGCCCCCTTTAGGGTTTCCCCCCAACCCTAGGCGCATGGGCCCAAGGTGGGGGCCGCGCCCAGCCCACCAGGGGCTGGCTGCTATCCCATGCGGCCCCATGTGGCCCCCCGGGAGGGGTGGCCCCTCCCGGTGGACCCCCGGAACCCCTCCGGTGGCCCCGGTACAATATCGATAAGCCCCCGAAACTTTCCGGTGTCCGTATAACAACTTCCCATATATAAAACTTCACCTCCGGACCATTCTGGAACTCCTCGTGACGTCCGGGATCTCATCCGGGACTCCGAAAAACATTCGGTAGTCACATACTAGTCTTCCTAACAACCCTAGCGTCACCGAACCTTAAGTGTGTAGACCCTACGGGTTCGGGAGACACGCAGACATGACCGAGACGACTCTCGGGCAATAACCAACAGCGGGGTTTGGATACCCATGTTGGCTCCCACATGCTCCTCGATGATTTCATCGGTTGAACCACGATGTCGAGGATTCGATCAAACCCTGTATACAATTCCCTTTGTCAATCGGTACGTTACTCGCCCGAGACTCGATCGTCGGTATCCCAATACCTTGTTCAATCTCGTTACCGGCAAGTCACTTTACTCGTATCGTAATGCATGATCCCGTGGCCAACACCTTGGTCACCTTGAGCTCATTATGATGATGCATTACCGAGTGGGCCCAGAGATACCTCTCCGTCATACGGAGTGACAAATCCCAGTCTCGATCCGTGTCAACCCAATAGATACTTTCGAAGATACCTGTAGTGCACCTTTATAGTCACCCAGTTACGTTGTGACGTTTGATACACCCAAAGCACTCCTACGGTATCCAGGAGTTACACGATCTCATGGTCGAAGGAAGAGATACTTGACATTGGCAAAGCTCTAGCAAACGAACTACACGATCTTTGTGCTATGCTTAGGATTGGGTCTTGTCCATCACATCATTCTCCTAATGATGTGATCCCGTTATCAACGACATCCAATGTCCATAGCCAGGAAACCATGACTATCTGTTGATCACAACGAGCTAGTCAACTAGAGGCTCACTAGGGACATATTGTGGTCTATGTATTCACACGTGTATTACGATTTCCGGGTAATACAATTATAGCATGAATAAAAGACAATTATCATGAACATTGAAATATAATAATACTTTTATTATTGCCTCTAGGGCATATTTCCAACATAGAGGTCGATCTGATGGACAGAAATGTCCTGAACGCGAAATTGGACGGCCGAAAATCCAAATCGCTGTGAGGGCTCGCTTTAGGTGCTGTTATACTGTCCTTAATATGTTGACCTCATGTCTTCTCATCATTTGAGCTTACTTCGATATTACTGGTTCTAAATCCAACAAGATCTTGAATATTTTTTCACTTTGCCCATTCAAAAATTTGTTCACCTAGCATCATTCATGATGTAAGCTTTGATTTGAAAAACAACTTCTAATGTTATAGGAGAGACAAAGAAGAAGGTTAGGGAGAACATGCCCAAGAAGCTCAGAGATAAGGCAGAGGTTGAGGACACATAGGGAAAGCGTTGAAGGGGAAGAGAAGCAATCTCAAGCATTATGAGCATGGGATCACAGAGCGGTCGACCAGGGCGGTCGAGAGCAGGCGTGCACGAGAGGAAGTGAACCGGGGAGAGGTAACGGGGGGCCATCACCAGGAAGTCAGCAGGTGGCATGCAACATTGGCTTTATCTCTTATGTTCGCCAAGGTGGCCGGTTGTTTCCACAACATGTTTGGATTGTCATGTTGTTCTAGTCATGTAGGTGTTAGAAGGGAGAGAGGGGTTTGGTGGAATAGTTTGATGTATTGCTTGAGCCTCGTGGGCATATATATAGGAGTACAATCATCTACTTGGAGTACAAGACAAGCCAGAACAAATCCTAGTCTATCTCGTCTTTCCTAATAAACATTATACTCAACATCCCCCCGCAGTCACAACGGTAGCGACGCAGACGGTGAGACTGGAGAAGAATCCGAAGGCAAGCCGACGGACACCCCCCCATAGTCGGAATGGTCGATGCATCGCGGAGTCATGGCTGGAGTGAGAACCGACGAGGTTGCTCAAGCAGGCGGTAGCCCTTTGTGCCGTTTGTCGATGTAGCCGAGAGCGTGGGTGGTGGAGCCGTGGTCGAGGTAGCCGTGCGAAGAATGCCGTGGTTGATGTCGAGTTGGGGTAACCGGTGTCGAGGAGGTCGCCATGGAGCCGCGGGCGCAAGAGGGCGCCGAGTTAGCATGGGCGCATTGGTGTCTAAGTAGTGGTGCGCCGGGAAGAAGATGTTGTTGACGACGCGTCGCGACGGGTTTGCCAAGCCCGGGGACACATCGTAGATGAAGGCACGCACCAGTGGTGCCAGCACCGAGCATGCGTAGACGGACGAAGACGAAGTTGACGAAGCACCGACTCGGCTTGCCAGGCCCGGGGACACGTCGTGGATGAAGGCACGCATCTGTGTTGCCAGCACCGGGCATGCGTAGACGAGGGACCTGCACGAGCTGTACGCCATGTCGAAGAGGTCTGAGAGGCCAGCAGAGAAGGACTCGACGACGGTTGCGGCGCCAGTCGGCACGGGGCCAATGTCGCCCGTGGTTGTCAGAGTAGATGAAGCGGTCGGGGTAGATGATGGCGACGCTGGCGACGAGCTGGTGCTGGACGAAGACGAAGGGGGTGGACGGGCGGCGGCGGCTATGGAGGTAGTGGCGGCGGCGGCAAAAGAAGAGCGGCGGCGGCGGCTATGTTAGGAGTGCGGCGGCGGTGCTCGAAGTAGGCGAAGAACCCCGACAGTGTGACGAAGACCGGCGCGGGCGGTGGCGTTCCCGCGCCAAGGGAGACGGCGCGGCGCATACCACGGGAGGTCGACGCGCGATGACGGCGGAGTGGACCGCGGGCCGCGGCACTACGGCCCGAAGGGGTGACGCAGCGGCGGCAGGCAGGTCGGGACGACGGCGGGAAGACCTCGGGGCGACGATGGGGACCGCGGGCCACGACGCTGCGGCCCGAAGGGGCGACGCAACGGCGGTTCGCGTGTCGGTGCAACCGCGGGGACGGCCTCGGCACAACGGGGTGGACCGCGTGCCACGCTCGCTACGGCCCGATGGGGCGACACTGCGGCCCGAAGGGGCGACGCAACGGCGGTTCGCGTGTCGGTGCAACTGCGGGGACGGCCTCGGGACGGTGGGGTGGACCGCGTGCCACGCTCGCTACGGCCCGATGGGGCGACGCAGCGGCGGCGGGAGGGTCGGTGCAGCCACGGGGACGGCCTGGAACAGACGACCTCGGGGCGGCGGTGGACCGCGGGCCGCGGCACTACGGCCCGAAGGGGCGACGCAACGGTGACGCGGGTTGGTGCAGCCGCGAGAAGAACCACGTGGCGGCGGCGCTGCGGCCCGATGGGGCGACGCAGCGGCAACCCGATGCTCGATCGATGGAGAGGCGCGCTGAACTCGGGGACGATCTTCACGGGTCCTGCGGAGGCGCGCGTAACCGATGGGCCAGGTCGGTCGTGCGGCGTAGATGAGGCGGATCGCGGCGGCGGGCGGGTGATCAATCCGATCGCGCGCGAGGTCGGGGACGCCGCTCGGTGGAGGCGCGGTGGCGGCGGAGTCCGAAATGAAGCCGGCGGCGGCGGGCGGCAGGGCGGCTATGATTGGCCACAACATGGCGCGAGGCCGACGGGTCGGGGTGATGCAGGAGTCCCGGTTGGAGCAGGGCGGTGACGGCCGACGTAGGTCGACGGGCGGACCGTCGCGCGAACGGCGGCGGTGAAGGGCCGCCGCATGACGCGAGACCGCCGGGTCGGGGCGACTGGCGGGCCGATGCGCGGACGACGCGCGAGGCCGTTGAGTCGTGGTGACCGACGGGCAGACGCGCGAACGACGCGCGAGGCCGCCGGGTCGGTGAAGAAGCCGACCAATCGCGCTGGTGTTGGAGTAGAGGCGCACAGGGTCGACAGCGGCGGCGGGCGACGCAAACCAGATCACATAGACCGGAAAACCAAAAAGTAGACGCCGATCAAAGCGACCGACGGGAGAGAGAAAACCCGGATCAAAGGATCGGGAAAAAGGACTCTCTAGGGCAGCCGGCCAACATGGCCGACGGACGAACCCTAGGTACGGGCGGCGCGGCCCCCGGCGGCGGTCATGAAAGCCGACTGCCCCAGGGGCGGCGCGCAGGTGCGGAAGCGGCGGTGGCTAGGGTTTAGGATCGACTTGCTCTGATACCATGTTAGAAGGGAGAGAGGGGTTTGGTGGAATAGTTTGATGTATTGCTTGAGCCTCGTGGGCATATATATAGGAGTACAATCATCTACTTGGAGTACAAGACAAGCCAGAACAAATCCTAGTCTATCTCGTCTTTCCTAATAAACATTATACTCAATAGTAGGGTCGAAATTCTTTCAATGCAATTATCTTAGTAAAATCACATGGTAATCTTCTGCGCTCTTGTAAAGAGTGATTATTTTCTTAATCTTAATATTGTGATTAATCAACCAACAAAGGTTTGTTCTTGTTCAGTAATGGTTGGCCACCACATTTTCTTTAGGGTATGGCTAACCAAGTCTTAGTCAAGTGGCATAGTATGTAAGAAAGAAAAAAGATTAAGCTGAAGAAAAAGTTTACATAGTTCTCCATGTAAGATCTAACGAATGTAGCATCGATTAACACTTAACCAAGTCTTGGTCAATTGATATTTAGCAAGACTGTTTTTATTATATGAATTGTTTTTACTGCTTGCATGTGACAGCCGGAGCAGCAGTTAGGATTCTATTTGTTCTTCTATATTCGGTAGGACAGACTCGAGTTTCAGCATGGATTATGTTCCATTGTATTCTAAAGTACCCAATGAAGGTCTCTAATAACTCTAAGTAGCAGCAACAAGTTGGCCGTCATACTAGTCAGCTATATGAGTACTTTATGTTATTTCAGATCATACACCAACCCCTCCTCCCCTATTTGTGTATATCTATAGAGAGATATATCCTTGGTTATCTTTCTCATCTTTTGTAATACACCAACCTCTCCTCCCCTTGCCCTCTGCCGTATCTTTGAACTTTCAATGTTATGGATTATCTTTTAACTACGTTATGGTAATGCTCTTTTGTTTCGTTTCAGAGTTATAAAGAAGTAATCAACTAGGAGCATATTATATATTGTTCATATCAGTTCAAGTGTTCAGTACTGGGCCATGGTTCAGTTTAGTTTAGTTATTCTGTTTTGCCACCTGCACCATCATGCAATGATTTTTAGTTCAATGACATGCCCATAGGTTGACAAGACCGATGATATGTTCTCCAATTGATTTATATTTCCATTTGCACTAATTACAACAATTTTCATCTCATGTACATGCTCAGAACATCCACGATCTTGTCTGAAATTTTGTTACCAAAATTACAAAGTGATTTGCTCGCAAATTGACATGGATGGACTGCTCTCAAATTGACAACTATTCAAATTAGTTTAAAATCTCAGCTCAACATTTGCTCCTAAATCTGAAGCTTGTATGTCCTACTCAAATGGACAACATCTGGTGTGCTAAATCTGAAACTCAAATCTACTCCTTTTGTTGACGTGTGTGTATGATCCAGTATATCATGCTCAATCGACAGTCCCATGGCGGAGTTGTCCTGGTCATGCCTACATGTTCGTCGACCTTCATCCATGGCCGTCGTACCTCGATGAAACACATGGCGCTCACTTGACACCTTCGGCGGTGGCACGAGATGACGGTGTGGTGCTGCTATACGGTGACGCGGCGCTAGCTTGGCGCATCCTGTTGTGGTGGTGTGGGAATGGCATTGGCGGTCACCATTCATCCATGGCCACCGTACCACACCCAAGAGATGGAGCGCTCACTTGGTGCATCCCGTGCCAGGACCTCGATGGCGTGGTGAAGCCACGAGCGGTGATGCTACACTCGCTTGGGGTGGAAATGTGGTCTCCCTCCCACCATGTTGTGGCAGCGGCAATCGCTCTCCCACCCACAACAGAGCTCATGGGCGCTGCCAGCGGCAAGTCATGTGTGACGGAAATGAAGGGGTTAGGCGTCATTATTTCTTTTTCTTGAGGTGTGGGTTGTTCAGGAGCCATTATACATGTTTAACATGGAAGGGGTCTTGAGCAGACTGAAACCTATGGACAGATGAGATCTTGAGCAGTCTGAAACTGGAGCAAGAGTTCAATATTATTGGTGGTATTCTGGTATCTTTATGTCCTCAAATACCTAGGAAAAGTGCATTCGTGAACTCTGTATAGCATGGTGTCCCCAAACCGAGACAATATTGTAACAAAATTCCCCATAAGGTCTGCATCATTTGTATTAAAGTCATTGCTATTTTCTGACAAACATGCATTATAGATGGTTTTGCACTTGTGCTCCCTACATCTATCAGCTGATGAAATAACTTGCTATTTCATTGTTTTTTGCCAATATGTTTGTACACTCAACTTTAGCTCTGAAATTAGTACAATAGATAATTGTTTTTATAGGGAATTATTTCATGGTACAATGGAAATCTCAACTTGGGCTTTTACATATTTATTGAATATATATCTTCATCTGTATAAATTGTTATGGTTATTTTATAACTTATGTTTTTACAGTGGTTTTATGAAATGAGTTATAATGTTAATTCTTTTTTATCATTGCAATGCACAGGCGTATGTGTTAGGGCATATTATTTCTTTGTAAGCCGTCAATTATTGATAGATCGCATGTCTCATGCTTAAGAAGATTGCCTGCCGATGGCGTATAAAGTCAGAGATGGCATCTCCAGTGGTCTCATTCTTGTTTGTTTTGACCACGTACACACTATAATTTAGCTCACATGGAGTTTATTTATCTCTTTCGCAAATTTACCTATCGGTTTTCTCTCTTCTGGATTTCTTACACTCCCTACCAAAAGAAAAAGGGTCCGCCCATCTGGTCAACGGATCCCTCCCCATCTCCCAGAAAAAGCTCAACTTCCAACATGATCATACACACACGAAAAGATCTCTCCTATTCCTATGTTTTCCTTGCAAAATTCATAACATAATCGAGACATTCCTCCATCTCCTCCTAATTATGAATATCTACAACCGGTTTTTTGGCAATAAATATTTTGTTTGTCCACTTCTTTTCCTTCCCTTGTTTGCCACACATGTGGCTGCCCTAGCAGATCCCGGTCTTCAAAGGCATAATTTACTTCGGATGGCAATTTTCCGTTTGGATGCCAAGTTTTAATTTTTTAGGGTTTTTTTGGATGTCAATTTTAGTTATAAAAATGTCAGAGCGGTGTTACTTGTAAGAATAAGGTAGCATGTATTAGCGTACATACGTGATGTAATCCTAACCTTCCTATCTGCACCTCCATATCTATTCTTTCCTTTTAAACTAGGATTAGATCTTGGAGGACAAGTATAGGCTGGCAATGTAACTGTATATATGTGTGCCCTCTGGGCCTCTAATGCATGCGATCATATTCTCCTAAACTATCTAGTCTACATGGTATCAGCTTTTCTTTCCTTCCTGTGACTTGCTTCCGCTGCACCCCTAGCCACCAGCCCTGCCCGTCGTTGCTGCCATAGCCATGGATTTCGGCGACTTCGCCTCTACTCCCAACTCCTCCCTCGCATCCGGGTCCCAACCCTCCAACCCCTTTGCCGCTAGCTCTGTCAATCCTGCTGCTCCTAGTGCCACCGCCATCCAACTCATCAACATACGCAACCACGTCACCGTCATCCTCGACTTTGACGAGTCCAACTTTTGCATCTGGAAAACCTTCTTCAACCTCACTTTCCGCAAGCTCGCTCTTCTCGATCACATTGATGGCTCCGTTGACGCTCTTATGGCGCTGGGTGACGTCGAGTGGACCCAGATCGATCAATGTATCGTCTCCTGGCTATACACCACTGTCTCCAAAGATATCCTCGAGATCATCATCCAGCCCTCCGACACCGCCGCCAACGCTTGGACCGTCATCACCGACCTCTTCCGCGACAACCATCTTCAATGCTCCTGCTTCGCCAAGCGAGACTTCCTCAACCTCGTCCAAGGAGATCTCTCCGTGACTGCCTTCGCCAGCCGTCTCAAATGTCTCTCCGACACACTTCGCGACGTGGGCACTCCGGTCACCGACCAGGACATGCTCACCACGTTCATCAACGGGCTGAACGGCGAGTTCGGCCACTGCATCGCCGCCCTCACCATCAACCCTGCTGGACTGACTTTCGCCCGTGCTCGTGGCGCTCTTTTGCAGGAGGAACGGCGCCTCGCGCGCCATGCACAGCATATCCAGGCGACCGCCCTCGTCGCCAACCGCTTCTCCGGCTCCCCCACGCCTGCACCGCCGGCTGCCCCGGCGCCTCGCCCAACCGCGCCTGCTCCGCCTGCTGCTGCCTCGGGTAGTCGCGGCCGTGGCAAGGGCCGCAAGAAACAGCAGCAGCAGCAAGGCCATGGCGCTCCTACCGGCGCCCCTGGCGCTCCTGCAGCGCGGAACTCGGCCGCGCCGTTTTGGCCCGTCGGCAGCTATCCGCTGTCCGGCATGTTTCAGGCGTGGCCACCGAACTGGCGTGCTCCGGGCGCCGGTCTTCTTGGCCCACGCCCCGGCGTCTCCACGCCCCAGGCGTACGCTGCCCATATAGGACAGCCGTGCCTTGGTGCTCCAGCGGTCTACAATGGCTATGCTCCAGCGCCTCAGCAGCATCAACCCCCTGCATGGGATCAAACGCAGCTCCACGCCGCCCTCAACAACCTCTCCTTGCAGCAGGGCGGCGCCGGCGGCTGCGACTCCAACTGGTTCTTTGACACAGGCGCGACTGCCCACATGACCAGCGATCCAGGTATCCTCTCTTCTTTCTGTCCTTCTTCCAATCTTTCCTCTGTCATATTCGGAAACGGAGACTCCCTTCCCATTACTCACATCGGCAGTGCCTCTCTCCCTACCTCCTCTTTTCCTCTCTCTTTACGTGATGTAGTAGTCACTCCTAATCTGATTAAAAATCTTATTTCAGTTCGTCTTTTAACTCGTACAAATCCTGTTAATGTTGAATTTGATGAGCTTGATTTTTCTGTCAAGGATCGTCGTACCCGCGCGGTGATTCTCCGATGTAACAGCGACGACGATCTCTATCCGCATGTCGCCAGCCATCAAGCTCTTCTCGCCGGCACCACCGATCTTTGGCACCAACGTCTTGGTCACCTCGGACATGATGCTCTTTCCAGAACACTTTCTTCGTTTGATTTTACTTGTAATAAATCACCCCCTACAACGTGTCATGCTGGTAGATTGGGGAAGCACATTCGTTTACCTTTCAAACAATCCGATAGTCAATCAAGTTTTCCTTTTGCTCTTGTTCATTGTGATGTTTGGACATCTCCTATCGTAAGTGTTTTGGGATTTCAGTATTATCTTGTGATGCTCGATGACTACTCTCACTATGTTTGGACTTTTCCATTGCGTCGCAAATCAGATGTTTTTCCCACTATTTCTCGTTTTCATGCTTTTGTCGCCACCCAATTTCAACGCTACATCTTAGCTTTTCAAACTGACAATGGTCGTGAATTTGAAAATAATGCTTCACGCACCTTCTTTGCACAGCACGACATGCATCTTCGGCTCACATGCCCTTACACCTCGCAACAGAATGGTCGCGCCGAACGCATACTTCGCACATTGAATGATAGTGTACGCACACTATTATTTCATGCTCACATGCCTCCTAGGTTTTGGGCTGAAGCACTAAATACCGCGACTTATCTTCTGAATTTTCGCCCTTGTCGCCCACGCAATAATCTTCCACCTCATCAACTTCTTTTTGGTTCACCACCTGACTACTCTCACCTTCGTGTTTTCGGATGCCTCTGCTACCCCAACATCACCTCCACTGCTCCTCATAAACTTTCTCCCCGCTCCCTTGCTTGTGTCTTCTTTGGTTACCCTCCCGATCACCGTGGATACCGCTGCTATGATCCGGTCAGTCGCCATGTACTAAGATCACGCCACATTGTATTCGACGAGCGCGTTTTTCCTTTCAGGAACATGCTGTTGGAGACTCCCTCGCCGCTGGTTGTGCCCTTGCAGCCCGATCCTCTGGTGGTTCCCACGTCGCCGGCCGCTTGTCAGCATGGCCCAGCGGCCGCCCCTTGGGCTGCTGGAAGTCCAGCCGTGGCTACCCCTGCATCATCTTCACCGGTTGCCACGGCTGCTGCTTCTTCTATCGGATCGCCCAGTTCAGCTGCCACGGCGCCCAGTTCAGCTGCCATGGCAACGAATTCTGGTGCCACGACAACTGCTTCTACGAGCACTGCTCCTGGATCACCCACTTCGGCTGCCATGGCTGCTCCTTCTGGCACTCCAGCTGCTGCCTCCCGTGACTCTTCAGCAACCAGTTCGAGCCCGTCGTCATCTCCCGCAGTGTCCTCCGGCCCTGCCGTTGAGCTCGCTGCGTCTTCGCCACCTCCGGCTCCGGTTGCACCGCCGTGGGCGGCTCCATGGCTTCGCCCTTCTGACGTGTCCATCCACACGATGGCAACACGTGCGCGGCATGGCGTTCTGCAGCCCAGCCGGCGTTTCGAGGATGCTCATGCGGCTGCGGTTGTGCCTTCACCGCTTCCCTCGTCTGCCCGTGCGGCTCTTCGTGACCCTGCATGGCATTCTGCCATGCAAGAGGAGTATGATGCCCTTCAGGCCAATCACACATGGACTCTTGTTCCTCGACCTCAAGGTGCCAATATCGTCACCGGTAAATGGGTATTTCGGCATAAACTCAAACCCGATGGTTCCTTGGATCGATACAAAGCTCGTTGGGTTGTTCGTGGATTCACTCAACGTGCCGGCATTGACTTTGGTGAGACTTTCAGTCCCGTGGTCAAACCAGCCACAGTCCGCACAGTCTTGCATCTTGCTGCTTCTCGACATTGGCCCGTGCATCAGTTGGACGTATCCAATGCGTTCCTTCATGGAGTCCTTCAAGAGCGTGTTTACTGTGCTCAACCGACGGGTTTCATCGACGCAACATATCCCGAGCATGTATGTCTGTTGTCCAAGTCTCTCTATGGGCTTAAACAGGCTCCACGCGCTTGGTACACACACATTGGTGATTTTCTTCGGCGCCTTGGATTTACTTCGGCTTTTTCGGATACCTCACTCTTTGTGCTTCGTCGTGGTTCAGACATGGCTTATTTGCTTCTTTATGTTGATGACATTGTGCTGACAGCTTCCTCGACATCATTTCTTTGGATGATCATCACCTCTCTCAACACTGAATTCAAGATGAAGGATCTCGGGCCTCTTCATTTTTTTCTCGGTGTTGCAGTTCGTCGCACGGCCTCTGGTTTCTTTCTCTCTCAGGAGAGATATGCTGAGGAGCTTCTTGATCGTGCTGCCGTGTCTAACTGCAAGCCAGCCTCCACGCCTGTTGACACCAAGCCCAAAGTCTCGGCTGCCTCTGGTGAGCTTGTATCGGATTCCACCTTCTACCGAAGTATTGCAGGTGCTCTTCAATACCTCACCTTGACACGGCCGGACATAGCCTATGCTGTCCAGCAAATTTGTTTGCATATGCATGCTCCACGTGATGCTCATTGGGGATTGATCAAGCGCTTACTACGCTATCTCCGCGGTACTACTTCACATGAGCTTCGGATCGCCGGCAACCCCTCCATCACCATTGCTGCTTATTCTGATGCTGACTGGGCCGGCTGTCCAGACACTCGCAGGTCTACTTCTGGATATTGCATTTATCTCGGGGACACTTTGGTGTCTTGGTCCTCCAAACGCCAACCTACTGTTTCTCGCTCGAGTGCTGAAGCCGAATACCGTACGGTGGCCAATGCCGTGGCTGAATGTTGTTGGCTTCGTCAACTTCTTGTCGAGCTCCATTGTGTCGTTGACAAGGCCTCTGTGGTGTTCTGTGATAATATCTCCGCGGTATACCTCTCTGCTAACCCCGTTCATCATCGTCGGACAAAGCATATTGAGCTGGACATACATTTTGTACGCGAGAAGGTGGCTTTGGGACAGTTCCGTGTTGTTCATGTCCCTACAACTCATCAACTTGCCGACATCATGACCAAGGGGCTTCCTACTTCTTCATTCGAAGCTTTTCGGTCTAGTCTTGGCATCTACTCCGACGAGGCTTCAACTGCGGGGGGTGTAAGAATAAGGTAGCATGTATTAGCGTACATACGTGATGTAATCCTAACCTTCCTATCTGCACCTCCATATCTATTCTTTCCTTTTAAACTAGGATTAGATCTTGGAGGACAAGTATAGGCTGGCAATGTAACTGTATATATGTGCGCCCTCTGGGCCTCTAATGCATGCGATCATATTCTCCTAAACTATCTAGTCTACATTACTTCATGCCACACGTGTGTGGCACTTGTCATTTGGGTTAAAAAAGTTGATGTCATATATAGGGAAACGTTGGGAAACAAGTACTAGCTCGCCATCATGGGACCTACATTATGGGTCGGGCTTGTTGACGAGAGGCACCAAATGAGGGAAAGAGAGACATCAACGATGGAGGTGCTTCTAGGGGGGGTGGAGGGGATCAGTACGAACACGGTTGGGGGGATCAGGATGGAGAGCAGGGCGGTCAACAGGGGACTCCTCCATGGTGGTCCATGCGGAAGTATGTTGTGATTGAGAGCGGGGCACCATGACGAAGGTGAGGTGGACGTAATATGGTTTTCAAAGAGAGGGCTCTGGCAAGAAATGTCTCGCTACAACAAGAAATTAAGCGGGAAGGGAGGGTCCGCCAAGAAATGGAAAGGGTGTGTCGTGGGGAGGGTTTTTTGTGTTAGGACCGAGTGTTGAAGATAGCATAATGAATAGTCCGGACAACCATATTTCGCCCCCAAACATAGGTTGGATTTGGGGAAACTCGGAATGTCCAGACGGTTGGATTTTGGGGAGCCCACTGACTCCCGTTTGATGTCCGAACATGCCCGAATGTATGAGGGGCAACCTTAATCTTTTGTTTTGTTCATTCATATGCATTGCAGCCCGTAGCAGCGCACGGGCATTCTAGTATTCTGTCTAGTTTGACACCAATTGTTTCAAGGTTAATCGTAATTCAGGTTGATTCAAACATTAGTTATGTTTAATACATTTTTTAATTATGATTAATGCAGTTAACATGTTTTGAAAATATTTATGACATGATGGATACATCATTGGAGCAGCGTGAGACGTTGGATATAGCTGACCGGATGACTCGGGTCATTTGGATTCTTATAGCCTCCTTCATGCGGTCCATTTACCTCTTCTTAACATCTGTATTGGTAATAGAGTTGTGTCATGGTTAAAAAAAGTGTTGTGTCAGTCCCAAATTTGAAATGTTTAAAATTTCAGATTTTTTAGAAAACCCTATGCTTGTTTGCTTTTTTAGCTAGATTGCCTAGCGTTGTAGCTTGATGAACTTGTGTGTTCACTTAGGAGGGTCAAATGCCTTGCATTAGTAGTTGAAACCTTAGAATTAAAAATTGAAAAGGAAGAATGAAAACCCTTAAGGGGAAACAGAATCCCAGAAGTATTTGACAAAACAAATATTCAGAACAAACTTTCAAATTACAAACCACGTAAAAATTAAGAAGAAACCTCATTGGAAAAATCAAAATATACTAAAGGGATATATTTAAACAAAGCATGGAAATAAACTACAAAAAATATTTGGCCAAACGGCCCAAATAAAATGTTCAACAAAATACAAATATTCCAAGATGAATTTAGAGCAAGTTTGAAGTCGAAAGAAAAATCAAATTCAAATCATAAGAGGATTCATACAGAAAACATAAAAGGAAAACAAAACAAGAAAGAAATATAAATAAAATGGTCAAGAACAGCCGGCCCAACAAGCCAGCCAGCCCTACAGCGCGTGCCCGAGCCCTCTCTCTCTGCCAGGCGGGCCCCACCCGTCAGGGTCATCCCCAACCTCCCTACGTCGTGCGCACACACGACCATGACACGCACACCACCATGTTTGCCACACTCCGGCCATGCCCAAGCCAATGCCCTTGTCCTGTAAGTAGCCCTCGTCGCCCTCACCATTTTGCCCAACCTCAAGACGCCTATTGTCGGCAGGCTCCCTGCAACGAACCCCACATTGCCGCCTCTGACCTAGCCACCACCAACATAAAATCCGGTGAACCGGAGCACCCAAGCCACACCACTGCCACCACTGGCTCCATGCCACTTGTGATAGGCGTTGTGCTTTCCCCGAAGAGGACGTGTGATATAGTATAGTAGCAGAAACTATTTAGAGTTTTAGTAATATGATGTGAATGAACCCGGGGGCCATAGCTTTCACTAGAGGCATCTCTCTCATAAACATAACAACGATGGGTAGACAAATTACTGTTGGCCAATTTAAAAGCGCGTAATTATGATGTTAGTCGTGGCAGGATCAATACATAGGCATTACGTTCGTGACAAGTAGACCGAAACGATTCTGCGTCCACTACTATTACTCCACCCCTCGACCTCTATCCAGCATGCATCTTAAGGGATTAAGTTCATAACAAACAGAGTAATGTTTGGAGAATGATGACCTAATGTAGACAAAGTAAGACCAATCAATGTGATTGAACGCCGTCGTTTTGTCCTTAGTAGCAACAATACAAATACATGTCTCGCTACCCCTTCTGTCTCTGGGCGAGGACACCGCAAGATTGAGCGTACTACTATGCAACACTTTCGCTAAAGATCTATTCATCAACTTGGCCAAAGAAAACTCATAGATAGAAAAGCATTATATAGCTGTAGAAATCACACATAATAAAGTTCAGAAAAGACTCAATTACTTTCAATGAATAAGCTGATTATAAATGGACGTGGAGTTTCTACACCTGAGCTCATATGCTCCTGGTGTGAATAGTAAAATAAATAAAATAGAAAATATTTCAAAAGATTTTGGATTTTTTTCTAGCATACTTTAAGAAATGTTTGTTGTGCATGCAAAATTTCATCACAAAATGACATTGGTGAAAGGCGTGGTAAAAAATGCATTTTGGAGCTCTGATTTTTTTGCCACAACTTCCACCAACGTGATTTCATGATGAAATTTTGCATGCACAACAAACATTTCTTAAAGTATGCCACAAAAAGATTCAGAATTTTTTATTTTTTTCTATTTTATTTATTTTACTGTTCACACCAGGAGCATATGATCTCATGTGTAGAAAGGTACTTTCGACCATAAACCCACAATTCATCAGAACCCAACAAACGCACCACATAAGAATTACATGAATGGATCTCCGAAGAAAAACATTGTATTGAAGATGAGAGAGAGAGAGAGAGAGAGAGAGAGAGAGAGAGAGAGAGAGAGAGAGATCTAGCCACTGCTATGGACACGTAGGTCCTATAGGGAACTACTCACACATCATCATGGAGGCAGCAAGATTGATGAACATGGCCTCCATGATTGATTCCCCCTCCGGTAGAGTACTTGACGCGTCTCCAATTTATCTATAATTTATGAAGTATTCATGCCATGTTTACAACAATTTTATATGGTTTGGGTGTACTTTTATATGACATTCATGAACTAACATATTAACCTAGTGCCCAATGCCAGTTGTTGTTTTTTTGTATATTTTTGGCTATTTAGAAAATTCATACCAAATGAAGTTCAAACACAATAAAAATTAACGGTGATTTTTTTGGAACATAAGAGACCCCCGAAGTTTCGAGGAAGGACTAGAAGACCCATGAAGCGGCCATAAGCTCACCCCCGCACCGTAGGGTGGGGCCTCATCGTCCGAGTTTATGGGGCCCTCATAACTCCGATTGGCGTGATTTCAATGCTGAAAAATCCTATAGATCAAGAAACCCCCAAAAGAAACCTAGAACTTTCATGCCACCACCGCAAGCCTCTGTTCCGAAGCAATCTCATCCCGTTTGAGGCAAAGGTGCCCCGTCTTTCGATGGGATGGTAGATATTGTTTTGGTGGAAGTCGACTTTGATGATCTAACTACGGACGTGCGAAGACGTCGCGCCTTAGCAATCGCTAAACCAGCTCCGAGAGATTATTGACCGCCAGAGCACGATCAACCTGACCACGAGGGTCTATTTCCTGCAGGCAAGTGAAGAACAAGTAATAATTTGAGATTGCAATCTGGATATTGCGAATATAAGAGAACAGTTTGATTGATCAAACTGCGGTTCTGAAACATCTTGGCCTGATCGTTGGACACAAACGAAGTACGTGCGTTGCACAATGGTGAACTTTAATCTAAACAAAACCCAAGTCTAAATGGTGCCTTAAGGGCTATATTTGTAAGGAGACAGGGGGAATTTAATCCACCCTTGGCAAGGTGGGACTAAATTCTGCCCTAAGTCGTTTTTCGTATTAATACAGACTCCAGAAACAACCTATTAAGTCTTTCAAAATTACATGGGCCTGGCCCAAAAATAAGGTGGCGCAGCACCTAAATTATGCTATGGACGAAATTTATGAAAGGTCATCTTGTATATTTTGTCCATGTCCTTTGTATGTCATCATGGTGGCTCCAAAGTGTTGAAAACTCCACCAGAGACTTCGTTCTTGTTCCCTTGTGCACACCATCATCTCCATGCTTGCTCACGCTCCTACGCTCATCCTTCTTGTCCATGTTGGCTCGTTCATTTGTAAGCAAAACAAATATATCCAATTTAGGCCGCATCATATTCGCATGAACATTAGAAACATTACCAAGAAACGAAAGTATCTGGTAATTTAATTGGTGTGCGCGAGCTCTAGTAATTAGTCTTGTATATGTTGCAACAGAGTTTGTGGGTGTAACTGTATTAGTGATGTTCTCATCATCCTCCCCTTTTTGAATTGGAGTCATCCTCGACGGAAGCTCATATTCCTTACCCATATAAGGCTTCAAATCTGCAATGTTAAAAGTGGAACTAACCCCAAAATCTGCAAGCAGCTCAAGTTTGTATGCATTATCATTTATTTTCTCTAACACCTTAAAAGGACCACCAGCACGTGGCATATGCTTTGACTTGTGCAAATCAGGAAACATATCTTTGCATAAATGTAACCAAACAAGATCTCCTGGTGCAAAGACAATTTGTTTTCTACCCTTATCTCTAGCAAGTTTGTATTTAGCATTCATACGCTCAATGTTTTTCTTTGTTAAGTAGTGCATTTTTAAGATCAATTCAACATGTTGTTTGCCATCAAAATTAACCATCTCCGAAGATGGAAGAGGCAACAAATCAACAAGTGCACGAGGTAGGAAACCATACACAATTTAAAAAGGGCACATCTTAGTAGTAGAAAGCAGCGAACGACTATAAGAAAATTCAATATGAGGCAAACATTCTTCCCACATTTTCATGTTGTTCTCCAGAACAAGCATAGTAGACAATGTTCTATTTACTACTTCTATTTGTCCATCTATTTGGGGGTGACATGTTGTACTAAAAAGCAATGGTGTCCCTAGCTTAGCCCATAAGCATTTCCAAAAGAGGATAAGAAATTTAATACCATGATCCGAAATAATAGTATTTGGCACACCATGCAAGCAAATAATTTCACAAAATAATAAATCAGCAACATTAGTAGCATCATCACTTTTATTACATGGTATAAAGTGTGTCATTTTAGAAAATCTATCCACAACAATGAATATGCTATCCCTCCCCTTCTTTGTTCGAGGTAAACCTAAAACAAAGTCCATAGATATGTCCTCCCACGGAACACTAGGGACAGACAAATGCATATATAAACCATGAGGACTGAGTTGTGACTTAGCTTTTTCACATGTAGTGCAGCGAGCAACAAAACGTTCAACATCTTATCTCATCTTTAGCCAAAAGAAATGTGTAGCAAGTACGTCCTTCGTCTTCTTTACGCCAAAGTGTCTCATTAATCCTCCTACATGCGCCTCCTACAACAACAAAATACAAACGGAGCTAGTTGGAATGCATAACTTGTTAGCATGGAACACAGATCCATCATCAATGAGGAACTTGTTCAAGTTCTTCCTTCTTTACAATTCTGCATTACATCTTCAAATTCAGCATCATGCACATATTGATCTTTGATGATATCCAAACCAAATATTTTAAAGTGAACTTGTCAAAGCATAGTATAGCGACGAGACAATGCATCAACAAGAACACTTTCTTTACCGTTCTTGTGTTTAATGACATAAGGAAAAGCTCAATGAATTCAACCCATTTAGCATGTCTACAATTCAGTTTTGCTTGACTTTTAGTATGTTTCAAAGATTCATGATCAGAATGTATAACAAATTCTTTGGGCCATAAATAATGTTGCAATGTTTCCAAAGTCCGAACAAGAGCATATAATTCCTTACCAAAAGTAGAATAATTTAGACTACGCCCACTCAATTTTTTAGAAAAGTATGCAATAGGTTTACCATCTTGTAATAACACACATCCTAATCGAATTCCACTAGCATCACATTCAAGCTCAAAAGTCTTATTAAAATCAGGAAGTTGGAGTAAAGGAGCATGTGTTAACTTATCATTCAATATCGTGAAGGCTTCTTTCTATGCGGTACCCCAAACAAAAGGCACATCCATCTTTGCAAACTCATTGAGAGGTGCAGCAATAGTGCTGAAATCTCTCACAAAACGCCCATGGAAACCAATGAGGCCAAGAAAACTCCTGATGTAGGGCGGAACCCTATGGGGCCGATCTTTCACGTTTGGAGAGGATCCCTACGAGGAACACGAAGAATGCGTGGAAGGAAACGAGGGAAATCACGGTGGAACACAAGAGAAACACTCAACCAACATGAATATGATCACACAAGTGCTAGATCATCGAGGCACAAAGTAACACGAGATCCAAAGTCAACAAGGGACGATACAAAGGTAACCGTTCTTCTCCGTGAGGAGGTCTTGATTGTCTTCTCCGGATGGAGGTCTTAAAGCCGGGTGGATCTTCTCCGAAGAGGTGCGGTCCCTCACGAGGAGTAGATCCGTACGGATGAGCAATGCTCTATATCAAATGAGCTAAAGTAATGCTAACCATATCTAGGAGGTGGAAGAGGTCTATTTATAGTCATTGTGCAAATGAGGGGCGAAGTGAAGGGGTACATGGGCCTCAGCCCACAGCTGGACGCAACCAGGGTCCGGACGTCCGTGAGGCGCCGGTCGTCTGGAGGCTCGCGGGGTCCCGGACGTCCATGGGTCTTCGGATGTCCGTAGATTCCATTCTGTGAAAACTAACACGGACGTCCGGTCTTCCTCAAAAATCCATAGATTTGGTTCTGTTGGCAGGCGCATGGTCATCCGGAAGGGCTCAGTCGTCCGGAGCCTGGGAGTGGCTGGTCATTCGGGCTGGGCCGTTCTTCCGAAGCCTGAAGCTCTGGCCTGCCTCTCTTCTCTTGGCTGTAGCATCTTCCAGGGGTCGGACGTCCGTGCCTGGCCGGTCATCCTGGGCCTGTAGCTTCCAAAGCAGTTCTTCCTCTTGATCTTCACGCTTGGTGTCCTCGCCATCTTGGCCATCGACTGTATACTGTCCCGTGGCTCTCCTCCAAGTACCTGATCACACACAAAGGCTCCGCATGAGGTAGTAGCCATGTCTCCTGAGTAGAGAGAGGGAGTTCGGAGAGGAGCGAGTTCACCTTATCTTCGATAGCCTTTGCTCGAGCTCTTGTCATGGGTCCAAGTGGGGTTGAGGGAGATGTAGGTACGTCCATGGGGATGAGCGAGGGATGCTCCGCATCATCTCCCCTCCCTTGGGAAAGATCCGACCTCGGATCGAAAGTTTCATCACCATGGTATGGCGAGAGGTCCTTGACATTGAAGATGTTGCTCACGTTGGACTTGTCTCATGGGAGGTTGATCTTGTAGGCGTTGTTGTTGTAGCGCGCTAGCACCTTGAAGGGTCCATCGGCTCGAGGTAGAAGTTTGGACTTGCGTTCGTTGGGGAAGCGGTCCTTGTGAAGGTGTAGCCACACGAGATCGCCAATGTTGAAGATCATGGGTTGCTTGTTGACGTTGAGCTTGGACGCTAGTTGTTGTACTTGGTGCTCGATGGTGTGCCTTGTATCCTCATGCATCTTCTTGATGTAGCTTGTTTGTGCACTCGCGTTGAGGTTGGTGTGCTCTTGTAGAGGAATAGGTAGAATGTCCAATGGGGACAACGGGTTGAAGCCATAGACGACCTCGAAGGGGGACTTGCCGGTAGTCGAATGTCTTGCACGCTTGTAGGCGTACTCGGCGATGGGTAGACACGCCTCCCACTCCTTGATGTTCTTCTTGGTCAACACGCGAAGTAGAGTGGAGAGTGTATGGTTCGTCATCTCCGTTTGGCCGTCGGTTTGAGGATGGTATGCCGACGAGAACAAGAGCTTGATTCCGAGCTTGGCGCATAGCATCTTCCAAAAGTAACTCAAGAACTTGACGTCGCGGTCGGAGACGATTGTCTTTGGTACTCCATGGAGTCGCAAGATTTCCCTACAAAAGAGATTTTCAACGTGTGAAGCATCGTCTATCTTGTGCAAGGAATGAAATGTGCCATCTTAGAAAATCGGTCCACAACAACAAACACATAATCCTTGCCATTTTGAGTTCTAGGCAAACCAAGTACAAAATCCATGCTAATGTCTTCCCAAGGTTGATACAGAATAGTAAGAGGCATGTAAAGACCATGTGATTGAGCTTTAGACTTAGATTTGCGACATGTAGAGCATTGGTTGGTGAAGCGTGAGACGTCGCGGAACATCTTGGGCCAAAAGTAGTTCTTGGAGAGCGTGGCGAATGTCTTGTCGCGTCCAAAGTGTCCCATGAGTCCGCCTGCATGAGCCTCTTGCAAAAGGAGCAAATGAAGATAAGACTCGGGAATGCAAAGTTTGTTATCTCTCATAAGATAAGCATCCTTGATGTAATATCATTCCCAAGATGTATGCGTCAAACACTTAGCATAAGGAGTAGCAAAAGATGGGTCACTAGCATACAAGTCTTTGATGTGCTCGAAACCAATAACATTCAACTCAAGTTTAGTTACAAGTGTGCATATGTGTGAAAGTGCATCCGCAACTACATTTTCCTTACCCTTAATGTACTTGATCACATAGGGGAAAGATTCAATAAATTCACTCCATTTGGCATGACGCTTGTTCAACTTAGTTTGACCTTTTAAGTACTTAAGCGTTTCATGATCGGTATGGATGACAAACTCATGAGGTCTAAGATAATGTTCCCAAACATGTAGCACACACACTAAAGCATACAATTCTTTGTCATAGATGGGATAGTTAAGTTGAGCACCGGAGAGTTTTTCACTAAAATATGCAATGGCTCGTTTTTCTTGCATCAAAACTCCGCCAATTCCGGCACCACTTGCATCGCAATGAACCTCAAAAGTTTTGTCAAAGTTGGGCAAAGCAAGAATCGGATCATGAGTAAGCAAAGACTTGAGCTCATCAAAAGCAGTAGATTGCAAAGATCCCCAAACAAAAGGAGCATTCTTCTTACTCAAGGCATGCAAAGGAGCGGCAATAGTGCTAAAATCTTTCACAAAGCAACGATAAAATCACACAAGGCCAAGAAAGCTACGCACTTGTTGCAAATTTGTGGGTTGGGGCCAAGTTTTAATTGCTTCAATTTTAGATTCATCAACATGGACACCCTTGGAAGAGACAACGAAACCCAAGAAAACGGGCTTGTCAACACCAAACATGCACTTTTTCATGTTGCCATAAAGACGTTCCTTGCGAAGAGTTTGCAAAATAGCCCTAACATGCTTGAGATGCTCTTTCATGGATTTGCTAAAAACAAGAATGTCATCAAAGTAAACCACAACAAACACTCCAATATAAGGTCGAAGCACAAAATGCATAAGACGCATGAAAGTTCCGGGAGCTTCCGATAAACCCATAGGCATAACCAACCACTCGTACAAGCCAAATTTGGTTTTGAAAGCGGTTTTCCATTCATCACCTTCTTGTATGCGGATTTGATAATAGCCAATTTTAAGATCAATTTTTGAGAAAATGGTGGCACCGCTAAGTTCATCAAGCATATCATCTAAGCGAGGAATGGGATGCCTATAACGCACGGTAATAGAATTTATGGGTCTACAATCAAAGCACATGCAAAAACTACCATCTTGCTTGGGCACAAGTATAACGGGAACGGCCCAAGGGCTTAAGCTTTCATGTACATGACCATTGTCGATTAGTTGTTGTACTTGCCGTTGGATCTCCTTAGTTTCTTCGGGGTTGACGCGGTATGGAGCTTTGTTTAGTAGGGGCGCTCCCGGGATGAGGTCGATTCGATGCTCAATGCCTCATAGAGGAGGTAGACCCGGAGGTAGCTCATAGGGGAAAACATCTTGGAATTCCTGCAAAATAGATTGAAACACTAAAGGTAGATCGTGAGAGGTGTTAGTTTTTGGTTCCCCATCCTTGCACACTAGGACAAAGTGCATAGCACTCGATGGGTTCTCACGCACTTCTCTCATCTCACTTTTAGTGGCAAAAAGGACTAAGTTTTTCTTGTCGCTCATCGTGGAGGCGCTCGGTTTTGGCTTGTGGCTCTCACTCTCTTTTGGGTGGATCACTCTCTCACTCTTCTCTCCATGATGGGTGGCTTGCTTGTCGGCTATCACTTGACTAGGAGACATAGGTCATAGCACATACTCCTTCCCTTTCATCTTGAAGCTATAGTGATTGGTACGCCCGTTGTGGATGACGCCACGGTCGAATTTCCATGGTCGACCAAGAAGGAGGTGGAAAACGGACATCGGGACGACATCACACTCCAAAGTGTCCTCATATGCGCCAATTTTGAAGGGGACTTGGACCGTATGCTCAACTCGTATAGTGTCGGAGTCACTTAGCCATTGGACTTTGTAGGCGTACGGGTGCTTCATCTTGACCAGCTGTAACTTGGAGCATAGTTCTTCACTTACCAAGTTGTGGCAACTACCTCCATCGATGATGACCTTGACGGACCTTCCATTGATGCCGGCCTTTGTGTGGAAAATGTGGCATCGTTGGTCTTCTTCTTGTTGATGTTGAAGAGTCAAGACTTTGGAAACAACGAGAGCGGGGCTCGAATCCTCATCACAAAAGACTTGGTCATCTTCGTCCTCGTTCACGCGCCGGTGCATGGCCACTTGATCAAGGGCTTCCATCTCCTTGTCACTCATGGAGTCATAGGTTCCATCATTGTTGAGGATCATGGTGCGCTTGTTTGTGCATTGGTAGGACTTGTGGCCTCGTCCGCCGCAAGTGAAACACTTGAAGGAGCATGTCTTGACGGTCTCATCGGTCGGAGTAGATGATGAAGCACGCGGCTTGAAGTTTCTTGTAGTAGGAGGAGGACGACTTGAGCTTGTCGAAGCTTTCTTGTAACTTGACTTGTCGTCCTTACTTGTAGATGGCTTGGTTGAGGTAGAAGTTGGAGTAGTCGTTGAAGCTTGGTTGTTGGAGAAGCCGTAGGTCTTGGATGAGTACTTGGCGTACTTGAAGTCATCTTGCACTTGACATTCCGCCTTGGTAGCTTGATGCACGAGCTCAATGAGGTTGGATTAGGGTTGGAAGTCGGCAATCTTCTTGATGGGATGATTGAGGCCATTCAAGAAGCATGCCATTGTTTGTTCATCATCTTCCATGACATTGGCTCGAATCATGGCTATCTCCATTTCCTTGTAGTATTATTCAACACTCTTTGTTCCTTGCTTGAGGAGTTGGAGCTTCTTGAAGAGATAGCGGTTGTAGTAGGTGGGCACAAAACGTGCTCGCATGACATCCTTCATTTGAGCCCAAGTGGTGATTGGTGGTTCACCTCTTGCTTCTTGGCGCTCAAGGACTTGTTCCCACCATATGAGCACATAGTCTTGAAACTCAAGTGATGCCATAGCGATCTTCTTCTCTTCCTCATAGTTGTGCAAACGAAAGATTTTGTCGACCTTCAATGCCCATGATAGGTACTCTTAGGGATCATTGCTTCCATTGAACTTGGGCATGGTGAATTTTAGCTTGCCGTAGCGTTGCTCTTCATTGTGTTGTGGTTGATGGTGATGATGACGCCCTTGACATGGATGATAATCAACCTCATGTTGCTCTTGGCGTGGGTGAAGTTCATGATCAACTTGCTCTTGGCGTGGAGGAAGTCCATGATCATATTGCTCTTGTTGAACTTGAGGTTGAGGAGGAACTTTTCGGGATTGTGGAGGATCTTGAGGAACTTGACGTTGCACTCGCGGTTGGTAGTTCTGCTCTTGGATTTCTTCTCGAAGTGCTTCCTCTTGATTGCGCCGATCTCAATTGTGGTTGGCAATGGCTCGACTTGATTCTTGAAGGGCACGTTGCGCCTCAAGAGCTTGTGCTTCATGTTGTTGTTGTTGTTGAAGACGTTGAGCCTCGGCGTCTTGTTCCTCTTGATGTAGACACGCTCGTTCTTCCTCTTGGCGACGTTGACGTTGGCGTTCTTGAGCTTGTGCCAAAGCAACTTGGTGTGGTTGAGGACGAAGTACTTGCTCGTCGACTTGCTCTTGTGAATGCTTGTCGTTTAGAGGATTGCGAGATGCATAACGGTCTTGACGCACGGCTCGTCGAAGAGTGTTCGATGTCAGTGTACTTGAGCCGGAGAAGGTGTCGTCGGAGTGTCGATTTGAGCGGCTCCCTCTTGAGTATGAAGAAGTAGAAGGAGGACGGTTCACCAACAAGGCACGGATCTCATCCATTCTTGCATCATTCTCTTGCTTGTGAGCGTCGAGCTTGTTGTCGAAGTAGTCCTTTGTACGTTGCTTGGAGAGTCGCAAGTCGGTGGCGAGGTTGTTGATGCGGTCGGTCATTGCTTGTTGCTCTTGATGCAACGCTCGTTGTGCACCAAAGAGGTGGCTCTTGGTGACGAATGATGACATGTCGTTGTCTTGCTCGATGAAGAGTGGGTTGGTAGAAGTACTTGGCCTATCCATCATTCCAAGCAAAAATGTGAGTGGGAGAAGGAGAAGAACTTATACCAAATGTACCTTGACCGATGTTGACGATGAATCAAGTTCACTCAAGTGCGGACAATGAAATAACACTATTGGTACCAATTCTTGTCGGTTATCACACCTACACTAGTAAAAGCTTATGGTGGATCTTGGTTAGGATGGTGGCACAAAATTTGATGCAATTGTAAGTGAGCTTCAATAATGTTGGAAAAGATTCACAAATTTGCAAATGCAACAAGTATACCAAGCAAGTATAGGTACACGGAAACACACACGCAAATAGATAAGTGGGATTGTGCAAACCAAAAGTGAGCCAAAATGTGGAATCCACGAAAATTCTCTTGTTGCACAATACATGAGAGACGCTAGCACGATTGCACAATAGGCGGATACGTAACTTGTGCACAACCTACTAGGCAAAAATGCAACGACCTCTATCCCAAGTATGCTATATGTATGGTATTTTGGTGATAAGATCCAAGATGATCGGATATGACAATCTTAATGTAGTGTGATGCTATGGTTCTTGCTTATAAGCTCTTCACTTATCTTTCCCTGTTTGCTTAAAAGCTTGGTTGGCTCTTTCACTTTTGAGCTCTTTTCTCATGCAAAACTTCACGAACCAAGATAGCAATTGTGTATGCGATGACAACTTTGTGACACAAAAGATGATGCCAAAATATGCACCATGATGGTATGGTATGTATGCTATGGAGTATGAACACTAATGTGCACAAGTCACGTTGCCGGCAATACTCAATGGCTAGTCTCGATGGGTAAGCAACACAAAAGTAAGGCCATGTGGTTATCAATGCAATTGCAAGGTATGACAAAGATGTCGTCGAGGTTACCATCCTTGGCGAAGATGAGTCCTTTGCGAAGATGAGCGGTGGTGATGATGATGTCAAGCCGTACCTATATAGCCGAAACACAATAGGACACGGGAACCACAACTCAAAATCTCAAAGACCAAAACGTGTCAAAATCATCAGAGGAGGCATCGGTGGATGATGGTGGTGTATGTGGGAAGCTGTGGTGGTATGATGGTTGGGAAGATGTGGTGGGAAATGGGTAAATGGTGGTGGCCGAACTGAGAAAATTCAGTTTCGTCAGGTTTTCTCGGACGTCTGGGTGGTCACGGTCGTTCGGTCGTTGGACATCCGGCTGGGTCCGGTCGTTCGGGTCCTGGGCAAAAATCGGGCATGGGAATGAACTGCACGATTTCGGGATGGATGGAAGTGGTGATGTCGAATTCGAGCGGATTTGTGGATGGAAAAGGGTGGGGAAAGCTAGATCCACATGTGGCAAAACAAATCCATGGACCAAATCCAACAAAATTTCAATTCACCAACAAATCACAAAAAAAATTGGGGCTATTTTTGGTGGGGATTTTCGGATTTGGGACGAAAACAACAAAATCAAGCTAAAAACACGGGGTAGGTGCTCCAAAGACGTGATTAACGTGGCTCATGATACCAAGATGATGTAGGGCGGAACCCTATGGGGCCGATCTTTCACGTTTGGAGAGGATCCCTACGAGGAACACGAAGAACGCGCAGAAGGAAACGAGGGAAATCACGGTGGAACACAAGAGAAACACTCAACCAACACGAATATGATCACACAAGTGCTAGATCATCGAGGCACAAAGTAACACGAGATCCAAAGTCAACAAGGGACGATACAAAGGTAGCCGTTCTTCTCCGTGAGGAGGTCTTGATTGTCTTCTCCTGATAGAGTTCTTGAATCCAGGTGGATCTTCTCCGAAGAGGTGCGGGCCCTCACGAGGAGTAGATCCGTATGGATGAGCAATGCTCTATCTCAAATGAGCTAAACCAATGATAACCCTATCTAGGAGGTGGAAAAGGTCTATTTATAGTCATAGTGCAAATGAGGGGCGAAGTGAAGGGGTACATGGGCCTCAGCCCACAGCTGCACGCAGCAAGGGTCCGGACGTCCATGAGGCGCCGGTCGTCCGGAGGCTCGCGGGGTCCCGGACGTCCATGGGTCTTCGGATGTCCGTAGATTCCATTCTGTGAACGCTGGCACGGACGTCCGGTCTTCCTCAGAAATCCGTAGATTTGGTTCTGTTGGCAGGCGCACGGTCATCCGGAAGTGCTCAGTCGTCCAGAGCCTGGGAGTGGTCGGTCATTCGGGCTGGGCCGGTCGTTCGAAGCCTGAAGCTCTGGCCTGCCTCTCTTCTCTTGGCTGTAGCATCTTCCAGGGGTCGGACGTCCATGCCTGGCCGGTCGTCCGGGGCCTGTAGCTTCCAAAGCAGTTCTTCCTCTTGATCTTCATGCTTGGTGTCCTCGCCATCTTGGCCATTGAGTGTAGCTGTCCCGTGGCTCTCCTCCAAGTACCTGATCACACACAGAGTCTCCGCATGAGGTAGTAGCCATGTCTCGTGAGTAGAGAGAGGGAGTTCAGAGAGGAGCGA
Source organism: Triticum dicoccoides (assembly GCF_002162155.2). Taxonomy (NCBI): domain Eukaryota; kingdom Viridiplantae; phylum Streptophyta; class Magnoliopsida; order Poales; family Poaceae; genus Triticum; species Triticum dicoccoides. The sequence goes on from NC_041389.1 coordinate 233,365,071, forward strand.
GTTCACCTTATCTTTGATAGCCTTTGCTCGAGCTCTTGTCATGGGTCCAAGTGGGGTTGAGGGAGATGTAGGTACGTCCATGGGGATGAGCGAGGGATGATTCGCATCAACTCCTCACTTGTGTGACCGTTCTGGGTTGTGGCCAACTCTCAATAGCTTCAATCTTGGCTTTATCAACTTCAATTCCCTATGGAGTAACAACATAGCAAAGGAAAGATACTCGGTAGGTACAAAAGGTGCACTTCCCAAGGTTACCAAACAAACGTGAATCACGTAGAGCAATAAAAACATCACGTAAATGTTCCAAATGGTCCTCCAAAGATCTGCTATAAATCAGTATGGCATCAAAATAGACTACCACAAATCGTCCAATGAAAGCACATAAAACTTCATTCATTAATCTCATGAAAGTACTAGGTGCATTAGTTAACCCAAAAAGCATGACTAACCACTCATATAAGCCAAACTTAGTTTTAAATGCAGTTTCCCATTCATCTCCCAGTTTCATACGAATTTGGTGGTATCCACTACGCAAATAAACTTTGGAGAATATGAGAGCCACTTAATTCATAAAGCATATCATCTAGCCTAGGAATAGGACAATGATAATGAATTGTAATATTATTAATGGATCTACAATCAACATACATACACGATGCGGGGATATGTCTCCAACGCATCTATAATGTTTTATTGTTCCATGCTATTACAGTATCAACCTTGGATGTTTTATATGCATTTATATGTCATTATATATCATTTTTTGGGACTAACCTATTAACTTAATGCCAAGTGCCAGTTGTTGTTACTTGCTTGTTTTTTATTTTCCAAGATATCAATACCAAAGGAAGTCCGAATGCCATGAGACTTTTTGACAATTTTTTTCTGGACATAAGAGACCCTAGAAACTTTGGGAGAGGGACAAAAGATGAAGGAGTAGCCCATAAGCCACCAGGACACGCCCAGGGGGTAGGCACGCCCTGGTGCCCCATGGGCCCCCTTTTGCTCCGTTTGGCCTAATTTCACCTCTATAAATTCTCGAAAATCAAGAAACCAACAGAGAGCCACCCAAAACACATTTTTCGCCGCCGCAAGCTTCTGTTCTCGCGAGATCCCATATGGTGGTATTTTCTGACACTCTGTCGGAGGGGGAATTGATCATGGAAGGGCTCTACATCAACCTTGCTACCCTTCCTATGATGTGGGAGTAGTTGCTATGTCTTGAGCTTGCATTGGTTTTCCTCGAAGAGGAGAGGGTGATGCAGCAATAGTAGCGTAACTATTTCCCTCAGTTTTTGAGAACCAAGGTATCAATCCAATAGGAGGCTCCTCAAAAGTCCCACGCACCTACACAAACAAACAAAGAACTCGCAACCAACGCAATAAAGGGGTTGTCAATCCCTTCATGGCCACTTGCGAAAGTGAGATCTAATAAAGATAGTAAGATAAGATAAATATATTTTTGGTATCTTATAATATAGATGCAAAAAGTAAAGATGCAAATAAAAGTAAATTGGAAGCAAATATGATAAGAGATAGACCCGAGGGCCATAGGTTTCACTAGTGGCTTCTCTCAAGATAGCATAAGTATTACGGTGGGTGAACAAATTACTGTCGAGCAATTGATAGAAAAGCGAATAATTATGAGATTATCTAGGCATGATCATGTATATAGGCATCACGTCCGTAACAAGTAGACCGACTCCTGCCTGCATCTACTACTATTACTCCACACATTGACCGACTCCTGCCTGCATCTAGAGTATTAAGTTCATAAGAACAGAGTAACGCATTAAGCAAGATGACATGATGTAGAGGGATAAACTCAAGCAATATGATATAAACCCCATCTTGTTATCCTCGATGGCAACAATACAATATATGCCTTGCAACCCTTTCTGTCACTGGGTAAGGACACCGCAAGATTGAACCCAAAGCTAAGCACTTCTCCCATGGCAAGAAAGATCAATCTAGTAGGCCAAACCATGATAATTCAAAGAGACTTGCAAAGATAACTCAATAATACATAAAAGAATTCAGAGAAGATTCAAATATTATTCATAGATAAACTTGATCATAAACCCACAATTCATCGAATCTCGACAAACACACCGCAAAAAGAGTTTACATCGAGTAGATCTCCACAAGAGAGGGGGAGAACATTGTATCGAGATCCAAAAAGAGAGAAGAAGCCATCTAGCTAATAACTATGGACCCGTAGGTCTGTGGTAAACTACTCACAACTCATCGGAGGGGCAAGGGTGTTGATGTAGAAGCCCTCCGTGGTCGATTCCCCCTCCAGCAGAGTGCCGACGAAGGCTCCAAGATGGGATCTCGCAGATACAGAAGATTACTGTGGTGGAAATTGTGTTTCATCTGCCCCCTGGATGTTTTCGGGGTACGTAGGCTTATATAGGAGGAAGAAGTACGTCGGTGGCTGCCCGAGGGGCCCACGAGACAGGGGGGCGCGCCCTAAAGGGGGGGGCCTCCTATCTCGTGGGAGCCTCGGCTGCTTCTTGACTTGCACTCCAAGTCCTCTAGATCACGTTCGTTCCAAAAATCACGCTCCCGAAGGTTTCATTCCGTTTGGACTCCGTTTGATATTCCTTTTCTTCGAAATACTGAAATAGGCATACAAAAACAGCAATACGGGCTGGGCCTCCGGTTAGTAGGTTAGTCCCAAAAATGATATAAATTTGTAAAATAAAGCCCATAAACATCAAAAAGGGGTAATATAATAGCATGGAACAATAAAAAATTATAGATACGTTGGAGACGTATCAGTAGTTTACCATAGACCTACATGTGACGCCCCCGATTCAATTGTACACTAATCATACACACAAATGTGTACGATCAAGATCAGGGACTCACCGGAAGATATCACAACACAACTCTAGACACGAATAAAAATAATAAAAGCTTTATATTACAAGCCAGGAGCCTTGAGGGATCGAATACATAGCTCAATACACCAGAGTCAGCGGAAGCAACAATATCTGAGTACAGACATAAGGTTAAACAATAATGCCTTAAGAAGGCTAGCACAAAAGCAACACGATCGAAGAGGCAACGCTTCCTGCCTGGGACCTTGTAGCGACCACGATCCGAATGGACCGAAGTCTCTGTGCATCATTGTCATCCTTGGATCGGTAATGCTGACATGCACAATACTCGAGGAATTATAACAGAGTTCAATCACACAGTTATTACATCGAGTCCTCATAAAGAGTATGATTACACAAAATATCATGGCTGAAGGCCATCTAAACTAAATAACTGCGGAAGCTTCAAAGGTAAATGAGTCCATCAACTCCAATGGCATGGCTGAGTGCAAAACAATGACATATTGCACCATATTCATCATCTGAGTAGTCTGCAACATGAGACGTTGCAGCCGTGTAGGTCAGCACATTGAATATGCTCGCAGAGTTACATTGTAAAGCAATGAAAATGCAAGAACTATATCTACATGCAATATTTGGTTGGTGGAGGCTCTAAGTTTATGATTTTGCATAAAGCTAGTTTTTCCCTACAACAAAGGAATAAATTTATTTAACTACTCCCAAGTTGGCCAATATTAGAGAAGGTAACCCCAACTCAAATCCCAATTAAAAGTATCATCATTAAACCTAATAAATTCATTAAGTAAAGTGATGAGATCAAATCAATAATTCAAGTACCAGATACTCAAGATGTCCATAACCGGGGACACGGCTAACCATGATTAGTTTATACACTCTGTAGAGGTTTGCGCACTTTTCCCCACAAGACTCGACCGCATCCATGATCGGATGATCGAGACATAGTCTTTCTGAAGCACTTACTCTCTACTCCGGGCCGACCGGTACACCTACTTTCCCCTACATTTGCTAATCCACCTCTTCAAGAGCTCACGCAACTTACTCAACTATACCAGAGCCCATAATGGCTTGTGGATGCACACGGAAGTTTATAGCATGAATAATCTTATGATTCCTTAGAGCCTGGGTGGCATACCGAAGGAAAAATCACACGGGTACTCCGGGATTTCCTTAAATAGGCAACACTGGGTTCCCCAGGTGCCTCAACCAATCCACCCTAATGTATATTAAAGTTGCCACCTTAATGTTGTCCATGATTAAAATCTCTCAAACTTCCATGTGTGAATCACAATCCAATCCCTATCTATGAGCATGGCTAAGCAATAAATAAGCATAACGTATATTCCTGGGGTGATCAAAAGGTATTAGGTTCCTACCTCAAGTACTATAACCAAACCACATGTTCCCAATCCTACTCATGCAATTGTTTGAGGGATAATACTAATGGATAGCAAAAACTGGGTATAGAAGAGTATGATCAAAGTGTAACTTGCCTTGTTGATGATCTGCAAACTCTAGAGATTCGTAGTAACAAGCTTCACACTCTAGGTAATCTATCATAGACAAACAGTAGCATACATAAGCAATCACTCAAATGAAACAACGAGAAACCGAGAAAAGATCCAAATCAAACATGAAACAAACAAACGGCTTAAACTAACAAAAGTCAAACCTAACAACATTATTATCATGCGAATTAGATCTTAACAGTAGGTACATGTGATTAGCTACGATTTGCAAAAAGAAACAACTCAAATGGAGAAACGAAACTCAAAATACGAACGAAACAAGATCGTTTACTAATCTGAACTAAACTCAAATTTTACAGTACCAAAATCATGTTCAAGATGGTTAATTGGAAAGAACAGAATGATACGAAGATTTAGGCGCTGGTTTCATCTAATTTGGATAAACGAGTAAAAACTTATGCTAGTTCTAAGATCAGGGGCTAAATTGCGATAAACTATTCGCGGATAGGTCCCTGGCCGAAAATCTACTAAAAATAAAAAACTACGGCACGAACGTTCGCTAGCAGAATTAATTCGATGAAAACCGTTCATTAAAACGAACAAACGAACGTTCGTTGATTAGGTAAACCTAAAAAAACTAATCTAATCTACCGAACCAAAATAAACCGAGAATCGACTGGTTCTTACCCGTTCATCGGCGGCGGTCAACGGCGGCGGCGACATTGACTGCGGCGAGCGGCACGGGTGCAAGCGGCGCGGGACAATGGCGCGAGCTGGGGGCGAGGTGGGGAGAGGCGGCGGGGCGGCGCAGTATATAAAGGGCCTCGGGGGAAAGGTGCGGCTTGCGCGAGGGGGCGGCATGGAAGTCGAGGCCGACCCAGACTCCGACGGGAGTCCGGCGCTCGCACGGCTATGGCGGCGGAGGCGGTGGCGCGACGGGCCGGCTTGCTGGGCCGGCTGGGCTTCGGCCCAGTCGGTCCGAACGTCTTTTAAAAAAAAATTCGCTGCGAAGGAAAAAATCCTAAATAAATATAAAAAAATTCTAAAAATTCCAGAAACAATTTTCACCGTCCAAACCTAATATTTAGGACAAGATGAACATTTTTCTAGACTAAGATGCAATTTTCAAAAATGCAATATTTTTCTAATTCAAATAAAATACCAATAAAATAATAATTTGATTTTAGAATTCTTTCTCCAATATTTCACTTAGGTTGAAGAAGTCATATATCTTCTCTCATTTATTTTTAATATTGGAAATAATTGGGGAGAAAATAATAAAATCAAATTGATTCTCTTTCAATGAAAATAAATTCAAATATGATTTTTTGTGAAACCTCCAACTCTCTCCTTGGGTCCTTTAGTTGCTTAAGATTTCTAGGATCACAACGAAATGCAAGAATAAATATGATATGCATATGATGATCTATGTATAACATCCAAATTGAAAATTGGGATGTTACAAACCTACCCCCCTTAATATGAATCTCGCCCTCAAGATTTGGGTTGGTTAGCAAAAAGGTGTGGGTGGTCCTTGCAAAGATCTTCCTCTCGCTCCCAGGTGGCTTCCTCCTCGGTATGGTGGCTCTATTGAAGTTTGCAAAACTTGATAATCTTGCTGCGAGTAACTCGATTGAAAAACTTGAGAATCTTGATTGGCTTCTCTTCTTAGGTCAAATCACTATCTAACCGAATTGCTTCTAGTGGCACTGTATCTCTTAGAGTAATATCGGCCATCTCGGTGTGGTACTTCTTCAATTGGGAAACATGAAACACATCATGAACTCCTGACAATCCTTCTGGCAATTCTAGCTTGTATGCAAGTTCTCCCATGCGTTCCAAAACTCTGTATGGTCCCGCAAAATGTGGTGCTACCTTTCCCTTGACTCCAAAACGTTTAACTCCTCGAAGTGGGGACACACGAAGATATGCTCTGTCTCTGACTTTGTATACTATCTCCTTGCGTTTAGTATCTGCATAACTCTTTTGCCTGGACTGGGCTACCTTGAGTCTGTCGCGAATCAACTTAACCTTCTCTTCAGGGTCTCTGATTAAGTCTGGTCTGAACAACTATTGATCTCCAACTTCATCCCATGATAACGGTGTCCTGCACCTCCTTCAGTATAAGGCTTCGAAAGGGGCCATCTTCAAACTGGCTTGATAACTGTTGTTATAAGAGAATTCTGCATATGGAAAGTTGTCATCCCAACGAGATCCATAATTTAGCGCACAAGCTCTCAACTTGTCTTCCAGAATCTGATTAACTCTCTCGGTCTGTCCATCCGTCTGTGGATGAAAGGCTGTACTGAACTCTAGCCTGGGACCCAAAGTTTCATGCAACTGATACCAAAACTTTGAAGTAAATTGGGTTCCTCTATCTGATACAATGGTCCTCGGAACTCCATGCAGACATACGATCCTAGTCATGTATATCTTTGACAACTTAGCACTCGTATAAGTTGTCTTCACCGGGATGAAATGAGCTACTTTTGTCAAACGATCAAATACAAACCAGATAGAGTCATAGCCTGAACAAGTTCTGGGTAATCCGGTGATAAAAATCCATGCCAAGTTTATCCCACTTCCATTCGAGTATCGGCAATGGCTGTAGCAATCCTTCTGGCTTCTGATGCTCTGCCTTGACTCTCTAACATACATCACATACTGCTACATACTCGACAATATCCTTCTTCATTCCTGTCCACCAGAAACTTTGCTTCAAATCCAGATACATCTTAGTGTTACCTGGGTGAATCGAGTACGGCGAATCATGGGCCTCCTGCAGAATCAACTTTCTGATCTCGGGGTCATTAGGCACATATATGCGATCTTCAAACCATAAGGTGTCGTGCTCATCCTCACGCAATCCTCTAGCCTTTCCTTTGCTCATCCTTTCCTTTATCTCAGCAATCTCCTTGTTAGTCTTCTGGGCTTCTCTGATCTTACCCAACAAAGTGGACTGAATTTCCAACGCTGCAACATAACCTCTCGGAACTATCTCCAAGCATAGCTCTCGAAGGTCATCTACTAACTCCTTTGGTAATCCTCCAGTTATGAGCGTGTTAACATAACTCTTGCGGATCAACGCATCTGCTACGACATTGGCCTTTCCGGGATGATAGTGCAATTTCATATCATAATCCTTTATGAGCTCCAACCATCTCCTTTGCCTAAGGTTCAACTCCTTCTGTGTGAAGATGTATTTCAAACTCTTATGATCCGTGTATACATCACAGTGGTTTCCAATGAGAAAGTGTCTCCATGTCTTCAGCGCATGCACTGCTGCTGCTAACTCTAAATCATGCATAGCGTAATTCAACTCATGAGGTCGAAGTTGTCGTGAGGCATATGAAACAACTCTTCCTTCCTGCATAAGCACACCTCCAAGTCCCCAACAAGAAGCGTCGCAATATACTTGGAAATCCTTACATTGGTCTGGGAGAATCAGCACTGGGGCTGTAACCAAACGTTTCTTCAACTCCTGAAAACTGGCCTCACAATCCTCAGTCCATTTAGACTTGGTGTCCTTCTTCAATAACTCTGTCATGGGTTTTGCAATCTTGGAAAAATTCTCAATAAACCTCTGGTAATATCCTACGAGTCCAAGAAAACTTCTGATCTCTCCAACTGAGGTGGGTGCCAACCATTTAGTGACAGAAGCAACCTTGGTAGTGTCTACTGCTATTCCTTCTCCGGATATAACATGTCCGAGAAATCCAACTTCCTTTAACCAAAACTCACATTTGCTGAACTTGGCATACAACTGATGTTCTTTGAGCTTGTCAAGAACCAAATGCAAATGCTCCTTATGCTCTTCTTCATTCTTCAAGTAGACCAATATATCATCAATGAATACCATGACGAACTTATCCAAACACTCCATAAACACTTTTTTCATCATGCTCATGAAATAGGCAGGTGCGTTAGTCAAATGAAATGACATAACGGTATACTCATATAGTCCATACCTTGTAGTAAAAGCTGTCTTAGGTATATCCTGCTCTCGGATCTTCAACTGGTGATAACCTGATCGAAGATCAATCTTGGAGAAAACTTTAGCTCCTTGCAACTGGTCAAAAAAACATTGATCATTGGCAGAGGGTATTTGTTCTTGATCGTCACCTCATTCAGTGCACGATAATCAACAACCATCCTCAAAGATCAATCCTTCTTCTCCACTAGAAGCACTTGGGCTCCCCAAGGTGATGAACCTTTCTCCAATAACTCCTTAATCTGCTTAATTTCCTCCAGATCTTGTGCGGGCATCCGATAGGGTCTCTTGGATTTTGATCCGGTGCCCGGCAATAGCTCATTCAAAAACCCAATGTCTCGATCTGGTGGCATGCCTGGTAACTCTTTCGAAACTACGTCGGGATAATCCTTCACCACTGGTACTTCCTCCTGAACAACTCCTGATAAGGAATTCACCTGAGTTCTCCTCGGCGCATGCCGGGATACATACTTGATCCTCTTTCCTTCTGGGGTGGTGAGAAGAATTGATTTACTAGTGCAAGCAATGTTTCCTTCAAACTTGGATAGCCAATCCATTCCTAGTATTACATCCAATCCTTGTGACTCCAGAAAAATCAGATCGGTGGGGAAAGCATGTCTCCCTATGGTTAGTGGCAACTGATAGCATCCCCTGCTAGCCATATACTCCGCTCCTCGGGAACTTACTAACATAGGTGACTTAAGGGCTATGGTTGTCAGGTTATACTTATCCACAAATCCCCTTGATATGTATGAATGCGATGCACTAGTATTGAAAAGAACAAGTGCGGTAAAGGCATTAATCAAAAACTTACCGACTACTGCGTCGGGTTGATCCTTAATCTCCTCCACACTGACGTGGTTCACCTGACCTTTGGTGAAGGGGTTGGGATTCTTTGCGGAACCTCCATTGCCATTTCCATTCTTTGCTTCAGGACATTCAGTGGCATAATGTCAGGTCTTCTGGCACTTGAAACAGGTAATGTGGCTCAGATCCCTCTTGGTTGGTGTTGTGGGGTTGGAACGGTTCTAGTTGCTGCTTCCTCCATTACCATTGCCATTCTTGGGGCCACTATGGTTATGCGAACTTGCTCCATTGTGCGTATGTCCTCGATGGTTATGGCCTCCATGGTTGTGGGTATGTCCTCCCGAGTACGGGGAATAACGGGGTTTCTGCTGAGCTCCAAAAGTGTACCTCCCCTGTCCATACTTCCTCTTGCGATTATCAATCTGTTGCTGCTTGCCTTCAATCATGAGAGCCCTATCTACCAACTCCTGGTAGTTGTTGAAAGTTGCCACCATCAACTGCATGCTCAGCTCATCGTTGAGTCCCTCAAGAAACTTCTCCTGCTTTTCGGCATCTGTGGCTACATCATCTGGGGCATAGCATGCTAACTTGCTAAACTCATCCACATACTGGCCCACTATACGCCCTCCTTGGCACAAGTTGTGAAACTCACGCTTCTTCATGCTCATAGCTCCTACTGAAACATGGGCAGTGCAGAAAGCATGCTGAAACTGATCCCATGTAACTGTATCAATGGGGTAAGTGGCGATGAAATTCTCCCACCAAGATGCTACGGGTCCATCAAGCTGATGTGCGGCAAAGTGCACTCTCTCCGCATCTGTGCATCCTGCAGTGGTCAGTTCTCTTGCAATCTTGCGGAGCCAATCATCTACAACAATCGGCTGGGTGCTACTAGAGAATATCGGCAGATTCAACCTTAGAAAGCGGGTTAGGTCGTCAACAGGGGGTGGTGGCGGTGGGTTGTTTTTGTTGTTGTTGCCTTGGTTCTGGTTCTGAACTAGTATTTGCATCAAGGCATTCTGCTGCTGGATCAACTGAGTGAGCTCCGGTGGGTATGCAAATCTATTGTCACGTCTCAGAGGCATCTGATGGGTTAGAAGGGGTGAGAAAACAGAATAGAATGAGGTCTAAGAGAGATTCACTACCCATATGCTCATGAGAGAAACACAATCAATTCACTTCATTCAATAGCACACATGATCACACAAATGGTCTAACCTATGATTACAAACTTGATCGTTGCTAAATACTTGGAGGAATACTACTAGTTACATGGTGGTCATCTAGAAATTTTCATCAGAGGAAGACTCCATAATATCTGCTCCAGCTTCGTCAATGTAGTCGTCATTGCTGTCATCATTTGCATCACTATCCGTGTCAGTGTCGTCCAGGATGATGTAGTCCTCCGAATGGATCTCTTTTACTGGTTCTCGCTTGTGATTCTCCATTGGTAGTCCTACCTTCCTCTTCAGGTCTTCATGCTTCTCTAGTAGTACAACAATCTCTTCCTCGTATCCATCGCGTGTAGACTTGAGTTCTTCTTCTAGCTGTTTTGCTTCATCGGCTTCTTAATCTTCTTCATGTGGATAATTTGTTGATTCTCTTGTCGATGAATGTCACATCCCTAGCTTCTGGTGATGCCTAGTGTTTGCATCTTGTTGCATCATGTTTAAATTTTACTTAAGTTGAATTGGGGATGACAGAACCCCCAGCACCCCCCTTAAACCAACTAGGGTTTACTAAAATCATTTTCAATGAACCCAAAATGCCCTTCTAAAATGTTCATCATCTTTGCCTTGGTCTAGAACCTCTGACAACAATGGTGCACACTTTTCTAGGACAACAGAGGGTCACTGGATTAAATCATTAGTTAATTGCATTTGGCCATTTAAATGCTAGTAAATATTTTAAATGTCCAAATAATCCCACACCAAAATGTTCCATGTTGGATATATTCTAAACATTGGGCATGCACAGTTTGGTGATTTTTGAAAATGCCTAGATATTTTTAGTAAAGCCACAAAGTTGCAGAAAAATAGAAAACAGGAAATAAAAGAGAGAGAGAGAGAGAATTACCTGTCTAACTTACCTGTTCGGCCTAGCTTTGCAGCTGGCGATCCAGCCCATCTCTCTCCCTTGTCTTCTTCCAGCTCACGCCAGAAGGACTGGAGCGCGCGTGGCCGACGCCCGCCGGCATGTGCCCGGCCACCTCCAGCCTGCCTGCTCGCTCTGGACGGCTCTAGACGATGCCACTCTACCCCCCGACCCTTCTCTCACTCTCCTCACTCCTCCCCCTCCTCTGTTTCTCGCACATAGCCACCGAGCGGAGCTCGTCGCCGCCGTCCACTGCCACCACGGCCACCGGCCCCCCTCGCCTTGTCGATGCATCCAGAAGAACCGCCGTCCTATCCTGAATCGTATACACCAACCAGTTCGACCGCGGGAGCCTTGCAGCGTCGTCCTCAAGCTCATCTTCAACCTCCGGCCGCCGGCAACCTCATCGTCGATTCGCCGCCGTCCGTGCTTCCCCGAGCTCGCTGACCTTCCCTGCGTGATCCCCGTGAGCCCCTGAACCGATTCCCCCTCTCCTTTGCCCTGTACGGCTGCTGTAGTCGTCATATTCGTCGAGCCCGAAGCTCACCGCCGCCATCCATGGCGCCACCGTGGTAACCGCGGCCACAACTCGCACTTGAGCACTGACGTGAGCTCAGCGGGTCCCCACGAACCCAACACCGCCGCTCGAAGCTCCTGACTTGCACCACAGCACCCCGCGCCGCTTGGGGCCGAACTCCGGCGCCGCCGCGAGCTCCATTCCAGTGAACTCCGGCCACCCCAGCTCGATCTTCTGCCACCCCTGGACGCACGCGAAGCCCAGCAACCCATAGCCGCGAACCATGCTCGAAACCATCCCCTGTAGCGTTTTCCCGTGGCGTTTCCATCGTCGGATTTGGTCACCGCCGGCGAAACTTCGGGACTGCCGACGTGGCACGGTCATTAGGACTAATCCCCACCATTAGCCACCTCACTGCCACTGACAGCGGGCCCTATCGCTGGGTCAAACCCCATCAGCACGGGTTTTGACCAGGGTTAATTAATGGGTCACTGACCAGTGGGCCCCACTGGTCAGGTTTGACCCCGGTCAGCCGCAGTTGACTTGATGACGTCATGCTTACTCAATGCTGACGCAGTATTTGTTTTCTGGAATTAAAATAAATTAGAAATGATTTATAAATTTCAGAAAATGCTCTAAACTTCTAAAAATCATAGAAATTGAACGGTAACTCCAAATGAAATAATTTATATATGAAAAATTATCAAAAAAATCCAATCTATCCATTTGTACTATTTTCATGCATGTTAGAACAACTTATGACTACTGTTTAGGACAATTCAATTAAATGGCATCTAAATAACCACATGTGGAGTTTGAGTTTGAATCTTGGATTCAAACCAACTTCATTTAATCTGGTTTTAGTCGCATTAGCACTAACCACAGCATATTGCCATGTCACATTCATGCATCATATTGTTGCATTGCATTGATTGTGTTTCTTCTTTGTTTGTCGGTGCTTGTCCCCTCTCAGCAGACATGGTTTTCGACGATGAGTTGACACCGATGAAGAACTATACTATCTTCAGAAGTGCCAGGCAAGCAAAACCCCCTTGTTCATTTCGATACAATCCCACTCTCTCGCTTCTGCTCTCTTTTACTGCATTAGGACAACAACGATTCAACTGTTACTTGCTGCGGTAGCCGAACCCCTTTATCCTCAGCATGACCTGTCATTGCCACAGTAAATAGATGAAACCCACTAGCATGAGTAGGAGTTGTTTGAGCCCTGATGTGCCTACTCATTCATGTTTGTTTGTCATGCCTGCTACTGCTTAGAGTTGAGTCAGGTCTGATTCATCGAGGATGAATTGGAGGTGTGTAAACATGTCCTACTGAGTGTGAGCTAAGTGTGTGAACACGATTTGGTAAAGGTAGCGGTGAGAGGCCATGTAGGAGTACATGGTGGGTTGTCTCATTGAAACCATCCTCAGGAACTGAGTTATGTGTTTGTGATCCATGAACAGTTACTACCACACATTGGGTTCCGGTAACTCGACCCCTCTCGACTTATTAATCAACATGATCTCTGTCTAGGAGTTGCAACTAATTTCCGGTGTTTGTAGGTAGTGTTAGTAGTCTACCAAGTGGCACCCGGTACAAGTGGGCTTGGGACAGACTAGGCACAGTGGCACGGTGTACCAAGTGGCACCCGGATGGTGGGCTTGGGAACCCTGCTCACATCATTTGGGGCCGTGAGCGACACCCCTGCCGGATCTCCTTGCGGAGGGAACCCGAATAGGCGATAAACCTGGACGAGAGACTTGTGTGGTTAGTCAGGTCGTGGCCGACTCCCTCGCCAGGCTTTCGCTTGAAGGTTGCCGAGATACACGAGGTGTACATGGCGGTAAGTTGCGAGAGCGTGTGTGAAGAAGTACACCCCTGCAGGGTTAATATGATCTATCCGAATAGCCGTGTCTGCGGTAAAGGACTTCTGGGTTGCCTGTACAGTTCATAGACAAGTGAAAGTGGATACTCTAAAATACGCAAGATAAGCGTGAGTGCTATGGATGGCGTTCTCGTAGGGAGACAGGAGCGGATCCATAGTGGTGTATTGGTTGGTGAATATGTGGACTCGTGTGCGCCACCTCGAAGAGTTACATTGCAGTCGTAGTTCAGGATAGCCACTGAGTCAAAGCTGGCTTGCTGCAGTTAAACTCCACCACCCCCTTTGTTGATAATGATGCATATGTAGTTAGTTCTGATGTAAGTCTTGCTGGGTACATTTGTACTCACGTTTGCCTATTTTATGTTTTTGCAGAGAGACTTCAGTCTCACTAGTAGTGACGTGTGGACTTAGACGTTTAGCTTGTTACCTCAGCTACGATCTTGTGCCCTTGGCAAGATCTTGTAGATAGTCAGGCTTCTCAGCCTTTTTCATTTGTAGATGTCTGTACTCAGACATGTTAAGCTTCCGCATGTGCTTTGACTTGTATGCTCTGAATGATGGGTCATGAGACCCATGTTTGTAATATCTCACTCCTCGGAGCCTATTGAATAAATACTTGAGTTCTAGAGTCATGTTGTGATGCCATGTTGTATTTGCACATATCGAGCATATTGTGTGTATGTTATTGAAATGCTTGGTATGTGTGGGATCTGACTATCTAGTTGTTTATCCTTAGTAGCCTCTCTTACCGGGAAATGTCTCCTAGTGCTTCCACTGAGCCATGGTAGCTTGCTACTGCTCCGGAACACTTAGGATGGCCGGCATGTGTCCTTCTTCGTTCCTGTGTCTGTCCCTTCGGGGAAATGTCACGCGATGAATACCGGAGTCCTGTTAGTCCGCTACAGCCCAGTTCACCGGAGTCCTGCTAGCCCAGTGCTACAGCCTGGATTCACTCGCTGATGACCGACACGTTCGATGCTGGGTCATGGATGCCTGTCCCTGTAAGTTTGTGCCACTTTGGGTTTATGACTAGCCATGTCAGCCCGGGCTCCTTATCATATGGATGCTAGCGACACTATCATATACGTGTGCCAAAAAGCGCAAACGGTCCCGGGCAATGGTAAGGCGACACCCGTGGGGATACTGTGCGTGAGGCCGCAAAGTGATATGAGGTGTTACATGCTAGATCGATGTGGCATTGAGTCGGGGTCCTGACATTGAATATGATCTCCCATCTCTTGAATGCAGGCTGCAATTGATCCATCCCTCCTGGTACGAATCATCTTCCATTCTTCATCTCGGCGGCCACATATCTGATAAATGGTGTTCTCTAGCTCCTTGTGATACACTTCACATATGCGTCCAAAGGTGATATGGGTTGCCATGCTTTTTCCTAAACTCCATCTTGGTGCATCCATGTAGAAATCAATAGGCTCCGCTGTTGGCGCAAATGTCCTCCCAGGTACCCAGACTTTGATTTTACAGTGCTCCTCTTCCAGTACAGATGTAGAGAAAGTCCCTGTGAAGCTTGGTAGTCCGATGTTCAGGTACTTAGTGACTTCCTTCAAGTGTTGTCCAAAAGGGGTGTCGTCATCCAGCTGAGTGAACTTGTTCCTAGGATCCGCCATCTATAGAGTAGAAATAGAGGAGAATTAGAAATGTGCAGAGAAGAGAAATCATGTGGCTTATGCTAGTGGTCGCGTCTTACAGTCAGCCTGTGCTCTAATACCATCTTGTAGTGACCATGTTCCGAATGGACCGAAGTCTCTATGTCTCAGTGTCATCCGTGGAACAACTCAAACGGAGAAACGAAACTCAAAATACAAACAAAACAAGATCATTTACTTATCTGAACTAAATTCAAATTTTACAATACAAAAATCATGTTCAAGTTGGTCAACTAGAAAGAGCAGGATGATACAAAGATTTAGGCGCTGGTTTCATCTAATTCGGATAAACGAGTAAAAAGTTATGCTAGTTCTAAGATCAGGGGCTAAATCGCGATAAACTATTCGCGGATAGGTCCCTGGCCGAAAATAAACTAAAAAGAAAAAACTATGGTGTGAACGTCCGCTAACAGAACTATTCCAACGAAAACCGTTCGTTAAAACGAACGAATGAACAAACGTTCGTTGATTAGGTAAACCTAAAAAAGCAATCTAATCTACCGAACCAAAATAAACCGAGAACCGACCGGTTCTTACCGGTTCATCGACGGAGGTCAACGGCAGCGGCTCAGCGGCGGTGTCGACAGCGGGTGGCGCGGCGTCGGGCAATGCAGGACAGCGGCGCGAGGCGGCGGGCGAGGTGGGGAGAGGCGGTGGGGCGTCTCGGTATATAAAGGGCCTCGGGGGGAGGGTGCGGCTTGCGCGAGGGGGCGGCACGGAAGTCGAGGCCGACCTGGACTCCGGCGAGAGTTCGGCGCTTGCACAGCTGCGGTGGCGGAGGCGGTGGCACGACGGGACGGCTTGCTGGGCCGGCTGGGCTTCGACCCAGTCGGTACAAACCTCTTTTTTTTTTCTTTTTAAACAATTTCGCCGCGAAGGAAAAATCCTAAATAAATATAAAAAATACTAAAAATTCCAGAAATAATTTTCACCGTCCAAACCTAATATTTAGGACAAGATGAACATTTTTCTGGACTAAGATGCAATTTTCAAAAATGCAATATTTTTCTAATTCAAATAAAATAGCAAATAAAATACCAATAAAATAACAATTTGATTTTAAAATTCTTTCTCCAATATTTCACTTAGGTTGATGAAGTCATATTATCTTCTCTCATTTATTTTTAATAGTGGAAATAGTTGGGGAGAAAGTAATAAAATCAAATTGATCCTCTTTCAATTTGAAAAAAAATTTCAAATATGATTTTTTGTGAAACATCCAACTCTCTCCTTGGGTCCTTGAGTTTCACCCCCCCTAACTCTAGCAAGTTGTTCATCAAGAAATTCACCTAATGGCAAAGTAGTATCACGCACAGAAGTAGTTTCATCATGCATAGCAGAAGTGGCATCATCAATAACATGCGACATATCAGAATTCATAGCAGTAGCAGGTTTAGGTGTCGCAAGCCTACTAATAACGGAAGGAGAATCTAGTGCAGAGCTAGATGGCAGTTCCTTACCTCCCCTCGTAGTTGAGGGCAAAATAGTAGTTTGGTTGTCTTTCAAGTTTTTCATAGTGATCAACAGATATAAATCCCAAGTGACTCAGAGAATAGAGATATGCTCCCCGGCAACGGCGCCAGAAATTTGTCTTGATAACCCACAAGTGTAGGGGGTTGCAACAGCTTTCGAGGGTAAAGTATTCAACCCAAATTTATTGATTCGACACAAGGGGAGCCAAAGAATATTCTTGAGTATTAGCAGTTGAGTTGTCAATTCAACCACACCTGGATAACTTAGTATCTGTAGCAAAGTGTTTAGTAGCAAAAGTGGTATGATAATAATGGTAACGATAGCAAAAGTAAAGATAATAGTTTTTGGGTTTTTGTAGTAGTTGTAACAGTAGCAACGGAAAAGTAAATAAGCGAAGAACAATATATGAAAAGCTCGTAGGCAATGGATTAGTGATGGATAATTATGCCGGATGCGATTCCTCATGTAATAGCTATAACATAGGGTGACACAGAACTAGCTCCAGTTCATCAATGTAATGTAGGCATGTATTCCGTAAATAGTCATACGTGCTTATGGAAAAGAACTTGCATGACATATTTTGTCCTACCCTCCCGTGGCAGCGGGGTCCTAGTGGAAACTAAGGGATATTAAGGCCTCCTTTTAATAGAGAACCGGAACAAAGCATTAGCACAAAGTGAATACATGAACTCCTCAAACTACGGTCATCACCGAGAAGTATCCCGATTATTGTCACTTCGGGGTTGTCGGATCATAACACGTAATAGGTGACTATAGACTTGCAAGATAGGATCAAGAACACACATATATTCATGAAAACATAATAGGTTTAGATCTGAAATCATGGCACTCGGGCCCTAGTGACAAGCATTAAGCATAGCAAAGTCATAGCAACATCAATCTCAGAACATAGTGGATACTAGGGATCAAACCCTAACAAAACTAACTTGATTACATGGTAAATCTCATCCAACCCATCACCGTCCAGCAAGCCTACGATGGAATTACTCACGCACGGCGGTGAGCATCATGAAATTGGTGATGAAGGATGGTTGATGATGACGACAGCGACGAATCCCCCTCTCCGGAGCCCCGAACGGACTCCACATCAGCCCTCCCGAGAGAGATTAGGGCTTGGCGGCGGCTCCGTGTCGTAAAACGCGATGAAACTTTCTCCCTGATTTTTTTTCTCCCCGAATGTGAATATATGGAGTTGGAGTTGAGGTCGATGGAGGTCCAGGGGGCCCACGAGATAGGGGGCGCGCCCTACAGGGGGGCGCCCCCCTGTCTCGTGGACAGGCCCTGGGCCCCCTGGTGTATTTCTTTCACTGTAGGGGGCGCCCCCCTGTCTCGTGGACAGGCCCTGGGCCCCCTGGTGTATTTCTTTCACCCAGAAATTCTTATTAATTCCAAAAAGTGCCTCCGTGGATTTTCAGGACATTTTGAGAACTTTTCTTTTCTACACATAAAACAACATCATGGCAGTTCTGCTGAAAACAGCGTCAGTCCGGGTTAGTTTCATTCAAATCATGCAAGTTAGAGTCCAAAACAAGGGCAAAAGTGTTTGGAAAAGTAGATACGTTGGAGACGTATCAACTCCCCCAAGCTTAAACCTTTGCTTGTCCTCAAGAAATTCAGTTGATAAACTGAAAGTGATAAAGAAAAACTTTTACAAACTCTGTTTGCTCTTGTTGTTGTAAACATGAAAAGCCGGCATTCAAGTTTCAGCAAATATTATGAACTAACCATACTCACAATAACACTTAGGTCTCACAATTACTCATATCAATAGCATAATCAGCTAGCGAGCCATAATAATAAAACTCGGATGACAACACTTTCTCAAAATAATCATCACATGATATAACAAAATGGTATCTCGCTAGCCCTTTCTGAGACCGCAAAACATAAATGCAGAGCACCTTTAAAGATCAAGGACTGACTAAACATTGTAATTCATGGTAAAAGAGATCTAGTCAAGTCATACCCAATATAAACCAATAGTAATAAATGCAAATGACAGTGTGCTCTCCAGCGGGTGCTTTTAATAAGAAGGGTGATGACTCAACATAAAAGTAAATAGATAGGCCCTTCACAGAGGGAAGCAGGGATTTGTAGAGGTGCCAGAGCTCGATTTTAAAATAGAGATTGAATAACATTTTGAGCGGCATAGTTTCGCTGTCAACGCAACAACTATGAGATGGCTATATCTTCCATACTACATGCATTATAGGCAGTTTCCGAACAGAATGGTAAAGGTTTATACTCCCCCAACCACCAACAAGCATCAATCCATGGCTTGCTCGAAACAACGAGTGCCTCCAACTAACAACAGCCCTGGGGGAGTTTTGTTTAATTATTTTGATTTGCTTTGATCTTTTTGGATCATGGGACTGGGCATCCCGGTTACCGGCCCTTTCTCCGTGAATGAGGAGCGGAGTCCACTCCTCTTGAGAATAACCCACCTAGCATGGAAGATATAGGCAACCCTAGTTGTAACATGAGCTGCTCGAGCATACAAAACAGAATTTCATTTGAAGGTTTGGAGTTTGGCACATACAAATTTACTTGGAACGGCATGTAAATACCGCATATAGGAACGTATAGTGGACTCATATGGAACAACTTTGGGGTTTAAGGAGTTTGGATGCACAAGCAATATTCCCGCTTAGTGGTGAAGGCTAGCAAAAGACTGGGAAGCGACCAACTGAGGGAGCGACAACAGTCATAAACATGCATTAAAATTAATTCACACCGAGTACGAGCATGAGTAGGATATAATCTACCATGAACATAAATATCATGAAGGCCATGTTGATTTGTTTCAACTACATGCGTGAACATGTTCCAAGTCGAGTCACTCAATACATTCAAAGGAGGATACCATCCCATCATATCACATCATAATCATTCTAATAGCATGTTGGCATGCAAGGTAAACCATTATAACTCATAGCTAATCAAGCATGGCACAAGCAACTATAATCTCTAAATGTCATTGCAAATATGTTTACTTCATAATAAGCTGACTCAGAAACGATGAACTCATCATATTTACAAAAACAAGAGAGGTCGAGTTCATACCAGCTTTTCTCATCTCAGTAAGTCCATCATATGTCGTCATTATTGCCTTTCACTTGCACGACCGAACGATGTGTATAATAATAATAATAGTGCACGTGCATTGGACTAAGCTGGAATCTGCAAGCATTCAACTCAAGAGAGAAGACAGGGTAATATGGGCTCTAAGTTAAATAAACAATCATGCATACGAGAGCCACTAAGCAATTTCAATATGGTCTTCTCGACCCCCAAAGGAAAGAAAAGAAAATAAAACTATTTACACGGGAAAGCTCCCAACAAGTAAAAGAAGAACGAGAAATCTTTTTGGGTTTTCATTTTAATTACTACTACAAGCATGGAAATTAAACTAACTAATTGTTTTTGTTTTTTCTTAAGATTTTTCAAACACACAAGAAGAAAACTAGAAAAAGAAATTTAAACTAGCATGGATAATACAATGAAAGAGTATGAGCACCGACGACTAGTGTGTGAACATGAATGTAAAGTCGGTGAGAAATACGTACTCCCCCAAGCTTAGGCTTTTGGCCTAAGTTGGTCTAGTACCAAGGACCGCCTGGCTGATATCCATAAGTGAAACTGGGGTCGTACTGAGATGCAGCGGCAACTGCCTCCTGAGCAGCATCGTGTTGGCGAGCTGCCTCCGCTCCCCTCTTGTATTCAGCTGCTTCTTCCCTGGTGACAACATATCTTCCTTTTGCCTAATAATCAAAAAGGTAGGGAGCAGGAAGAGTAACAGGGACGATGTTGCGTCTGTCATAGATTAGTCGATAATGGAGGAATTGTTCATTCCTCGCAAGAAATTGATGATTGAACATAGCTTCTTTATCCAAATAAACAGGAGGTAAAATCATATCCCCCTCTCATGGGGCTATATTAAGATAATTAGCCACATGGGTTGCATACATTTCCTCCAAATAAATCCCCCTTTCTACTATTATTCTGCAACCTACGTGCAACTATTGCCCCCAAGTTATAACCTTTATAACCTGACACAACACTCTTGAGGACACAAAGATCAAGGACACACATGTGACATGCTTCGTCTTTACCGTTAATGCATCTACCAATAAAGAGAGCAAAATAATGTATAGCAGGAAAGTGAATGCTCCCTATAGTAGCTTGTGCTATGTCCCTAGATTCTCCCATAGTAATACTAGCAAGAAAATCTCTAAATTCAGATTTGCGAGGATCATTAATATTACCCCACTGCGGGAGTTTGCAAGCAGTTGTGAAATCCTCTAAATCCATGGTATAAGATGTATCATAAATATCAAACATGACATTAGGAGAATTACGCACACAGTTATATTGGAACCTCCGCTCAAAGGAATCAGTCAATTGATAGTATTGCGGACACTTATCTTGTAAGAAGTCCTCCAGCTCGGCATTACGCACATACGCGTCAAATTCCTCCTTGAAGCCTTCTTCGACCATAAAATCATCGGATGGCCACTCACAAGCTCGTACATCCGCGTCCCTCGGCAATTCAACATCTTGCTCACGTATAGCAATCCTTGGCCCTTTCTTTGCCGAGGAACCACCTTGGTACATTCTTCTAAACATAATTCTTTTTCTGAAATAATTCTGAAATTTTTAGTAACTTCAAAATAAAAGTGAATAAAACTAAACAAGATTGGTAGCAACTACTCCTACAAGTGCCTAGAGCCTATATCATGCATTGGAATTGCTTGGGACCTCAAAAATTTAACATGCAAGCTCAAGAACATGGTCACCTATGAAGCAAAAATTTGCAATGAATAAAGCACTAGAACAAAAACTAATTGGACCAATGGAGGAGTCACATACCAAGCAACAATCTCCCAAAGCAGTTTTGTGAATGGAGCTTTGAGCAAGGAGATCGAAAATCGCAGCAAAATGAGCTAGAACTCGTGCTTGAGATGGATGCGGATTTTTTTTGGGTAGAAGATGAAGTGTGTGGGTGCTGGCATAAGTGGAGGGGGCCACCAGGGGCCCACGAGACAGGGGGCGCGCCCTATAGGGGGGGGGCGCCCTCCACTCTCGTGGCCTGGTGCTTGCCCCTCCTGCAGTGATTTCAATGCCTAAAATCCTCAAATATTCCAGAAAAAATCATAAATTTGCAGGGCATTCGGAGCACTTTTATTTTCGGACTATTTTTTATTGCATGGATAATTCAGAAAATAGATGGATAATACTATTTTTGCTTTATTTAATCTAAATAACAGAAAGTAAAAAGTGCTTACAGAAGGTTGTGCCTTCTAGTTTCATCCATCTCATGATCATCAAAATGAATCCACTAACAAGGTTGATCAAGTCTTGTTAACAAACTCATTCCGAATAACACGGAACCGAAGAAATTTCGAATAACACTAAGTTACCTCAACGGGGATATGAAAATCCCCAATAATAAGAATATCATACTTTTTCTTGACAATAGGGAGAGGAAATTCAAAACCTCCAAAAATGATAGTTGGAACTTTTCCAATAGAATTGATACTATGAACTTGAGATTGTTTCCTCGGAATGTGTACCGTATGCTCATTACCATTAACATGAAAAGTGACATTGCCTTTGTTGCAATCAATAACAGCCCCTGCAGTATTAAGAAAAGGTCTACCAAGGATAATAGACATACTATCGTCCTCGGGAATATCAAGAATAACAAAGTCCGTTAAGATAGTGACATTTGCAACCACAACAGGCACATCCTCACAAATACCGACAGGTAGCAGTTGATTTATCGGCCATTTGCAAAGATATTTCAGTAGGTGTCAACTTATTCAATTCAAGTCTACGATATAAAGAGAGAGGCATAACACTAACAC
This sequence comes from Triticum dicoccoides, assembly GCF_002162155.2. Lineage (NCBI taxonomy): Eukaryota > Viridiplantae > Streptophyta > Magnoliopsida > Poales > Poaceae > Triticum > Triticum dicoccoides. The sequence continues at coordinate 233,387,729 of NC_041389.1, forward strand.
CGGCTCCAAGATCACATAAAGCAGTTCTAACATAATTTCTTTTAATGGAGCATGGTATAGTTGGTACCCCCGGATCTCCAAGTTTCTTTGGTATTCCACCCTTAAAAGTGTAATTAGCAAGCATGGTGGAAATTTCAGCTTCTGGAGTCTTTCTTTTATTTGTGATGATATCCTTCATATACTTAGCATAAGGATTTACTTTAAGCATATCAGTTAAGCGCATACGTAAGAAAATCGGTCTAATCATTTCAGCAATGCGCTCAAAATCCTCATCATCCTTTGACTTGGATGGTTTAGGAGGAAAGGGCATGGGTTTCTGAACCCATGGTTCTCTTTCTTTACCGTGCTTTCTAGCAACAAAATCTCTCTTATCATAACATTGATTCTTTGATTGTGGGTTATCAAGATCAACAGCAGGTTCAATCTCTACATCATTGTTTTTGCTAGGTTGAGCATCAACATGAACATTATCATTAACATTATCACTAGGTTCATGTTCGTCACCTAATTGAGTTTCAACATCAGAAATATAAATATCATTGGGATTCTCACGTGTGTCTACAGTAGGTTCACTAGAAGCATGCAAAGTCCTATCATTTTTCTTTTTCTTCTTTTTGGAAGAACTAGGTGCCTCTAAATTATTTCTCTGAGAATCTTGCTCGATTCAGTTAGGGTGGCCTTCAGGATACAAAGGTTCCCGAGTCATTCTACCAGTTCTAGTAGCCACTCTAACAACAAAGTCATTTTTATTATTTAATTCATCAAAAAAAAATCATTTTGAGCTTTAAGTACTTGTTCAGCTTGAGTAGCAACCATAGAAGCATACTTGCTAACGAGTTTGAGTTCATCTTTAACTCTAGCCATATTATCGCTCACGCGTCCTATCTCGAAAGCATTATTCTTTAACTCTCTACCAACATAAGCATTAAAACTTTCTTGTCTAGCCATAAAGTCATCAAATTCATCTAAGCATGGGCTATGAAATTTAGTAGAGGGGATTTCAACTTTATCATATCTATAGAGAGAATTTACCTTTACTACCTGTGTCGGGTTATCAAGACAATGTGGTTCTTCAACAGGCGGTATATTAAGACCATGTATTTCTTCAATAGGAGGTAAATTCTTAACATCTTCAGCTTTAATACCTTTTTCTTTCATTGATTTCTTTGCCTCTTGCATATCTTCAGGACTGAGAAATAAAACACCTCTCTTCTTCGGAGTGGGTTTAGGAATAGGCTCAGGAGTTGGCTCAATTGGTTCAGGAATTGCCTCAGGAATTGGCTCAGGAAGAGTCCAATTATTTTCATTAGTCAACATATTATTCAATAATATTTCAGCTTCGTCGACTGTTCTTTCCCTAAAAACACAACTAGCACAACTATCCAAGTAGTTCTTGGAAGCATCGGTTACTCCATTATAAGAGATATCAAATATTTCATTTTTCTTGAGAGGATGATCAGGCAAAGCATTAAGTAACCGGAGAAGCCTCCCCCAAGCTTGTGGGAGACTCTCTTCTTTGATTTGCACAAATTTATATATTTCCTGCAAGGCAGCTTGTTTCTTATGAGCAGGGAAATATTTAGCAGAGAAGTAATAAATAATATCCTGGGGACTACGCACACAACCAGGAGCAAGAGAATTATACCAAGTCTTAGCATCACCCTTTAATGAGAACGGAAATATATTAAGGATATAAAAATAGCGAGACTTCTCATCATGAGTAAATAGGGTGGCTATATCATTCAACTTGGTAAGATGTGCCACAACAGTTTCAGATTCAAGGCCATAAAAAGGATCAGATTCAACTAAAGTAATAATTTCAGGATCAACAGAGAATTCATAATCCTTATCAGTAACACAAATAGGTGAAGTGGCAAAAGCAGGGTCAGGTTTCATTCTAGCATTAAGAGACTGCTGCTTCCATTTAGCTAATAATTTCTTAAGATCATTGTAACGCCCCGGATTCGATGCGCCAGGTGTCTGCCAGTTATTCGCCGTCATTGCCATGTCATGTGCTTGCGTGTTGCACTTTGCCATGTCATTATATGCATTTCATATCATGTCATCATGTGCATTTCATTTTGCATACGTGTTCATCTCATGCATCCGAGCATTTTCCCCGTTGTCCGTTTTGCAATCCGGCACTCCTATGTCATCCGGCGTCCCTTTTTGCCTCTTCTCTTGTGCGGGTGTTAAACGTTCTCGGAATGGACCGAGGTTTTCCAAGCGGCCTTGGTACATCACCGGTACACCACCTGTCAAGTTTCGTGCCATTTGGAGGTCGTTTGATACTCCAACGGTTAATCGGGTAACCGTAGAAGCCCTCTTTGTGTTGCAGCCCAACACCCCTTCCAAAATGGCCCAAAACCCATCCTAACCCCCTCCATGCTCTCGTTCGTTCGATCACGATCGTGTGGGCGAAAACCGTGCCTCATTTGGAGTATCCTAGCTCCCTCTACCTATATAAACACCTCCTCCCCCGAAATTCCGGATCAAATCCACCCCTAACCCTAGCCCCGCTCCTCTCCGCGCTGCCGGACACGTCCGGTCTGGCCTGACAACATCCGGCACTGCCGCCCCGGCCAATCCGCGGCCTCCACGTGGGCGCCGCCATCTCCCGCGCCGCCGGCCCACCCGGGCCCGAGGCCGGCCCCCGCGGCCCGCCCCC
>NC_041389.1:233391016-233423034 GCF_002162155.2 Triticum dicoccoides
GCCTCCGCGCCGCCCCGGCCAGATCCGGCCGCGAGAAGGCCGGATCCGGCGCCCCCCTCGCCGGCCCCCTCCTCTCCGGCGCCCTCTCCCTCATCTCCGGCCGCTACAGCCCGCATCTCCGGCGAGCCTCGTCCTCCGCGCCAGTTCCAAATCCGTTTGAGGTTGACCCCGAAAATCCACTAAGTCCCTGGTTTTTAACATTATCATGCCATGTTCATCGCATGATAACTTGTTGCATGCTGTTTCGTTTCGTGCGTGTAATATGTCAAACTGTTCGTCCCGACAAGTACTTCATTTCGTTACATTGCATCATTTTCATTTGAGCTCATCTTGATGCCAGAAATGCTGTTGGAAGAGTGCTATGTGATATTAATCTGCTGGAACTGTTATAACATGCTCATTTGTCATTTTTGCCATGTTTGATGTGTGTATCCTATGAGGTTGATGACTACATGTGTTTTGAGCTATGCTATGCCATCTTCACAGAGGTGCCATCCATGTATTTTTGTGAGTTGTGTGCTGAGTGCATCGAGTTTGTTAAGTAGGGTACTTGCTGTTGCTGTTTTGCTAGGCTGATTCTGTTATATTTTGTTGCTATGTAAACCTGCTGCTACAAGTGATTTCGTGCATAATCTGGAGATGTTCACTAAGGATGATTTGTTATACATGTCATTATCTATCCATTCATATGCTTGGTTGCAATTATAGCCTGCTGTAGATTGTTGTTATCTTGCTCCAAACTTGCTAAATAATGTTGCTGTCATCCTGTTAACATGAAGTTCAGTTTTGGCCATGTGTTTTGCTAGTGATCCATGCACCTTATGAACTTGTTCTTGCCATGCTTAGCTTCTTAACATGTCTTCTTACTGTTGGTTGCCTTTACATGCCATGTATTGCTCTGTGGTGAGTGGTTCAAGCTCACCAACATGCCTACTTATTGTTGTTCCTGCCATGTATGAATCTGTCATTTTTTTTGCCATGTTTACATGGGTGCCATTTCATCTTCTTATCCTTTTTGGCTCATGGTCAGTAAGGGACTTTTGTTATATGCAATTAGTAGATTCGTGCCATGCCTTTGTTTACCATGTTAAGTTCCTGTAACATGTTGTTTGATAGCTCTAAACATTGCAACCTGATGTTATTTTCTGATAAGTCTGAAACTGTTATTATTTGCAATCTTTCCATGTGTGTTTGAGCATGTTCTAGTGATTTCTGGAGATAGCTCAGTGTTCATGTTTTGTCATGCTTTACTTGTACATCATGCCCATGCCTTTTATTCTTACATTGAGATGCAGTAGCATATTGTTTTGATGCTTGCAATATGCCTAGTTGCTGTTTTTGGCAGATTGTTATTATAACTTGTATAGTGTGTGTGTGTTGAACCGTTGCTCCGTTTTGAGTGTGCTCTATATGAAACTTGCTTAGATGTGCATGTAGTTTCATATTATCATGTTGCATCCTTGTTTTGGGGTGTTTGCTTATGTTTGTGTGCATTTTGCATCAATGCCATGGTTAACTTGTTTTGCTCATATCTTCTAGGCCGTAGCTCCGAATCTAATGAACTTCATATGTAACTTGACTAGAATTTCGTGTAGATCATCTTGGTGCATCATAAATTGCTATTTAACAACTTGAACATAATGTTTATTCAGATCTGGACCTATTTCGAAACTTGCATATGAGGACTTACCGGAATTGTTATATGTTGTTTCCGGCCTCATTTAAACTTGCCTTGATGTGTTGTTCTTGTTTGCATCATCTCTTACCATGAGTAGTTTCACGTAGCTTTGTCATGCATCATGCTTGTTGTGCATCATGTCTTGTCTATGTGTGGTGTGTTCACTATGTTGTGTGCTTCTTCTCGATAGTTCCCGTTTCGTTGCGATCGTGAGGATTCGTTCGTCTATGCTTGGTTCGTCTTCGTGGCTTCATCTTCTTCATGGACTCGTTCTTATTCCTAGCGGGATTTCAGGCAAGATGACTGCTACCCTGGATCTCACTACTATCATTGCTATGCTAGTTGCTTCGTTCTATCGGTTTGCTGCGCTACCTATCTTTTGCTCTTCAAGCCTCCCAAATTGCCATGAACATCTAACCTTTGACACCCTTCCTAGCAAACCGTTGTTTGGCTATGTTACCGCTTTACTCAGCCCCTCTTATAGCGTTGTTAGTTGCAGGTGAAGCTGAAGATTGCTCCATGGTGGACAGGGTTATGTTTGGGATATCACAATATCTCTTATATTATTAATGCATCTATATATTTGGTAAAGGGTGGAAGGCTCGGCCTTATGCCTGGTGTTTTGTTCCACTCTTGCCACCCTAGTTTTCCGTCATACCGGTGTTATGTTCCCGGATTTTGCGTTCCTAACGCGGTCGGGTGATTTATGGGACCCCCTTGACAGTTCGCTTTGAATAAAACTCCTCCAGTAAGGCCCAACCTTGGTTTTACCATTTGCCTCACAACCACCTACTTTTCCCTTGGGAGTCGCTCTCTCGAGGGTCATCTTTATTCAGCCCCCCCGGGCCAATGCTTGTCTAAGTGTTGGTCCGAACTAGAGCCCTTTGCAGCGCGCCCTCAAGGAAATTGATGTCTGGTTTTAGTTGTACGGATTGCTCATCCGGTGTTGCCCTGAGAACGAGATATGTGCAGCTCCTATCGGGATGTCGGCGCATCGGGCGGTCTTGCTGGTCTTGTTTTACCATTGTCGAAATGTCTTGTAAACCGGGATTCCGAGACTGATTGGGTCTTCCTGGGAGAAGGAATATCCTTCGTGAAGGAAATATGCCCTAGAGGCAATAATAAAGTTATTATTTATTTTCTTATATCATGATAAATGTTTATTATTCATGCTAGAATTGTATTAACCGGAAACATAATACATGTGTGAATACATAGACAAACATAGTGTCACTAGTATGCCTCTACTTGACTAGCTCGTTTATCAAAGATGGTTATGTTTCCTAGCCATGGACAAAAGAGTTGTCATTTGATTAACGGGATCACATCATTAGGAGAATGATGTGATTGACTTGACCCATTCCGTTAGCTTAGCACTTGATCGTTTAGTATGTTGCTATTGCTTTCTTCATGACTTATACATGTTCCTGTAACTATGAGATTATGCAACTCCCGTTTACCGGAGGAACACTTTGGGTACTACCAAACGTCACAACGTAACTGGGTGATTATAAAGGAGTACTACAGGTGTCTCCGAAGGTACATGTTGAGTTGGCGTATTTCGAGATTAGGTTTTGTCACTCCGATTGTCGGAGAGGTATCTCTGGGCCCTCTCGGTAATGCACATCACTATAAGCCTTGCAAGCAATGTGACCAATGAGTTGGTTACGGGATGATGCATTACGTAACGAGTAAAGAGACTTGCCGGTAATGAGATTGAACTAGGTATTGGATACCGACGATCGAATCTCGGGCAAGTAACATACCGATGACAAAGGGAACAACGTATGTTGTTATGCGGTTTGACCGATAAAGATCTTCGTAGAATATGTAGGAGCCAATATGGGCATCCAGGTCCCGCTATTGGTTATTGACCAAGAATAATTCTAGGTCATGTCTACATAGTTCTCGAACCCGTAGGGTACGCACGCTTAAGGTTTCGATGACAATTATATTATGAGTTTATGAGTTTTGATGTACCGAAGGAGTTCGGAGTCCCGGATGAGACCGGGGACATGACGAGGAGTCTCGAAATGGTCGAGACGTGAAGATCGATATATTGGACGACTATATTCGGAGTTTGGAAAGGTTCTGAGTGATCCGGGTATTTTTCGGAGTACCGGAGAGTTACGGGAATTCGCCGGGGAGTATATGGGCCTTATTGGGCCATACGGGATTAGAGGAGAGAGGCCGAAAGGAAGGAGGCGCGCAGCCCCCCTCTGGTCCTAATTGGACAAGGGGTGCGGCCCCCTTTTCCTTCCTCCTCTCCTCCTCTTTCCCCCTTCTCCTACTCCAACAAGGAAGAAGGTAGTCCTACTCCCGGTGGGAGTAGGACTCCCCATGGCGCGCCCCCTCCTAGGCCGGCCGCCCCCTCCCCCTTGCTCCTTTATATACAGGGGCAGGGGGCACCCCATGACACACAAGTTGATCTACGGATCGTTCCTTAGCCGTGTGCGGTGCCCCCTTCCACCATATTCCACCTCGGTTATATCGTCGCGAAGCTTAGGCGAAGCCCTGCGCCGGTAGAGCATCAACATCGTCACCACGCCGTCGTGCTGACAGAACTCATCTCCGGAGCTCGGCTGGATCGGAGGCCGGAGATCGTCATCGAGCTGAACGTGTGCTGAACTCGGAGGCCCCGTACGTTCGGTGCTTGGATCGGTCGGATCGTGAAGACGTACGACTACATCAACCGCGTTGTGATAACGCTTCTGCTTACGGTCTACGAGGGTACGTGGACATACACTCTCCCCTCTTGTTGCTATATCATCACCATGATCTTGCGTGTGCGTAGGAATTTTTTTGAAATTACTACGTTCCCCAACAGTGGCATCTGAGCCTAGGTTTTATGGTTTGATGTTATATGCACGAGTAGAACACAAGTGAGTTGTGGGCGATATAAGTCATACTGCTTACCAGCATGTCATACTTTGGTTCGGCGGTATTATTGGATGAAGCGGCCCGGACCGACATTACGCGTACGCTTACGCGAGACTGGTTCTACCAACGTGCTTTGCACACAGGTGGCTGGCGGGTGTCAGTTTCTCCAACTTTAGTTGAACCGAGTGTGGCTACGCCCGGTCCTTGCGAAGGTTAAAACATCATCAACTTGACAAACTATCGTTGTGGTTTTGATGCGTGGGTGAGATTGGTTCTTGCTTAAGCCCGTAGCAGCCACGTAAAATTTGCAACAACAAAGTAGAGGACGTCTAACTTGTTTTTGCAGGGCATGTTGTGATGTGATATGGTCAAGACGTGATAAGATATAAGTTGTTGTATGAGATGATCATGTTTTGTTGAAGTTATCGGCAACTGGCAGAAGCCCTATGGATGTCCCTTTGTTGCATAAGATGCAAGTGCAAAATAATTGCTTTACTTTATCGCTATACGATAGCAATAGTTGCAAGAGCAATAGTTGGTGAGACAACCATGTGATGACACATTGATATAGATCAAGATGATGAAGATCATGGTGTCGTGCCGGTGACGATAGAGATCATGACAGTACTTTGGAGATGGAGATCAAAGGCGCAAGATGATCATGGCCATATCATGTCGCATATTTTGATTGCATATGATGTTTATCTATTATACATCTTATTCTTGCTTTGATTGACGGTAGCATTTTAAGATGATCTCTCACTAAATTATCAAGAAGTGTTCTCCCTGAGTATGCACCGTTGCCAAAGTTCGTCGTGCCCAGACACCACGTGATGATCGGGTGTGATAAGCTCTACGTCCATCTACAACGGGTGCAAGCCAATTTTGCACACGCGGAATACTAGGTTAAAACTTGACGAGCCTAGCATATGCAGATATGGCCTCGAAACACGGAGACCGAAAGGTCGAGCGTGAATCATATAGTAGATATGATCAACATATTGATGTTCACCATTGAAAACTACTCCATCTCACGTGATGATCGGTTATGGTGTAGTTGATATGGATCACGTAATCACTTAGATGACTAGAGGGATGTCTGTCTAAGTGGGAGTTCTTAAGTAATATGATTAATTGAACTTAAATTTATCATCAACTTAGTCCTGGTAGTATTTTGCAAATTATGTTGTAAGATCAATAGCTTGCGTTGTTGCTTTCATATGTTTATTTTGATATGTTCCTAGAGAAAATTGTGTTGAAAAATGTTAGTAGCAATGATGCGGATTTGATCCGCGATCTGAGGTTTATCCTCATTGCTGCACAGAAGAATTATGTCCTTAATGCACCGCTAGGTGACAGACCTATTGCAGTAGCAGATGCAGACGTTATGAACATTTGGCTAGCTCAATATGATGACTACTTGGTAGTTTTGTGCACCATGCTTTATGGCTTAGAATCGGGACTTCAAAGACGTTTTGAACGTCATGGACCATATGAGATGTTCCAGGAGTTGAAGTTAATATTTCCAGCAAATACCCGAGTTGAGAGATATGAAGTCTCCAACAAGTTCTATAGCTAAAAGATGGAGGAGAATCGCTCAACTAGTGAGTATGTGCTCAGACTGTCTGGGTACTTCAATCGCTTGAATCAAGTGGGAGTTAATCTTCCAGATAAGATAGTGATTGACAAAATTCTCTAGTCACCATCACTAAGTTACTAGAACTTCGTGATGAACTATAGTATGCAAGGGATGACGAAAACGATTCCCGAGCTCTTCGTGATGTTGAAATCAACGAAGGTAGAAATCAAGAAAGAGCATCAAGTGTTGATGATTGACAAGACCACTAGTTTCAAGAGAAGGGCAAAGGGAAAGAAAGGGAACTTCAAGTGGAAAGACAAGCAAGTTGTCACTCCTGCGAAGAAGCCCAAAGCTGGACCATAGCCTGAAACTGAGTGTTTACACTGCAAAGGAAATGGTCACTAGAAGCGGAAATGCCCTGAATATTTGGTGGATAAGAAGGATGGCAAAGTGAACAAGGGTATATTTGATATACAGATTATTGATGTGTGCCTTACTAGTGTTTATAGTAGCCCCTGAGTATTTGATACTTGTTCGGTTGCGAAGATTAGTAACTCGAAATAGGAGTTACAGAATAAACAGAGACTAGTTGAAGGGAAAGTGACGATGAGTGTTGGAAGTAGTTCCAAGATTGATATGATCATCATCGCACACTCCCTATACTTTCGGGATTAGTGTTAAACCTAAATAAATGTTATTTGGCGTTTGCGTTGAGCATGAATATGATTTGATCGTGTTTATTGCAATATGGTTATTCATCTAAAATCAGAGAATAATTGTTGTTCTGTTTACATGAATAAAACCTTCAATGGTCATACACCCAATGAAAATAGTTTGTTGGATCTCGATCGTAGTGATACACATATTCATAATATTGAGGCCAAAAGATGCAAAGTTAATAATGATAGTGCAACTTATTTGTGGCACTGCCGTTTGGGTCATATCGGTGTAAAGTGCATGAAGAAACTCCATAAAGATGGATTTTCGGAATCACTTGGTTATGAATCATTTGATGCTTGCAAACCGTGCCTTTTGGGCAAGGTGACTAAAACTCCGTTCTCCGAGATAATGGAACGAGCTACTGACTTATTGGAAATAATACATACCGATGTATGCGATCCAATGAGTGTTGATGCTCGTGGCAAGTATCATTATTTTCTGACCTTCACAAGATGATTTGAGCAGATATGGGTATATCTACTTGATGAAACATAAGTCTGAAATAGTTGAAAGGTTCAAAGAATTTCAGAGTGAAGTGGAAAAATCATCGTAACAAGAAAATAAAGTTTCTGCGATCTGATCGCAGAGACGAATATTTGAGTTACGAGTTTGGTCTTCAATTAAAATAATGTGGAATAGTTTCACAGCTCACGCCACCTGGAACACCACAATGTTATGGTGTGTCCGAACGTCGTAACCGCACTTTATTGGATATGGTGCGATCTATGATGTCTCTTCCTAATTTACCACTATTGTTTTGGGGTTATGCATTAGAGACAGCTACATTCACGTTAAAAGGGCACCATCTAAATCCGTTGAGACGACACCGTATGAACTATGGTTTAGCAGTAAACCTAAGCTGTCATTTCTTAAAGTTTGGAGTTGCGATCCTTATATGAAAAAGGTTTTCAACCTGATAAGCTCGAACCCAAATCGGAGAAGTGCGTCTTCATAGAATACCCAAAGGAAACTGTTGGGTACACCTTCTATCACAGATCCAAAGGCAAAACATTCGTTGCTAAGAATGGATCCTTTCTAGAGAAGGAGTTTCTCTCGAAAGAAGTGAGTGGGAGGAAAGTAGAACTTGATGAGGTAACTGTACCTTCTCCTCTAATTGGAAAATAGTTCATCACTGAAATCAGTTCCAGTGATTCCTACACCAATTAGTGAGGAAGCTAATGATGATGATCATGAAACTTCAGATCAAGTTACTACAGAACCTCGTAGGTCTTCCAGAGTACGGTCCGCACCAGAGTGGTATGGTAATCCTGTTCTGAAAATCATGTTACTAGACCATGATAAACCTACGAACTATGAGGAAGCGATGATGAGCCCAGATTCCGCAAAATGGCCGGAGGCCATGAAATCTGAGATAAGATCCATGTATGAGAACAAAGTGTGGACTTTGGTGGACTTGCCCGATGATCGGCAAACCATAAGAAATAAATGGATCTTCAAGAGGAAGACGGACGTTGATAGTAGTGTTACTATCTAAAAAGCTCGACTTGTCGCAAAAAAGGTTTTTGACAAGTTCAAGGTGTTGACTACAATGAGATTTTCTCAACTGTAGCGATGCTTAAGTCTGTCCGAATCATGTTAGCAATTGCCACATTTTATGAAATCTGGCAAATAGATGTCAAAACTACATTCCTTAATGGTTTTCTTAAAGAAAAGTTGTATATGATGCAACCAGAAGGTTTTGTCAATCCTAAAGGTGCTAACAAAATGTGCAAGCTCCAGCGATCCATCTATGGACTGGTGCAAGCATCTCAGAGTTGGAATATACGCTTTGATAAGTTGATCAAAGCATATAGTTTTGTACAGACTTACGGTGAAGCATGTATTTACAAGAAAGTGAGTGGGAGCACTACAGCATTTCTGATAAGTATATATGAATGACATATTGTTGATCGGAAATAATGTAGAATTATTCTGCAAAGCATAAAGGAGTGTTTGAAAGAAGTTCTTTCAAAGAAAGACCTCAGCAAAGCTACTTACACATTGAGCATCAATATCTATATAGATAGATCAAGACGCTTGATAAGATTTTTCAATGAATACATACCTTGATAAATTTTTTGAAAATAGTTCAAAATGGAACAGTCAAAGAAGGAGTTCTTGCCTGTGATGCAAAGGTGTGAAGTTGAGTAAGACTCAAGACCCGACCATGGCAGAAAATAGAAAGAGAATGAAAAGTCATTCCCTATGCCTCAGTCATAGGTTCTATAAAGTATGCTATGCTGTGAACCAGACCTATTGTATACCTTACTCTGAGTTTGACAAAGGAATACAATTTTGATCTAAGAGTAGATCACTGGACAGCGGTCAAAAATATCCTTAGTGAGAACTAAGGAGATGTTTCTCGATTATGGAGGTGATAAAAGAGCCCGTCGTAAAAAGTTACAACGATGCAAGCTTTTACACCAATCCAGATGACTCTAAGTCTCAATCTGGATACATATTGAAAGTGGGAGCAATTAGCTAGAGTAGCTCCGTGCAGAGCATTGTGGACATAGAATATTTGCAAAATACATACGGCTCTGAATATGACAGACCCATTGACTAAACTTCTCTCACAAGCAAAACATGATCATACCTTAATACTCTTTGGGTGTTAATCACATAGCAATGTGAACTAGATTATTGACTCTAGTAAGCCCTTTGAGTGTTGATCACATGATGATGTGAACTATGGGTATTAATCACATACAAATATGAATATTGGTGTTAAATCACATGGCGATGTGAACTAGATTATTGACTCTAGTGCAAGTGGGAGACTGAAGGAAATATGCCCTAGAGGCAATAATAAAGTTATTATTTATTTCCTTATATCATGATAAATGTTTATGAATTGTATTAACCGGAAACGTAATACATGTGTGAATACATAGACAAACATAGTGTCACTAGTATGCCTCTACTTGACTAGCTCGTTTATCAAAGATGGTTATGTTTCCTAGCCATGGACAAAAGAGTTGTCATTTGATTAACGGGATCACATCATTAGGAGAATGATGTGATTGACTTGACCCATTCCGTTAGCTTAGCACTTGATCGTTTAGTATGTTGCTATTGCTTTCTTCATGACTTATACATGTTCCTGTAACTATGAGATTATGCAACTCCCGTTTACCGGAGGAACACTTTGGGTACTACCAAACGTCACAACGTAACTGGGTGATTATAAAGGAGTACTACAGGTGTCTCCGAAGGTACATGTTGAGTTGGCGTATTTCGAGATTAGGTTTTTTCACTCCGATTGTCGGAGAGGTATCTCTGGGCCCTCTCGGTAATGCACATCACTATAAGCCTTGCAAGCAATGTGACCAATGAGTTGGTTACGGGATGATGCATTACGTAACGAGTAAAGAGACTTGCCGGTAATGAGATTGAACTAGGTATTGGATACCGACGATCGAATCTCGGGCAAGTAACATACCGATGACAAAGGGAACAACGTATGTTGTTATGTGGTTTGACCGATAAAGATCTTCGTAGAATATGTAGGAGCCAATATGGGCATCCAGGTCCCGCTATTGGTTATTGACCAAGAATAATTCTAGGTCATGTCTACATAGTTCTCGAACCCGTAGGGTACGCACGCTTAAGGTTTCGATGACAATTATATTATGAGTTTATGAGTTTTGATGTACCGAAGGAGTTCGGAGTCCCGGATGAGACCGGGGACATGACGAGGAGTCTCGAAATGGTCGAGACGTGAAGATCGATATATTGGACGACTATATTCGGAGTTTGGAAAGGTTCTGAGTGATCCGGGTATTTTTCGGAGTACCGGAGAGTTACGGGAATTCGCCGGGGAGTATATGGGCCTTATTGGGCCATACGGGATTAGAGGAGAGAGGCCGAAAGGAAGGAGGCGCGCAGCCCCCCTCTGGTCCTAATTGGACAAGGGGTGCGGCCCCCTTTTCCTTCCTCCTCTCCTCCTCTTTCCCCCTTCTCCTACTCCAACAAGGAAGAAGGTAGTCCTACTCCCGGTGGGAGTAGGACTCCCCATGGCGCGCCCCCTCCTAGGCCGGCCGCCCCCTCCCCCTTGCTCCTTTATATACAGGGGCAGGGGGCACCCCATGACACACAAGTTGATCTACGGATCGTTCCTTAGCCGTGTGCGGTGCCCCCTTCCACCATATTCCACCTCGGTTATATCGTCAGGACCCCGACTCAGTGCCACATCGATCTAGCATGTAACACCTCATATCACTTTGCGGCCTCACGCACGGTATTCCCACGGGTGTCGCCTTACCTTTGCCCGGGACCGTTTGCGCCTTTTGGCACACGTATATGACAGTGTCGCTAGCATCCATATGATAAGGAGCCCGGGCTGACATGGCTAGTCGTAAACCCAAAGTGGCACGAACTTACAGGGACAGGCATCCATGACCCAGCATCGAACGTGTCGGTCATCAGCGAGTGAATCCAGGCTGTAGCACTGGGCTAGCAGGACTCCGGTGAACCGGGCTGTAGCGGGCTAACATGACTCCGGTATTCATCGTGTGACATTTCCCCGAAGGGACAGACACAGGAACGAAGAAGGACACATGCCGGCCAGCCTAAGTGTTCCGAAGCAGTAGCAAGCTACCATGGCTCAGTGGAAACACCAGGAGACATTTCCCGGTAAGAGAGGCTACTAAGGATAAACAACTAGATAGTCAGATCTCACACATACCAAGCATTTCAATCATACACACAATATGCTCGATATGTGCAAATACAACAAGGCATCACAACATGACTCTACGACACAGGTATTTAGTCAATAGGCTCTGAGGAGCGAGATATTACAAACATGGGTCTCATGACCCAACAATCAGAGCATACAAGTCAAGCACATGCGGAAGCTTAACATGTCTGAGTACAGACATCTAGAAATGAAAAAAGCTGAGAAGCCTGACTATCTACCAGATCCTGCCGAGGGCACAAGATCGTAGCTGAGGTAACAAGCTAAACATCGAAGCCCACGTGGAACTACTAGTGAGACTGAAGTCTCTCTGCAAAACATAAAATAGGCAAACGTGAGTACAAATGTACCCAGCAAGACTTACATCAGAACTAACTACATATGCATCATTATCAACAAAGGGGATGGTGGGGTTTAACTGCAGCAAGCCAGCTTTGACTCGGTGGCTATCCTGAACTACGACTGCAAGTAACTCTTTGAGGTGGCGCACACGAGTCCACATATTCACCATATCAATACACCACTATGGATCCGCTCCCGTCTCCCTACGAGAACGCCATCCATGGCACTCACGCTTATCTTGCGTATTTTAGAGTATCCACTTTCACTTGTCTATGAACTGATATAAGCAACCCAGAAGTCCTTTTCCGCGGACACGGCTATTCGAATAGATGATGTTAACCCTGCAGGGGTGTACTTCTTCACACACGCTCTCACCACTTACCGCCGTTTAAACGACATGTACTCGGCAACCTTCAAGCGGAAGCCCAACGTGGGTGTCGGCCACGGCCTGCCTAAACACTCGAGTCTCTAGTCCAGGTTTATCGCCTATTCGGGTTCCATCCATGAGGAGATCCGGCCGGAGTTTCGCTCACAGCCCCAAACGATGTGAACAGGGCTCCCGAGACACCAAACGGGCGCCCGGTACACCGTGCCACGTGCCTACCGCATCACAACCCACCCCTATGGTCAGCGCCGCCCACGGCCTCCAGCATACTACAAACACCAGAAACTACTTGCAACTTCTGGACAGAGGACAAGGGTGATCAAGAAGCCGAGAGGGTCCATTGGTTTCAGGCCCAATGCGTGGTAGTAGCTGAATCATGGATTACAAACACAGAACTCAGTTCCTGAGGACGGCTGCAATGAGACAACCCACCATGTACTCCTACATGGCCTCTCACCGCTACCTTTACCAAATCGTATTCACACACTTAGCTCACACACAGTAGGACATGTTCACACACCTCTGATTCATTCCCGATGAATCAGACCTGACACAACTCTAAGCAGTAGCAGGCATGACAAACAAGCAAGAATGAGTAGGCACAACAGGGCTCAAACAACTCCTACTCATGCTAGTGGGTTTCATCTATTTACTGTGGAATGACAGGTCATGCAGAGGATAAAGGGGTTCAGCTACCGCAGCAAGTAACAGATGAATCGTTGTTGTCCTAATGCAGTAAAAGAGAGCAGGAGCGAGAGAGTAGGATTGTATCGGAATGAACAAGGGGGTTTTGCTTGCCTGGCACTTCTGAAGATAACATTGAGTCTTCATCAGTGTCAACGATCACAACGTCGGAACATCGTCTACCGGGAGGGAACAGATACCGGCAACAAAGAAGAAATACAATCAATGCAATGCACAATATGATGCATGCTCATGACATGGCAATATGAATGTGTTTTGAGCTAATGCAACTAGCAACAGATTAAATGAAGTTGGTTTGAATACAAGATTCAAATTCAAACTCCATATGTGATTATTCAAATGCCATTTAATTGATTTGTGCTATACAGCAGCTATAAGTTGTTCTAACATGCATGAAAATGGTACAGATGGATTCCTTGAATTTTTCTGATAATTTTTCATATATAAATTATTTAATTTGGAGTTACGGTTAATTTTCTATGATTTATTGAAGTTTTAGCTATTTTCTGAAATTATTAAATCATTTAAGATTTATTTAAATTCTAGAAAGGAATTATTGCGTCAGCATGACATCACCCTGACGTCATCAGGTCAACAGGGCGGGTCCGGGTCAAACCTGACGTGTGGGGGCCACCCGTCATTGTCACAGGGCTGCTTAGCTCACTGACAGGTGGGACCAAGTCAACGGCCATGTCAGCGTAGTCAACACTGACGCGTGGGCCCACCGGGGTTAGTTGAATTAAACAGAAGATGTAATTTGTGTTAATTAGGGCGTGGGGCCCGCTAGTCAGTGGCCTAGGGGGTTGGTTAGTGCGTCATTAGCGTTTAATGACATCGCCACATCACCAGCCACCGGAGTTTCGCCGGCGACCATGGCCGACGATGGAGATGCAACGTGTGCTCGCTACGGAGCACCATTCGACACGTGGTTTGCTCCTACGGGTAGCTGTAGATGCGCCGCATCCAACTGGGCGAGCGGTAGCGGCTGTGGTGGCCGGAGCTCGCCGGAAACGAGCTCGCGGCGGCGCCGGAGTTCCGGACCTCAACGAGAATGGAGCTCCGGTGCACGGGGAAACTAGTGGAGGCTCTCAGTAGACTCCTGACGACACGAGGAGCACAAATATGTGCTCGGCCGTGACAGATGCTAGCTCAAACGACGACGAGCTACGCGGCGGCGGCATGGAGCTCTCGGCCACGACGGGGCTATGGCCTAGAGGTCAAAAGCGACCAGGGAAGAAGGGGGAAACGACTCAGGGGCTCACCGTGAGTCCGTTGGGAGGGTTAGTGGGCTCGAAGATGTCTTGTCGGGGGCGATGCGACGACGGCGATCGACGGGGCCGAAGGTTGAAGAAGGCGACAGTGTGGGTGTTCGGGGGCGTCCGGCGGCGCGTGTGCCCTTGAGGAGGCGTAGACGACGGAGGTGGAGCTCCTGGACAGATGGGAAGGCTAGGCGATGGCTGTGGCCGCGGCGAACGGCGTCGGTGGCGATGGTGGCGTTCGGCCATGGCTGCGGGCAAGCGAGGGGGAGAGCCAGGAAAGAGGGGGGATGGAAGAACAGAGGGGGTCGAGGCGTCTCCAGGCGCGGGGACAGGGAGGAGGTTGAGCCTCCAGCGCGAAGCAGGATGTGGAGCCTGCGTGCGCGGGCGCTTTCTCACGGCGACAGCAGCAGCTTTGGGGCGAGGGGAGGAAGACGACAGGGGGGGAAGGCGGTGGTGGTGGGCTGGGCCGGAACAGAAGCTGGGCCGGCTCCGCTGCAGGTGAGCGCCAGGTAAGTGGCTGGGCTTCTCTTTTTTTATATTTCTGTTCTGTTTGTTTTATTAATTTATTTTGCCACTGTTTTGAATTTAAAATAATTCAAACAATGCCAAAAACTCCTCTGAATATTTTTATTTTGCTAGATGGACTTTTCCAAAAGCTTATAAAATGTTTCAGGGGTATTTGAAATTATATTCTAATTATATGAATATAATTCAAATTCAAATAGCTACTGATTTAAATTCAAAGTCCCAAAAATAAATCCTTAAAAATGTTCAATATTTTGGTTGGGACCAGAAGCCTTGCCAAAAATTATCAAACATTTAAGAAGAGCATTTTGGAACAATGAATGAGATTTTAGGGTTTTTGCCCTTCTATTATTTAAATTTTGAGGCTTCCAAATTTCCTCAGTTCAAGTTTCAAAAGTTTAAACATGATGCAACACCAGGCAGCACCAGAAGCTAGGGATGTGACAACTCACCCCCACTAAACAAGAATCTCGTCTCGAGATTCAAGCGTAGGGTAAGATGAAGGGGAAACGCAAACTAGTATAATCTTCACGATCCAGGTTGCACTTCAAATGAACGTTGATTCAATCACCATCTTTGTCTTGTCATCTAGCTCTGAGAACTCCAACTAGCATGACAGCAAGAGGAAAAGGACAACTCCGGAAGAATCGATCTTCTCGAAGATCAATCAACTTAGGATCAGCTCACAAGGTGAGTCATAGAAACATCTCTTGAGCTGAGACACGAAGCATACATCTGAAAAAATGGAGTGAGACAGATGACGAGGGCTCACTAAGTAGACAACAATTCCAGACTTAAGAATGTGGTGATCGGTTGTCAACGTAGCGAGGAGTTGAGTTGCCATGATGCCACAACGATGCACCTTAGGGAAGGTGACTCGTGGAGATATCCCCTTAAGTGGCAAAAAGAATTACCTTTGATTCAGGGATCATTGGAACTCTTTAAACCAGCCTAAGGCAATTCTCGAGCGATCATTTGGAGGGGGTCGGTAGAATGGCATACTCGGACTTGGATGATGTGGATTACCTTATTGAAGACAACGTAATGGATGAATTTTCTTATCACCAGAAATGGAAGAGACCCATGGTAGAATGGCCCATTGGCGGTGCAAGCTGGGAACAAAATGCAAATGCTGGGAATGATTCTGGTAACTGGGGAAGAACCCAACAATAGAGAGTGAATTCACTGTTTGAAAAGGTCATAGCATTGCCGAGGAAACTGAGAGCACTATACGGTTAATGCCGACGATCAAACCTAGCACTTGCGCGTGCTCTCAAGAACTTGAGCAATTCCATAATCATCAAGGTTTTACCAACATCCGTGTCAAGGGTCCGGTAACACCACTTACTACCATGATGAATGGTGATGGACGATGCAGATGCAAAGGAGGATAACACTTTCTCAGATTTCACCTTAGCGAGGCCAAGGGAACGAAATCTGGATGATCGACCGAGAGACATTTAGCACTCCGCTTCTAATGTTCTCCTTGATGTGCTAGTGTAACCCATGCATAGATATGGTTTGATATCTAGAACATCAAGTACAAAGGTCGGACTTCGGAACACAGAAATCCATAGGGGCAACTAGGGAGTAAATCCTACGAAATCCCTATGGGGAGGTGGCCAACTTCCTCAATCAAGATATTATAATAACAGGTCTTCCGGCTGGGTGTGTTGGCCACGACATCCACTTTACCAGTTATCGCGAGACCAATATTATAATTCTTTGGGAAATGTTCCAACCATCATATCTGCCTGAGATTCAGATCTGGTTGGTGTCAGGATATTCCAGACTCATCGAGTCTAGGAAGAAAAATGAAAGTTTGCAACACAAATCGACTAGATGACGTTGCGAGATTCTCGGGGAATGAACTACGATAGTAAGCTCCAAAACATGAGCTGGTTCTGCTACAAACATGTGAACACGTTGTCCAAGACAAGCATGACCACAACGTAGTCTTATAATATAACACTACCAAGTTCAGGAGGGGGAACCATCATCGAGGATATCGAAGTCCTTACATAAGTCCGGATTAACTCTTATGAAGGAACTCCTTCTCCTTGAACAAATCAATCAGTGGCTTGGTGTGCTAGGGATACATATAGATTGAAGGTTGCAAGTCTTCAAACCACAGAATTCTTCGCACGTGTGCATGACTGATTTGGAATGATTCCAAAGAAAGCAACATTGACTTTCTCGAATCCATGGCGGCAACTTGCATCAGATGCACATGAATTAAAGGAAGTCACTACCTTCATCCAAACATATGCTTCATGAACGAAACACGAAGAAATGCTTACACAAGTTTCCAACACTAGGTTGATGTTCAACATGATTCATGGGGAAGACAAAAAGCTACTGATGGGCTCAACAGCAACTCATCGGAATTTCCATATCACTGGACTTCCAACATCATGTGCTCACGGTGATAGCATTGGTCAGACCAAAGATGTAATGGTGTATGCTCAAGGGATCAACCACGAGTAAGACAACATTACGAGCATCGTTGGTACTGATTTGACTTGACGATAGCCCACACTCAAATCAAAGGATTGATAAGACAATAGGTCCAGCAACTGATCACAGGGACCAATCGATGAAGATATCATCTTTCTTCAACACACACTACACAAGGATATCCCTTTGGAACGAACTAAGCCAGGCAAGCTTTTATCTTCCAACTCTCCAAGTTGTTGTCTAGCTTAACCAACTAGCTCAAGGATATCTAACACCGATTCTTGGAGAGAAGGTGGTTCATAAGAAACCAACTTGATCACGAGCTCAACATAACGGTCAGGTGACGACCTGGTGATACTTCCGAGAAGACATTCAGAAAATCACGAACCACCGGTATGTTACTAAGCTCGAGAACAATCTCGCTTTTGAGGGCAAGATGATATGATCAAACGAGTGAGGACTTGAAATAATTCCTATCTCATTGGTCGAGGAGTGCACCAGAAATAGGGACTAGGCAGCACAATCAGTCTTAGAAGGATGATTCAAAAACCAACACGCTAAGAATGAAATTATTATCCTTTAACTACCAAGCAACGAGGTTGCTGGGAGTATTGATTTCACACATCACAATTCATTTGTCGGTATTCCGGTTGCATCAACACGAGGACCGAGGAATGACTAATGATGGTGAGAAGTATCACTACCAAGAGTTCATAGGATGGTGTGCAATTCCTATGACATTCTTGATATAAAGATGGTAATACTCCAAGGTAGAACAGAACAAAAACTGGATTAGTGTTTTGATCTGTGGAGTACAACTGATAGGACCCAATCCTGGGAATGGACAAGGTACTGGAGTTTGTTTCTCCTAGTCATTCCGCGATAGAATGGCTTGACGGACCACAAGGGTAATAGGCATTGATAAACGAATGCACGCATACTCTTGACTATCAAATGATAGACAGGGGTCAGAATACAACTAAGAGGGACAACTCAAAGGAACATACGATTTTCTGAGTTGTGGATGCATGGTTTAGCATGTCGAACGAAGTTCAACATATTTCTTCCGGATAACCCATGCAGAAAGGTAGAACTGGCAGAGTCATAATATAGCATGGAGAACTCATCGAGAGCACTCTTGTTGTCATCTTTTGGTTCAGAAGAACTCCTGCCAAGAATGGTTCATGGTAATTGGAAGAAGGATGTACCATGAACCTCGAGGACTATCACAAAGGTTACTAATATCCTAAAGGAACTAGCAACACTATCAACATGATGTAAGTAGAGTGAATCTCGGGTTCAAAACCCAGGAGTAGAATACCTACTACTAAGTAGCATCACGGAATGCTTTCGAGAATAAAGGCCAGAATCATCACACTAGGACACAAATCATGGCTAGACCACTAGATGATCCCCTGAGACACCTAGGGTCATAATAATAACTCCAACATAAATGTCGAGGCAATAAGGTACCTCAACTCACTAATTTGTGTGATTAATCTGACCAAAAGGACATCGGGAACGGGAAGAAGGGATTTGCAAATGCATCAGACTGTTTAGAAACCTGGGATGACTCGGACAGCATAACGACTGTAAATGCTCAGAAAAGATTTGAGACATTCACAAAAATGGTGGCATAACCACTCAGAAGCACAATATCAAGGTTTCGAGATCAACAGTTAACATACAGAAGTAATAGGAACTGAAACGAGGCTTAAGTCCAACAATCTTACAAGTCTACAGATTAGAAACACGTGATCCTGATGGAAAGAAGAGATAGCCTAGTTCTTAATCCCCGTAGAAGAGAAGATGATGACTCAGATCAGAAGGCCATGAGGTATAAGGAGTAAAAAGAGCCTTACGTTCCATCCCACAATCAATTCCCTTATATAACTAAAGAATTTCTAGACTCAACTTCGACCAGTTTGGCTTGGTAATCCTACAGGCAGTCAAGCTCTGATACCAACGCTATCAGGACCCCAACTCAATGCCACATCGATCTAGCATGTAACACCTCATATCACTTTGTGGCCTCACGCACGGTATTCCCACGGGTGTCGCCTTACCTTTGCCCGGGACCGTTTGCGCCTTTTGGCACACGTATATGACAGTGTCGCTAGCATCCATATGATAAGGAGCCCGGGCTGACATGGCTAGTCGTAAACCCAAAGTGGCACGAACTTACAGGGACAGGCATCCATGACCCAGCATCGAACGTGTCGGTCATCAGCGAGTGAATCCAGGCTGTAGCACTGGGCTAGCAGGACTCCGGTGAACCGGGCTGTAGCGGGCTAACATGACTCCGGTATTCATCGCGTGACATTTCCCCGAAGGGACAGACACAGGAACGAAGAAGGACACATGCCGGCCAGCCTAAGTGTTCCGAAGCAGTAGCAAGCTACCATGGCTCAGTGGAAACACTAGGAGACATTTCCCGGTAAGAGAGGCTACTAAGGATAAACAACTAGATAGTCAGATCCCACACATACCAAGCATTTCAATCATACACACAATATGCTCGATATGTGCAAATACAACAAGGCATCACAACATGACTCTACGACACAGGTATTTATTCAATAGGCTCTGAGGAGCGAGATATTACAAACATGGGTCTCATGACCCAACAATCAGAGCATACAAGTCAAGCACATGCGGAAGCTTAACATGTCTGAGTACAGACATCTAGAAATGAAAAAAGCTGAGAAGCCTGACTATCTACCAGATCCTGCCGAGGGCACAAGATCGTAGCTGAGGTAACAAGCTAAACATCGAAGCCCACGTGGAACTACTAGTGAGACTGAAGTCTCTCTGCAAAACATAAAATAGGCAAACGTGAGTACAAATGTACCCAGCAAGACTTACATCAGAACTAACTACATATGCATCATTATCAACAAAGGGGATGGTGGGGTTTAACTGCAGCAAGCCAGCTTTGACTCGGTGGCTATCCTGAACTACGACTGCAAGTAACTCTTTGAGGTGGCGCACACGAGTCCACATATTCACCATATCAATACACCACTATGGATCCGCTCCCGTCTCCCTACGAGAACGCCATCCATGGCACTCACGCTTATCTTGCGTATTTTAGAGTATCCACTTTCACTTGTCTATGAACTGATATAAGCAACCCAGAAGTCCTTTTCCGCGGACACGGCTATTCGAATAGATGATGTTAACCCTGCAGGGGTGTACTTCTTCACACACGCTCTCACCACTTACCGCCGTTTACACGACATGTACTCGGCAACCTTCAAGCGGAAGCCCAACGTGGGTGTCGGCCACGGCCTGCCTAAACACTCGAGTCTCTAGTCCAGGTTTATCGCCTATTCGGGTTCCATCCATGAGGAGATCCGGCCGGAGTTTCGCTCACAGCCCCAAACGATGTGAACAGGGCTCCCGAGACACCAAACGGGCGCCCGGTACACCGTGCCACGTGCCTACCGCATCACAACCCACCCCTATGGTCAGCGCCGCCCACGGCCTCCAGCATACTACAAACACCAGAAACTACTTGCAACTCCTGGACAGAGGACAAGGGTGATCAAGAAGCCAAGAGGGTCCATTGGTTTCGGGCCCAATGCGTGGTAGTAGCTGAATCATGGATTACAAACACAGAACTCAGTTCCTGAGGACGGCTGCAATGAGACAACCCACCATGTACTCCTACATGGCCTCTCACCGCTACCTTTACCAAATCGTATTCACACACTTAGCTCACACACAGTAGGACATGTTCACACACCTCTGATTCATTCCCGATGAATCAGACCTGACACAACTCTAAGCAGTAGCAGGCATGACAAACAAGCAAGAATGAGTAGGCACAACAGGGCTCAAACAACTCCTACTCATGCTAGTGGGTTTCATCTATTTACTGTGGAATGACAGGTCATGCAGAGGATAAAGGGGTTCAGCTACCGCAGCAAGTAACAGATGAATCGTTGTTGTCCTAATGCAGTAAAAGAGAGCAGGAGCGAGAGAGTGGGATTTTATCGGAATGAACAAGGGGGTTTTGCTTGCCTGGCACTTCTGAAGATAACATTGAGTCTTCATCAGTGTCAACGATCACATCATCGGTATCACGTCTATCGAGAGGGGACAAATACCGGCAACACAGAAGGGAACACAATCAATGCAATGCACAATATGATGCATGATCATGACATGGCAAAATGAATATGTTTTGGGCTAATGCAACTAGCAACAGATTAAATGAAGTTGGTTTGAATACAAGATTCAAATTCAAACTCCATATGTGATTATTCAAATGCCATTTAATTGATTTGTGCTAAACAGCAGCTATAAGTTGTTCTAACATGCATGAAAATGGTACAGATGGATTCCTTGAATTTTTCTGATAATTTTTCATATATAAATTATCTAATTTGGAGTTACGGTTGAATTTCTATGATTTTTAGAAGTTTTTACAAATTTCTGGAATTTCCTGAATATTTATAAAATGAACTAAATTCCAGAAAAGGAATATTGCGTCAGCATGGCGTCATGCTGACCTCAGCAGAGTCAACAGGGGCTGGTCCGGGTCAAACTGACCAGTGGGGTCCACTGGTCAGTGACACAGTGCTGACTAGTGTCGTTGACAGGTGGGGCCAGGTCAACGGCCACGTCAGCAGAGTCAATGCTGACGGGTGGGTCCACTAGGATTAGTTAAAAACTAAACAGAAACTAATCTATGATTAATTAGCAGGTGGGGCCTAGGTGTCAGTGACTTAGGGTTTAGTTAGTGGGGTGATTAACTCCTAACAGCTGCTATCACCGGCGGCTAATCGCCGGCGCAACCAGGACGCGGCGGCGTTGACCGTCCGGCCAATTCCGGCGACGGGAGCTCGCGCGGCTGGGCGCGTTGGAACCGGAGCAAGGAGGCGCGTCGATTGGTGGCCTCAGGCGATGCTAGGGTGGCCGGGAACGACGACCACAGAGGCTTTGGCGGCGGCCGGAGCTCGGGCACCTGCGGGTTTGTCGTTGTGGTGCTCGGGAGGGGAAGCTGGTGGGTTCTACGTGCTCCTGGTGAGGTTTGGAGCACGGTGGTGTGCCCGGCTTTGAGCCACGGTGGCTCTGGCCACGACGGTGACGAGGCACGGTGGCGGCGAGCTCTCGGGTCCGGCGGAAGCAATGGCTAGAGCGGCCAAACGGCATGGGAAGAAGAGGGGAACGGGTCAGCGGCTCACCGCGAGTCCAACGAGCGCGAGGGCGAGGCCGGGGACGCTCTGTAGGCGGCGAATCAAGCGACGACGGCCGTCGGTGCAGAGGAAGAAGATGACGTCGGTGACGGCGCTCCAGGGCGTCCGGCGTCTTGTGGCTCCGTGGTAGGGACGGGGACGTCACGGCGGAGCTCGGGGGCGCGTCGGAGAGGCGAGGGGAAGGCGGTGGCCGCGGTGGTGCTTGGCAGCGTGCTGCGGTGCGCTCGGGGATCACAGGAAGAGAGGGAAAGAGAGAGCCAGAGGAGGGGGAGCGGTCCAGAGGGAGAGGGGAAGTGAGAGGGGGGGGTCGGGGAGGCGCGTGGCGTCACCGGGGCGTCGAGGAGGAAGCAGGAGGTGGCCAGGGGAAGCAGGAGGTGGCCGGGGCAGCGTCGGTGCCCGCCACGCACCTGTTCGTCCTCCTGGCTGAGGAGGAAGATGACAAGGGGGAGGAGGTGGGCTGGGCCGCGCTGGGCCGGTCCTGTTGGGCCACCAGGTGGGCTTCACAGGTAAGTCCAGGTGGTTCTGCTCTTTTTGCTTTTGTTTTTATTTATCTATTTTGTTCTGTGTTGTTTTAGTTTAGTAATATACTAAACCATTTTATAAAATCCTGAAAATAGTTATGTGGCTAGAACTAAAATATACCAAACCACATAAAATGTTCCAGTAATTATTGGACATATATTATTTATATATCAAATATATATCCAATGCAAATAGCTATTTATTTAATTCAAAGGCCCAAAATAATTAACTCTGAGATACCAAAAATATTGTTTTGAGTTTTACCTCTTTGCAATATTTTCAGAGACTAAGAGGAACATTTCCTTGGACTTCTTTGAGGAGATTTTAATGTTGATCATTTTTAGAAGGTTTCTGAGGCTTTGAAAATTCCTCAATTCAAATTTCATTTGAATTAAAACATGATGCTCACATGAGGTCTAGCCTAGTGCATAACAGGACCAGGGATGTGACATTTTTCTTAACTGCAGCAAGCCAGCTTTGACCCCGCAGCTCTGATACCAACGCTGTCAGGACCCCGACTCAATGCCACATCGATCTAGCATGTAACACCTCATATCACTTTGCGGCCTCACGCACGGTATTCCCACGGGTGTCGCCTTACCTTTGCCCGGGACCGTTTGCGCCTTTTGGCACACGTATATGACAGTGTCGCTAGCATCCATATGATAAGGAGCCCGGGGCTGACATGGCTAGTCGTAAACCCAAAGTGGCACAGACTTACAGGGACAGGCATCCATGACCCAGCATCGAACATGTCGGTCATCAGCGAGTGAATCCAGGCTGTAGCACTGGGCTAGCAGGACTCCGGTGAACCGGGCTGTAGCGGGCTAACAGGACTCCGGTATTCATCGCGTGACATTTCCCCGAAGTAACAGACACAGGAACGAAGAAGGACACATGCCGGCCAGCCTAAGTGTTCCGGAGCAGTAGCAAGCTACCATGGCTCGGTGGAAACACTATGAGACATTTCCCGATAAGAGAGGCTACTAAAGATAAACAACTAGATAGTCAGATCCCACACATACCAAGCATTTCAATAACATACACACAATATGCTCGATATGTGCAAACACAACATGGCATCACAACATGACTCTACGACTCAAGTAATTTATTCAATAGGCTCCGAGGAGCGAGATATTACAAACAGGGGTCTCATGACCCAACATTCAGAGCATACAAATCAAAGCACAAGCGGAAGCTATCATGTCTGGGTACAGACATCTATAAATGAAAAAGGCTGAGAAGCCTGACTATCTATCAGATCCTGCCGAGGGCACAAGATCGTAGCTGAGGTAACAAGCTAAACGTCGAAGTCCACGTGGAACTACTAGTGAGACTGAAGTCTCTCTGCAAAAACATAAAATAGGCAAACGTGAGTACAAATGTACCCAGCAAGACTTACATCAGAACTAACTACATATGCATCATTTTCAACAAGGGGATGGTGGGGTTTAACTGCAGCAAGCCAGCTTTGACTCGGTGGCTATCCTAAACTACGACTGCAAGCGACTCTTTTGAGGTGGCGCACACGAGTCCACATATTCACCATATCTATACACCACTATGGATCCGCTCCCATCTCCCTACGAGAACGCCATCCATAGCACTCACGCTTATCTTGCGCATTTTAAAGTATCCACTTTCACTTGTCTATGAACTGATATAAGCAATCCAGAAGTCCTTTTCCGCGGACACGGCTATTCGAATAGATGATGTTAACCCTGCAGGGGTGTACTTCTTCATACATGTTTCCACCACTTAGCGTCTGCACACGACATGTGCTCGGCAGACTTCAAGCGAAAGCCGACGTGGGTGTAGACCACGACCTACCTAAACACTCAAGTCTCTAGTCCAGGTTTATCGCCTATTCGGGTTCCATCCATGAGGAGATCCGGCCGGAGTTTCGCTCACAGCCCCAAACGATGTGAACAGGGTTCCCGAGATACCAAACGGGCATCCGGTACACCGTGCCACGTACCTACCGCATCACAGCCCACCCCTACGGTCAGCGCTGTCCACGGCCTCCAGTAAGCTACAAACACCAGAAACTACTTGCAACTCCTGGACAGAGGACTAGGTGAATAAGAAGTCGAGCGGGGTCATATTTCAGGGCCCAATGTATGGTAGTAGGTGAATCATGGATCACAAACATAGAACTCAGTTCCTAAGGACGGCTTCAATGAGACAACCCACCATGTACTCCTACATGGCCTCTCACCGCTACCTTTACCAAATCGTGTTCACCACTTAGCTCACACACAGTAGGACATGTTCACACACCTCTGATTCATCCCGGATAAATCAGACCTGACACAACTCTAAGCAGTAGCAGGCATGACAAACAAGCAAGAATGAGTAGGCACAACAGGGCTCAAACAACTCCTACTCATGCTAGTGGGTTTCATCTATTTACTGTGGCAATGACAGGTCATGCAAAGGATAAAGGGGTTCAACTACCGCAACAAGTAACAGATGAATCGTTGTTGTCCTAATGCAGTAAAAGAGAGCAGGAGCGAGAGAGTGGGTTTGTATCGGAATGAACAAGGGGGTTTTGCTTGCCTGGCACTTCTGAAGATAACATTGAGTCTTCATCAGTGTCAACGATCACAACGTCGGAACATCGTCTACCGGGAGGGAACAGATACCGGCAACAAAGAAGAAATACAATCAATGCAATGCACAATATGATGCATGCTCATGACATGGCAATATGAATGTGTTTTGAGCTAATGCAACTAGCAACAGATTAAATGAAGTTGGTTTGAATACAAGATTCAAATTCAAACTCCATATGTGATTATTCAAATGCCATTTAATTGATTTGTGCTATACAGCAGCTATAAGTTGTTCTAACATGCATGAAAATGGTACAGATGGATTCCTTGAATTTTTCTGATAATTTTTCATATATAAATTATTTAATTTGGAGTTACGGTTAATTTTCTATGATTTATTGAAGTTTTAGCTATTTTCTGAAATTATTAAATCATTTAAGATTTATTTAAATTCCAGAAAGGAATTATTGCGTCAGCATGACATCACCCTGACGTCATCAGGTCAACAGGGCGGGTCCGGGTCAAACCTGACGTGTGGGGGCCACACGTCAGTGTCACAGGGCTGCTTAGCTCACTGACAGGTGGGACCAAGTCAACGGCCACGTCAGCGTAGTCAACACTGACGCGTGGGCCCACCGGGGTTAGTTAAATTAAACAGAAGATGTAATTTGTGTTAATTAGGGCATGGGGCCCACTAGTCAGTGGCCTAGGGGGTTGGTTAGTGCGTCATTAGCGTTTAATGACATCGCCACGTCACCAACCACCAGAGTTTCGCTGGCGACGACCATGGCCGACGACGGAGATGCAACGTGTGCTCGCTACGGAGCACCATTCGACGCGTGGTTTGCTACTACGGGTAGCTGAAGATGCGCCACATCCAACTGGGCGAGCGGCAGCGGCTGTGGTGGCCGGAGCTCGCCGGAAACGAGCTCGCGGCGGCGCCGGAGTTCCGGACCTCAACGAGAATGGAGCTTCGGTGCACGGGGAAACTAGTGCAGGGTCTCAGCAGACTCCTGACGACGCGAGGAGCACAAATATGTGCTCGGCCGTGACAGATGCTAGCTCAAACGACGACGAGCTACGCGGCAGCGGCATGGAGCTCTCGGCCACGACGGGGCTATGGCCTAGAGGTCAAAAGCGACCAGGGAAGAAGGGGGAAACGACTCAGGGGCTCACCGCGAGTCCGTTGGGAGGGTAAGTGGGCTCGAAGATGTCTTGTCGGGGGCGAATCGACAACGGCGATCGACGGGGCCGAAGGTTGAAGAAGGCGGCGGTGTGGGCGTTCGGGGGCGTCCGGCGGCGCGTGTGCCCTTGAGGAGGCGTAGACGACGGAGGTGGAGCTCCTGGACAGATGGGAAGGCTAGGCGGTGGCTGTGGCCGCGGCGAACGGCGTCGGTGGCGATGGTGGCGTTCGGCCATGGCTGCGGGCAAGCGAGGGGGAGAGCCAGGAAAGAAGGGGGGGGGAGAACAGAGGGGGTCGAGGCGTCTCCAGGTGCGGGGACAGGGAGGAGGTTGAGCCTCCAGCGCGAAGCAGGAGGTGGAGCCTGCGTGCGCGGGCGCTTTCTCACGGCGACAGCAGCAGCTTTGGGGCGAGGGGAGGAAGACGACAGGGGGGGAAGGCGGCGGTGGTGGGCTGGGCCGGAACAGAAGCTGGGCCGGCTCCGCTGCAGGTGAGCGCCAGGTAAGTGGCTGGGCTTCTCTTTTTTTTATATTTCTGTTCTGTTTGTTTTATTAATTTATTTTGCCACTGTTTTGAATTTAAAATAATTCAAACAATGCCAAAAACTCCTCTGAATATTTTTATTTTGCTAGATGGACTTTTCCAAAAGCTTATAAAATGTTTCAGGGGTATTTGAAATTATATTCTAATTATATGAATATAATTCAAATTCAAATAGCTACTGATTTAAATTCAAAGTCCCAAAAATAAATCCTTAAAAATGTTCAATATTTTGGTTGGGACCAGAACCCTTGCCAAAAATTAAACATTTAAGAAGAGCATTTTGGAACAATGAATGAGATTTTAGGGTTTTTGCCCTTCTATTATTTAAATTTTGAGGCTTCCAAATTTCCTCAGTTCAAGTTTCAAAAGTTTAAACATGATGCAACACCAGGCAGCACCAGAAGCTAGGGATGTGACATATAACGTCGCAAAGCTTAGGCGAAGCCCTGCGCCGGTAGAGCATCAACATCGTCACCACGCCGTCGTGCTGACAGAACTCATCTCCGGAGCTCGGCTGGATCGGAGGCCGGAGATCGTCATCGAGCTGAACGTGTGCTGAACTCGGAGGCCCCGTACGTTCGGTGCTTGGATCGGTCGGATCGTGAAGACGTACGACTACATCAACCATGTTGTGATAACGCTTCCGCTTACGGTCTACGGGGGTACGTGGACATACACTCTCCCCTCTCGTTGCTATATCATCACCATGATCTTGCGTGTGCGTAGGAAATTTTTCGAAATTACTACCTTCCCCAACACTTGTTGATCGCGAGAGCTTATCATGGGCTAAGTTGGGACACCCCTGTAGGGTATAAACTTTTGAGAGACGTGCCCGTGGTTATGTGGCAGATGGGAATTTGTTAATGTCCGGTTGTAGATAACTTGACACCAGATCCAAATTAAAACGCATCAACCGTGTGTGTAGCCGTGATGGTCTCTTTTCGGCGGAGTCCGGGAAGTGAACACGGTCTTTGGGTTATGTTTGACGTAAGTAGGAGTTCAGGATCACCTCTTGATCATTGCTACCTTCACGACCGTTCCTTTGCTTCTCTTCTCGCTCTTATTTGCGTATGCTAGCCACCATATCATGCTTAGTCGCTGCTGCAACCTCACCACTTTACCCCTTCCTTTCCCATTAAGCTTTGCTAGTCTTGATACCCATGGTAATGGGATTGCCGAGTCCTCGTGGCTCACATATTACTACAACAACAGTTGCAGGTACAGGTTATGCGATGGTCTTGACGCGAGAGCGATGTTTGCTTGTTTTGGAGTTCCTCTTCTGCTTCTTCTTCGATCAGGGGATAGGTTCCAGGTCGGCAGCCTGGGCTAGCAGGGTGGATGTCATTTGAGTTTCTGTTTGTGTTTCATCCGTAGTTGGATGGTGCTCTTATGTAAGATGATGTTGTATTTGTGTGGCATTGTATGCCATTTGTATGTATCCCCATCTATTATGTAATGTTGATGTAATGATATCCACCTTGCAAAAGCGTCTTCAAGATGCGCTTCTATCCTTGGTGGGACCTTCGAGTTCCTTTAGGATAGGGTCGCATCTTGGGCGTGACAAGTTGGTATCAGAGCCTCGACCGACCCTAGTAGCCCCCTTGATTGATCATGTAGTTTGGCCGTTGTTGAGTCTAGAAGAAAACTGATTTCTGAGTCTAGTTATATCAGAGAGTAGGAATTCTTTTCACCCCTCAGCCCCTTCGTCGCTCTGGTGAGGAATCTTGATGTAGGTGTTTTGAACTACTCCTCTTCCCCTTCAAATTTTTCTTTAGGATCACGCGGTTAGTTTTCTTTCGTTGTCCATCCTCTTTTGTCCGGCGCATTCCTTGTCAAGCTGATTCGAACCTCTCTCTCTTTGGGAGATCAATCCTCAGCTCTTTTCGTCGATGTTGTTTCCCTGTCTGAAGTTGTCCTTGTTTTTCCCACCCGCCCTCCCTTCTTCTTCTCGAATCCGGAGTCTGTAATCGAGTATCCTCCCTACTCGTGCAAAGTCTTTGCTTTCTTTCCTCAATGATTTCAACCGGTGTTTTTCTCTTCAAGTTATTCATCGGTTTTTCCCCTTCCAGTTGCTTGTGTTTTTTCCGCCCTTCCACCCTTTTCTTCCCGGAGCTTGAGTCCTTTTCGACCATCAATTTCATTCGTGTGGAGCCTCTTCAGTCTTTCCTCAATTATTTCAACTGGTGAATTCTCGTCTCGTTCGTCATTCTTCATCCCTTTCTTTTTCCGGTGCATTCAATTCAAGTTTTTCGGGTTGATCATATTCTTTTCCTCAGCGCAAGTGTTCTATCTGCTCGTTCGCCCTCGCCAGTTTATCCTTCCAGAGTGCTCAAGACATCTCAGGAGATTCGTCTGTTTTCCAATTAATTCGAGGGTGTCACCTCATTCACATATTTCAATTGTTCCGATGCATCATCATATCTCTTTAACAATCCTTTCCAACGATGTTTTTCTTTTAGTGGGCCCTAACCCACAGGTCTTTTCCCAGGATCTTACCTGACTGTTCTCCCGGGGTTATTCTCAAATTCTTTTCAAGTGTGACGTAAGAATGAATTTCATCAGTCACATGCCTTCTCCAAGATAGCTTTCAAATTCTTTTCATTGTTGGCTCAACCTCTTTGTTTTTCATTCTCCCGGAGTATCTCAACAATTTTACTGGTGTTCCTCGTCGTCATTCTCAATGTTTGAAGACCGAAGAAGAGTTTTCCCCTAAATTCTGCCCGTTCTCTGGAAGATTCGTGGTTCTAGCTTCTTGTTACCCTCTCGAAGTATTCCGTTTGTCGGAAATTCCTTTTTCTCAACCATCCGGAGTATATCAGGAGTTGTTTTCCCATTTCTTTTTACCGGAGGCCATCATTCCAGTTATCGATCTATATTTATCCCAGTGCTTCATTCAAGTGTTCTTTAATCAGCTCATGATCTCTTTGTTCTTTGCATCTAAATCCCCTCTAGCATATTGGTTCCTCTAATTCTTCCCGGTGATTCATTCTCTTTAGTCATTCAATTTTTGAATTCTTATGGTGGTTCGTTCAAGATTCTTTTTCTTTGATTATCATATTATTTCATTCGTTCTTTTTAATCCTACCGGTGGTTCATGAAGACCTTCTCAAGTTTGCGTTATGCCACTTCTCAATTCTTTTTCAAGAAGAATAAGTAGTATGCAAAAATCCATTGCTGGTCATCAATTTAATTTGATGAAGGATAAGCATACAATAAATCTTATTCTTATTTCATCCAAGTGATTAATCCCTTTTCTTCGGAGTTTGTTCTTGATGAATAAATTCTAGTTCCAAGTGTTTTCAACTTTTCTTTTCTGGAGTTCAAATTTCCTTAGCCATCTCGTCGGAACCTCCATCTAAATCACCGTAAGCTCTAATCTTATTCTTTCTTCCTTCATTCGATCTCATCGTCCTTTTGTCACTGGAGTTCTTCATGGTGGTTCTTCATGATTTAACTCATTCTTTCAAGAGTTCATCAAGATTCTAATCGAAGGAGCTCAAGTATCCTTCTTCTTGCCTTCTAAGTGCAATTAAATCTCCGCATTCTTTTGAAGTGGAGTTCTGCATTTCTTCGTTCTTCTAAGCTATCAAATCATTTCCGTTTGTGGCCGGTTATCACCTTATGATTTCGGGATGTTATCAATAAGTCCATGACAAGCTTATTCTTTTTGTTGTTGATTTTCTCAATAACTCCGTTTAATCCTTCCTTCTAAAGATGCTTTCAATTTCATTCGTGGCACAAGTTGTCATTTTCTTCTCCGTTCTTTTCATTCAACTCTTTCAATTCTTTCCAGAGGTTTTGTGTCATGTCTTCATCAAGTATCATTCCAACCTCTGAAGCTCCTGTTCTATTCATCCATGTTTCAGCCGGAGTGCTGCCTAAATCCTTTCAGTCTTATTCGTTTTTATCTCGTTCTAATCGGAGTGGTTTCATAGTCTATCTGATTTCTCGTTTTCTATTCTCGTCATTCTCGTGGTTCCTCTCTTCTTCTCGAGTGCTCTCGATTCTTTGCTTCTTCTCTTGAGTTCTTGTTTCACCTCATCCCTTTTCCCTTCCGTCTCGGTCCTAAGATCTCGGGACGAGATCTCTTGTTAGTGGAGGAGTGTTGTAACGCCCCGGATTCGATGCGCCAGGAGTCTGCCAGTTATTCGCCGTCATTGCCATGTCATGTGCTTGCGTGTTGCACTTTGCCATGTCATCATATGCATTTCATATCATGTCATCATGTGCATTTCATTTTGCATACGTGTTCATCTCATGCATCCGAGCATTTTCCCCGTTGTCCGTTTTGCGATCCGGCACTCCTATGTCATCCGGTGTCCCTTTTTGCCTCTTCTCTTGTGCGGGTGTTAAACGTTCTCGGAATGGACCGACGTTTGCCAAGCGGCCTTGATACATCACCGGTAGACCGCCTGTCAAGTTTCGTGCCATTTGGAGGTCGTTTGATACTCCAACGGTTAACCGGGTAACCGTCGAAGCCCTCTTTGTGTTGCAGGCGAACACCCCTTCCAAAGTGTCCCAAAACCCATCCTAACCCCCTCCATGCTCTCGGTCGTTCGATCACGATCGTGTGGGCGAAAACCGTGCCTCATTTGGAGTCTCCTAGCTCCCTCTACCTATATAAACACCTCCTCCCCCGAAATTCCGGATCAAATCCACCCCTAACCCTAGCCCCGCTCCTCTCCGCGCCGCCGGACACGTCCGGTCCGGCCGGACAACGTCCGCCGCCGCCGCCTCGGCCAATCCGCGGCCGTCCCGTGGGCGCCGCCGTCCCCCGCGCCG
>NC_041389.1:233423730-233692717 GCF_002162155.2 Triticum dicoccoides
CGCCTCCGCGCCGCCCCGGCCAGATCCGGCCGCGGGAAGGCCGGATCCGGCGCCCCCCTCGCCGGCCCCCTCCTCTCCGGCGCCCTCTCCCTCATCTCCGGCCGCCGCAGCCCGCATCTCCGGCGGGCCTCGTCCTCCGCGCCAGTTCCAGATCCGTTTGAGGTTGACCCCGAAAATCCACCCAAGTCCCTGGTTTTTAACATTATCATGCCATGTTCATCGCATCATAACTTGCTGCATGCTGTTCCCTTTCGTGCGTGTAATATGTCAAA
Source organism: Triticum dicoccoides (assembly GCF_002162155.2). Lineage (NCBI taxonomy): Eukaryota > Viridiplantae > Streptophyta > Magnoliopsida > Poales > Poaceae > Triticum > Triticum dicoccoides. Next base: position 233,424,003 of record NC_041389.1, read on the forward strand.
TTCTTCGTTTCGACGAGTACTTCATTTCATTCCATTGCATCGTTTTCATTTGAGCTCATCTTGATGCCCGAAATGCTGTTGGAATAGTGCTATGTGATGTTAATCTGCTGGAACTGTTATAATATGCTCATTTGTCATTTTTGCCATGTTTGATGTGTGTATCCTATGAGGTTGATGTCTACATGTGTTTTGACCTATGCCATGCCATATTCACAGAGGTGCCATCCATGTATTTTTGTGAGTTGTGTGCTGAGTGCATCGAGTTTGTTAAGTAGGGTACTTGCTGTTGCTGTTTTGCTAGGCTGATTCTGTTATATTTTGTTGCTATGTAAACCTGCTGCTACAAGTCATTTCGTGCATAATCTGGAGATGTTCACTAATGATGATTTGTTATACATGTCATGCTCTATCCATTAATGCGCTTGTTTGCAATTATAGCCTGCTGTAGCTTGTTGTTATCTTGCTCCAAACTAGCTAAATAATGTTGCTGTCATCCTGTTAACATGAAGTTCAGTTTTGGCCATGTGTTTTGCTAGTGATCCATGCACCTTATGAACTTGTTCTTGCCATGCTTAGCTTCATAAACATGTCTTCTTACTGTTGGTTTCCTTTCCATGCCATGTATTGCTCTGTGGTGTGTGGTTCAAGCTCACCAACATGCCTACTTATTGTTGTTCCTGCCATGTATGAATCTGTCATATTTTTTTTGCCATGTTTACATGGGTGCCATTTCATCTTCTTATCCTTTTTGGCTCATGGTCAATAAGGGACTTTTGTTATATGCAATTAGTAGATTCGTGCCATTCCTTTGTTTGCCATGTTAAGTTCCTGTAACATGTTGTTTGATAGCTCTAAACATTGCAACCTAATGCTATTTCCTGATAAGTCTGAAACTGTTATTATTTGCAATCTTTCCATGTGTGTTTGAGCATGTTCTAGTAATTTCTGGAGATAGCTCAGTGTTCATGTTCATGCTTTACCTGTACATCATGCCCATGCCTTTTGTTCTTACGTTGAGATGCTGTAGCATATTGTTTTGATGCTTGCAATATGCCTAGTTGCTGTTTTTGGCAGATTGTTATTATAACTTGTATAGTGTGTGTGTTGAACCGTTGCTCCGTTTTGAGTGTGCTCTATATGAAACTTGCTTAGATTTGCATGTAGTTTCATATTATCATGTTGCATCCTTGTTTTGGGGTGTTTGCTTATGTTTGTGTGCATTTTGCATCAATGCCATGGTTAACTTGTTTTGCTCATATCTTCTAGGCCGTAGCTTCGAATCTAATGAACTTTATATGTAACTTGACTAGAATTTCGTGTAGATCATCTTGGTGCATCTTAACTAGCTGTTTAACAACTTGAACATAATGTTTATTCAGTTCTGGACCAATTTCGAAACTTGCACATGAGGACTTACCGGAATTGTTATATGTTGTTTCCGGCCTCATTTAAACTTGCCTTGATGTGTTGTTCTTGTTTGCATCATCTCTTACCATGAGTAGTTTCACGTAGCTTTGTCATGCATCATGCGTGTTGTGCATCATGTCTTGTCTATGTGTGGTGTGTTCACTATGTTGTGTGCTTCTTCTCGATAGTTCCCGTTTCGTTGCGATCGTGAGGATTCGTTCGTCTACGCTTGGTTCGTCTTCGTGGCTTCATCTTCTTCATGGACTCGTTCTTCTTCCTAGCGGGATTTCAGGCAAGATGACCGCTACCCGTGATCTCACTACTATCATTGCTATGCTAGTTGCTTCGTTCTATCGCTTTGCTGCGCTACCTATCTTTTGCTCTTCAAGCCTCCCAAATTGCCATGAACCTCTAACCTTTGACACCCTTCCTAGCAAACCGTTGTTTGGCTATGTTACCGCTTTGCTCAGCCCCTCTTATAGCGTTGTTAGTTGCAGGTGAAGCTGAAGATTGCTCCATGGTGGACATGGTTATGTTTGGGATATCACAATATCTCTTATATTATTAATGCATCAATATATTTGGTAAAGGGTGGAAGGCTCGGCCTTATGCCTGGTGTTTTGTTCCACTCTTGCCGCCCTAGTTTTCCATCATACCGGTGTTATGTTCCCGGATTTTGCGTTCCCAACGCGGTCGGGTGATTTATGGGACCCCCTTGACAGTTCGCTTTGAATAAAACTCCTCCAGCAAGGCCCAACCTTGGTTTTACCATTTGCCTCACCACCACCTACTTTTCCCTTGGGAGTCGCTCTCTCGAGGGTCATCTTTATTCAGCCCCCCCGGGCCAATGCTTGTCTAAGTGTTGGTCCGAACTAGAGCCCTTTGCAGCGCCCCCTCAAGGAAACTTGAGGTCTAGTTTTAGTTGTACGGATTGCTCATCCGGTGTTTCCCTGAGAACGAGATATGTGCAGCTCCTATCGGGATGTCGGCGCATCGGGCGGTCTTGCTGGTCTTGTTTTCTTGTAAACCGGGATTCCGAGACTGATCGGGTCTTCCTGGGAGAAGGAATATCCTTCGTTGATCGCGAGAGCTTATCATGGGCTAAGTTGGGACACCCCTGCAGGGTATAAACTTTCGAGAGCCGTGCCCGCGGTTATGTGGCAGATGGGAATTTGTTAATGTCCGGTTGTAGATAACTTGACACCAGATCCGAATTAAAACGCATCAACCGTGTGTGTAGCCATGATGGTCTCTTTTCGGCGGAGTCCGGGAAGTGAACACGGTCTTTGGGTTATGTTTGACGTAAGTAGAAGTTCAGGATCACCTCTTGATCATTGCTAGCTTCACGACCGTTCCTTTGCTTCTCTTCTCACTCTTATTTGAGTATGCTAGCCACCATATCATGCTTAGTCGTTGCTGCAACCTCACCACTTTACCCCTTCCTTTCCCATTAAGCTTTGCTAGTCTTGATACCCATGGTAATGGGATTGCTGAGTCCTCGTGGCTCACAGATTACTACAACAACAGTTGCAGGTATAGGTTATGCGATGGTCTTGACGCGAGAGTGATGTTTGCTTGTTTTGGAGTTCCTCTTCTGCTTCTTCTTTGATCAGGGGATAGGTTCCAGGTCGGCAACCTGGGCTAGCAGGGTGGGTGTCATTTGAGTTTTTGTTTGTGTTTCATCCATAGTCGGATGGTGCTCTTATGTAAGATGATGTTGTATTTGTGTGGCATTGTATGCCTTTTGTATGTATCCCCATCTATTATGTAATGTTTATGTAATGATATCCACCTTGCAAAAGCGTCTTCAAGATGCACTTCTATCCTTGGTGGGACCTTCGAGTTCCTTTAGGATAGGGTCGCATCTTGGGCGTGACAATCATATCTATCATTGCAAGCAAAGATTTCCCTAGCAGCTTCTTCATTCATAACATAACCCTTAGGAACAACATGCAATACATAATCATTGGGAGAACCTTCATCATCACTATCATCAATAATAGGTCTTTAGTAATTTCATTCCCCCTAACTCTAGCAAGTTGTTCATCAAGAAATTCACCTAATGGCAAAGTGGTATCACGCACAGAAGTAATTTCATCATGCATAGCAGAAGTGGCATTATCAATAACATGTGACATATCAGAATTCATAGCAGTAGCAGGTTTAGGTGTCGCAAGCCTACTAATAACGGAAGGACAATCTAGTGCAGAGCTAGATGGCAGTTCCTTACCTCCCCTCATAGTTGAGGGCAAAATAGTAGTTTGGTCGTCTTTCAAGTTTTTCATAGTGATCAACAGATATAAATCCCAAGTGACTTAGAGAATAGAGCTATGCTCCCCGGCAATGGCGCCAGAAATTTGTCTTGATAACCCACAAGTGTAGGGGATCGCAACAGCTTTCGAGGGTAAAGTATTCAACCCAAATTTATTGATTCGACACAAGGGGAGCCAAAGAATATTCTTGAGTATTAGCAGTTGAGTTGTCAATTCAACCACACCTGGATAACTTAGTATCTGCAGCAAAGTGTTTAGTAGAAAAAGTGGTATGATAATAATGGTAACGATAGCAAAAGTAAAGATAATAGTTTTTGGGTTTTTGTAATAGTTGTAACAGTAGCAACGGAAAAGTAAATAAGCGAAGAACAATATATGAAAAGCTCGTAGGCAATGGATCAGTGATGGATAATTATGCAGGATGCGATTCCTCATGTAATAGCTATAACATAGGGTGACACAGAACTAGCTCCAGTTCATCAATGTAATGTAGGCATGTATTCTGTAAATAGTCATACGTGCTTATGGAAAAGAACTTGCATGACATCTTTTGTCCTACCCTCCCGTGGCAGCGGGGTCCTAGCGGAAACTAAGGGATATTAAGGCCTCCTTTTAATAGAGAACCGGAACAAAGCATTAGCACAAAGTGAATTCATGAACTCCTGAAACTACGGTCATCACCGAGAAGTATCCCGATTATTGTCACTTCGGGGTTGTCGGATCATAACACGTAATAGGTGACTATAGACTTGCAAGATAGGATCAAGAACACACACATATATTCATGAAAACATAATAGGTTCAGATCTGAAATCATGGCACTCGGGCCCTAGTGACAAGCATTAAGCATAGCAAAGTCATAGCAACATCAATCTCAGAACATAGTGGATACTAGGGATCAAACCCTAACAAAACTAACTTGATTACATGGTAAATCTCATCCAACCCATCACCGTCCAGCAAGCCTATGATGGAATTACTCTCGCACGGCGGTGAGCATCATGAAATTGGTGATGGAGGATGATTGATGATGACGACGGCGACGAATCCCCCTCTCCGGAGTCCCGAACGGACTCCACATCAGCCGTCCCGAGAGAGATTAGGGCTTGGCGGCGGCTCCGTGTCGTAAAACGCGATGAAACTTTCACCCTGATTTTTTTCTCCCCGAACGTGAATATATGGAGTTGGAGTTGAGGTCGGTGGAGGTCCAGGGGGCCCACGAGATAGGGGGCGCGCCCTACAGGGGGGGGCCTGTCTCGTGGACAGGCCCTAGGCCCCCTGGTGTATTTCTTTCGCCCATAAATTCTTATTAATTCCAAAAGGTGCCTCCATTGATTTTCAGGACATTCCGAGACCTTTTCTTTTCTACACATAAAACAACATCATGGCAGTTCTGCTGAAAACAGCGTCAGTCCGGGTTAGTTTCATTCAAATCATGCAAGTTAGAGTAGGGAAAAAGTGTTTGGAAAAGTAGATACGTTGGAGACGTATCACGTAGCCCTACCAAGGCTTATGTAGGATCGAAAGTATGTCTAGAGGGGGGTGATTAGACTACTTGACCAAATAAAAATCTAGCCTTTTCCCAATTTTAAGGCTTGGCAGATTTTAGCAACTTTACACAAGTCAAGCAATCAACCTACACATGCAATTCTAAGAGTATAGCAACGGAATATAAAACATTGCACATGAAGGTAAAGGGAGGAGTTTGAGGGAGCAAACGCAATGTACACATGGAGGTTTTTTATCTGTGGTTCCGATAGGTGGTGCTATCGTACATCCACGTTGATGGAGACTTCAACCCACGAAGGGTAACGGCTGTGCGAGTCCACGGAGGGCTCCACCCATGAACGGTCCACGAAGAAGCAACCTTGTCTATCCCACCATGGCCATCGCCCACGAAGGACTTGCCTCACTAGGGTAGATCTTCACGAAGTAGGCAATCTCCTTGCCCGTACAAACTCCTTGGTTCAACTCCACAATCTTGCCGGAGGCTCCCAAGTGACACCTAACCAATCTAGGAGACACCACTCTCCAAGAGGTAATAGATGGTGTATTGATGATGAACTCCTTGCTCTTGTGCTTCAAATGATAGTCTTCCCAACACTCAACTCTCTCTCATAGGATTGGATTTGGTGGAAAGATGTTTTAGTGGAAAGCAACTTGGGGAAGGCTAGAGATCAAGATTTATGTGGTTGGAATGGAATATCTTGACCTCAACACATGAGTAGGTGGTTCTCTCTCAGAAAATAAAGGCTAGAAGTGTAGGCATGTTCTGATGGCTTTTTGCACAAATTAAGAGAGGGTGGAGGGGTATATATAGCCTCCACACAAAATCTAACCGTTACACACAATTTACCAAACTCGGTGAGACCGAATCATGAAACTCGATCAGACCGATTTAGTTCATAATGTGACTGTTAGGCATTTTGGTGGGACCGACATGTCAACTCGGTGGGGCCGATTTCTTTAGGGTTAGGGCATAACATAATCTTGGTGAGACTGATTACACAAACTCGGTGGGACCGACTTTGGTAATAAGCTAACCAGAGAGTTGGTGAGGCAAACTCGGTGGGACTGATTCGCTCATCTCGGTGAGACCGAAACATTACGAAGGGGAAACAGAGAGTTTGCATTGCGAACTCGGTGGGACCGATCGCTCATCTCGGTTAGACCGAAACGTTATGAAGGGAAACAGAGAGTTTGCAATCCCATCTCGGTGAGACCGAGATCCCTATCGGTGAGACCGAAGTGACTAGGATTTCTGGCAGTGGCTATGTCAAATGAACTCGGTGGCGCAGGATAGATCAAATCGGTGGGGCTGAGTTTGACTTTTAGTTTGGGACATATGTGGATATGAGAAAGTGGTTGAGGGTTTGATACGTCTCCAACGTATCTATAATTTTTGATTGTTCCATGCTGTTATATTACCCCTTTTGGATGATTATGGGCTTTATTTTACACATTTATATCATTTTTGGGACTAACCTACTAACCGGAGGCCCAGCCCATATTGCTATTTTTTTGCCTATTTCAGTATTTCGAAGAAAAGGAATATCAAACGGAGTCCAAATGAACGAAACCTTCGGGAGCGTGATTTTTGGAATGAACGTGATCCAGAGGACTTGGAGTGCAAGTCAAGAAGCAGCCGAGGCTCCCACGAGATAGGAGGGCGCGCCCCCCTGTAGGGCGCGCCCCCTGTCTCGTGGGCCCCTCGGGCGGCCACCGACGTACTTCTTCCTCCTATATATACCTACGTGCCCTGAAAACATCCAGGAGCACCACGAAACACAATTTCCACCGCCATAACCTTCTGTATCTGTGAGATCTCATCTTGGAGCCTTCGCCGACACTCTGCCGGAGGGGGAATCGACCACGGAGGGCTTATACATCAACATCCTTGCCCCTCCGATGAGTTGTGAGTAGTTTACCACAGACCTACGGATAAGCGCGACCGGAAACTTCACAAGCGAGCGGTGAACTCTGTTGAACCGGCCGTACCACGTTACTTACGCTGGTCAGAGCAGCCTATCGTGTGGAGCAGGGAGGACCACCCCCCCCGGGTTGACAATCCGGGCCAGTTGGCATTAGTGGTAGACCCTCAGGTGGGAGGTTATAAATTCACCAAGGTACTCATGGATGGAGGGAGCAGTATTAACATCCTGTACTATGAGACATTCCGCCGCATGGGGCTAACAAACAAAGATCTCAGACCGTCTAATACGGTGTTCCATGGTGTGGTGCCTGGCAAATCAGCATATCCTGTTGGTAAGATAGCCCTGGAGGTGGCTTTTGGGGACGAGCATGATTCCCGATCTGAAACACTAACCTTTGAGGTAGTGAAAATCCGGAGCCCGTATCACGCCTTGTTTGGGCGGCCGGCTTATGCCAAATTCATGGCACAGCCTTGTTATATCTATTTGCAGCTCAAGATGCCGGGTTACAAAGGGACAATAACGGTTCATGGGAGCCGCAAGATTGCTTTGGAATGTGAGGAAGGTGATGCGGCCTATGCAGAGTCGGTTTGTGCCACGGAGGAGTTGAAATATTATAGGGACAATGTTGATCCGGCGGACATGACCCCTTTGAAGAAGCCGACTACGGAGCATGATTCAGATCTGAAGTTCAAATCGGCGGCTGAGACCAAGCTTGTTGACTTCGTGCCTGGCGATTCGTCCAAGCAGTTCACTGTCAGTGCCAACTTGGACCCTAAATAGGAAGGCGCGCTCATCGAGTTCATCCGTGAGAATCGGGACATTTTTGCATGGACGCCTTCTAACATGCCAGGTGTACCGAGGGAACTTGCTGAGCACACTCTTAATGTTGATCCCAAGTATAAACCGGTAAAGCAGTTTCTCCGTCGGTTTAACGAAGAAAGGCGCAAAGCTATTGGAGAGGAAGTGGCCAGGCTCTTAGCGGCTGGCTTTATCATTGAAGTGTTCCATCCAGAGTGTCTTGCTAATCCGGTGCTGGTTCTTAAGAAAAATGGCACTTGGCGTATGTGTGTGGATTACACGGATCTTAACAAGGCTTGTCTAGAGGATCCTTTTGCCCTCCCCCGCATTGACCAGATTATTGATGCCATGGCGGGTTGTGAGCGTTTGAGTTTTTTGGATGCGTATTCCGGGTATCATCAGATCAAGATGGCGGTTAAGGACCAGTAGAAGACGGCGTTTATTACTCCCTTTGGAACCTTCTGCTATGTATCTATGCCTTTTGGGCTCAAGAGCGCCCAAGCCACTTATCAACGGTGTGTACAGAACTGCTTGCATAAACAGATCGGCCGTAATGTGCATGCCTATGTGGATGATATTGTAGTCAAGTCAAGGCAGAAGGAGACACTGGTTGATGATTTGAAGGAAACCTTTGACAACTTGCGGGTTTACAAGATGATGCTTAACCCGGCCAAGTGTGTTTTTGGTGTTCCGGCAGGCAAGTTACTGGGTTTTCTTGTGTCCAACAGAGGAATCGAAGCTAATCCGGAGAAGATTACAACTATCACCTCTCTGGCTAAACCAAAGTGTATCAATGATGTTCAGTGTTTGGCAGGTCGGATTGCCGCGCTGAGCCGGTTTATTAGTCGCCACGGAGAGAAGGCCATCCCTTTATACCAGATGCTGAGAAAGACGGATCAATTCATCTGGAGTCCGGCTGCTGATGAAGCGTTGGAGGACTTGAAGCGGCAATTAGCCAATCCGCCCGTTCTTGCCGCTCCGGTCGACAAGGAGCCGTTATTGCTCTACGTCGCGGCCAATGCTCGTGCAGTCAGCGTGGCTATTGTGGTAGAACGCAAGGAGGCGGGCAAGGAATATCCGGTTCAGCGGCCGGTTTACTATATCAGTGAGGTGCTTATTGAATCCAAGCAAAGGTATCCGCATTGGCGGAAGCTGGTATATGGAGTTTTTATGGCAAGCCGGAAGTTGAAGCAGTATTTCCAAGGGCACCCCATCACAGTGGTCAGTTCAGCTCCCTTGGGCGATATCATACAGAACCGAGAGGCGACTGGCCGGATTGCCAAGTGGGCTATAGAACTTGGGCCGCACGGATTGAAGTACGTACCTCGGACGGCGGTGAAGTCTCAAGCACTTGTGGATTTCATCAATGATTGGACTGAGTTGCAAGCACCAGAGGAGAAGCCGGATCACACATATTGGACTATCCATTTTGATGGATCCAGGCAATTGGAGGGCTCGGGGGCTGGAGTCGTATTAATTTCCCCACGAGGTGATAAGTTTTGTTATGTTTTCCGCTTAATGTTCCCTTGTACTAATAATGCAGCTGAGTATGAAGCCTTGCTCCATGGTCTCCGGATGGCTAAGGAGATGAACCTAAGTCGGGTTAAGTGCTTCGGTGACTAGGACCTCGTGGCTCAACAAGTGTCTGGCACTTGGGATTCTAAAGACCCACTTATGGCTGCATATCGTCGTGAGGTGGATAATATCGCGGGTCACTTCAAGGGTTATCAAGTGGATCACGTGGACCGTCGAAAGAATGAAGCGGCGGACGCTTTAAGCCGGTTGGGCTCTCAGCGTAAACCGGTCCCGCCTAATGTCTTTCTTGATGTGTTGCACAACCCGTCAGTCAAGCTCCCGGGTGAAGCGGATTTGGCTATTCCTGATCCGGAGGCTCAATTGGTGGCAGCCCTGCATGTCATACCGGATTGGACAGTTCCTTATCTTGCGTACATGAACCGAGGAGAGTTTCCAGAGGATGAGACTCTAGCCAGGCAGATAGTCCGGCGATCCAAGTCTATGACTATTGTCAACGGCGAATTGCATCATTGCAGTGTATCAGGGGCGTTTCAACGCTACGTTTCTCCTGAGGAAGGCTGTGAGATTTTACGTGAAATCCATGAAGGGGATTGTGGTCACCACGCCGGTTCAAAGTCTCTAGTGGCAAAGGCGTTTCGTCATGGGTTCTACTGGTTGACAGCTCATGCTGATGCGGAGGACTTGGTTAAACGGTGTGATGGCTGTCAGAAATTTTCAAGGCGAGCTCATGTACCGGCTCAAGAATTGAGGATGATTCCAATTACTTGGTCGTTTGCAACATGGGGGCTGGATATGGTCGGACCTTTTAAAAGATCCAAGGATAAGAAAACCCACCTTTTGGTGGCAGTTGACAAGTTTACCAAGTGGGTTGAAGCGGAGCCTGTCAGCAAGTGTGATGCAGCTACAGCGGTCCAGTTCATTAAAAAGGTGATCTTTCGGTTTGGCTTTCCACACAGTATCATTACTGACAACGGTACCAATTTATCCAAGGGTGCTATGAAGGAATTCTGTGAACATGGGCACATCCGACTTGACGTATCGTCAGTGGCTCACCCCCAGTCCAATGGGCAGGCAGAACGAGCTAATCAAGAGATCTTGCGAGGCATCAAACCCTGGCTTATGGTTCCATTGCAAAGAACACCGGGATGTTGGGTTGAAGAGCTACCATCTGTGCTATGGAGTATCAATACTACGCCCAACCGATCTACAGGATACACGCCATTTTTCATGGTCTACGGAGCAGAGGCAGTTCTCCCTAGTGATATCCGGCACGATTCGCCTCGTGTGGCGGCTTATGTTGAAGCGGACAATGAGACAGCACGGCAAGATGCTTTGGACCTATTAGATGAGGAGCGTGACATAGCGGCTGCCCGCTCAGCGATTTATTAACAAGATCTTCGTCGCTATCACAGTCGCCGGGTCAGAACCAGAGTTTTTCAAGAAGGAGATTTGGTACTTCGGCTCATCCAAGACCAGACGGATATGCACAAGTTATCCCCACCTTGGGAGGGACCTTTCGTGCTCAGCAAGAATCTGCACAACGGGTCGTACTATCTGATTGATATTCGAGAGCATAAAGACTCACGCACATCAGAGGAGGAGACCAACAGGCCGTGGAACATAGCTCATCTTCGGCCTTACTACACTTGAGCCCTCGGCTCTATCTATGTACATATTATGACAGTGTATATATTATCATTGATATAATAAAACTGGAGCCTCAGATAAAGTGGGGTCTCTATCCTTTCATATCATGTGTGGTTACATGGAGTGGTTCTGTTTTAAAGCGGCCTCCGGTTTACCCCTTGAAATTTGCTTTTCAAAAAAAAGCTTTGTAATATCACTTGGGGCCTTGGTCGTGTCCGAACCAATGCGACACCTTTTGATAGGCGAAAGCCACCAGATCACTTGGGGACATGGTCAAGTCTGAACCAGTCACGCCTCTTGATCGGCCTAAGGCCACAAAATCACTTGGGGGCTTGGTCGAACCCGAACCATTGCCACGCCTTTTGATCAGCATATATGCCACAGTTTCATTTGGGGACCTGGCTGACTTGAACCATTATCACTCCTATTGGGGGCTTGGTCCTGTCCGACCATGGTAACACCATCTGATCAGCTCAGTAAGGCATGTTTTCTGCAAACGGTTTTTATCATTGCCTTTGCTTCCATATTTCTTTTATGACTATTCCTTAATTTTTGCTGTGTTTCCTTTAAACCAACAACACTTTTTTACCGATTAAGCTGACGGATTCAGTTCATTTTTAATCTGGAGAAATATGCCCGGTTTACCTTTCCTGTTAACATCATGGAGTAACAGGGGGGCTCATAATGACCCAGCACGGTTTACATGGGAGTTGTTTTATCCCCTTTGACGGTAATGGTTTATAAAACCTCCGTTTCAAGCCTGGCTAAGCCAACTTCATGCCCAGTGATGGCAGGTATTTTGTATCGCATATTTGGTTATATGTCTTAAATACATTGATGATATATATATATCAAGGTCATAAACCGGCTGGCGGTATAACCGCCACCGCAGTTCAAGATTTTCTGATTGCAGGAAATATAAATTGAGGGTTTTCAAGCAAAAGCATCAGTACGTATGCACGAAGGCATATTCAAGGCAGAAGTATTGACTATCCTATTACAAGGCAACGCGGTGCCCAAATAAGGTCATTGTTGTTCTGGCGGATCATAATAAAGAAGCTCTTTAAACCGGCTTCCGGTTCAAGCCTGCTCATCGCCCCGGTTTGATGGTTATGGGTCATCCCGCGCCGCTTCAGCTTCCTCATCTCTATCCATTGGCTGGAAATCAATAGTGGTCCAGTCGATTCCCGTTAAAGCTTGAAAGACAGCTTCTTCATGGATCAGAGAAGACGGTTCAATATCAGGAGCGTAAGTATGCTTACGGATTGGAGGAATCAGATTATCCGCTTCAGGAGTTGGTGCAGCCACTCGTTTGTTCTGATCATTATACTGAGCTTGATAATGCGACAAGTCTGCCTCTTCAACCAATTGACAAGCCAGAGGGCGCACTGCTCGATTTATTGCCCTCAGATCATCTTCATTGAACTCTAAGCCATCCTCCTCCAAACTGGGATAGCCTTGAGCCGCTTCAACAGGATCGAAATCCGGCACCCATGCTTTTGCCCGGATCAAGGCATTAATGGCTCCGGTTCGAGCAGCAGATTTTTTCAGTTCTTCAATCCGAGCAGGAAGCGTTGACAACCTCTTTAGAGTATCTTGGATCAAAGTGGGTGCTGGATTGTTGTGAGATGCAGTGGTGATGATCCGCTGCGCTCCGGTATACAACTGTTCAATTAAAGTGTAGGCAGCTTTCAACTTCTTCCGAATATCTGACCCTAAGTGACCAATGCGTGTACCTGCAACAATACCGGAAAGATCACAAACCGGATCTATTATAAAACGGCAAAAGTTGTCAAAGAAACCCAAAGAAACTTACCAAAGATAGCAGCGGTCATGGCATGCACTTGCCGCTTTACGGCGGTCAGCTCATCTACCACCGGTTTAAGGGCAGCTTCAGCATTTTCAGCTCTCTTTATTAAAGCGGCCTTCTCAGTGGCCCAGTCAGCCCGCTCCTTCTTGAAGCCCTCCTTCAGCTGCTCCGTGATGCTCAAAGCGCTGGTTAATTCCCCCCTTGCTTTGTCGGTTTCGGCTTGTTGGGTTTTCAAAGTTTCTTGCAGATCAGTGATCCGGTCCTCTTTGAGCCTCACTTCAGCCTGCATCAAGACAGTGCTTGGTTTTAAACAAACGGTACAAGAATTTGAAGTACCAACCACATAACAAGTTATACGCTTGATACTTGGGGGCTAATGCATCTTCAATCTTCATCTGTTACTAAATAGCAAAGTCCCAAGCTCAATACAGGTATTCAACTTGGCACTTGGGGGCTAATGGCTATTTGCTCGATTATGTGCTGATTTGGAGTCCCGGTTTAACTGTGCTACGTTGAACCGGCCCTTGGGGGCTACATTAATGGATTTTAACGTATTGAGGACTATATTAAAGTCCCGGATTGAAGAAGGTTACAAACCGTCCCTTGGGGGCTAGGAGGATTAATAGAGTGGCAGTAATTACAGAAAGAAGAAGCACAAGGAAGTTACCTCAAATTTATCTCTCATCATCTTTACCAGACCAGCTTCACAGTCACGACTAGTATATAGCCGGTTCAAGTAACCAGAATGAAGATCTCGGGCACTCAGAGCAGCATATGTTTCCAGATCAACATCCCATTTGCCTTTGTTCATGGCAGAAGAATCTTCTTTCACAGTATGCTTAGCTAAAGCGACAGGATTCCCTGGTTCAAAGCGGCCTACGCCGGTAATTACAATGTCATCATCCTTGGACTTGCCGGTTTGCGTTGGTGCTACCGGTTTATCAGCAGGTCTGGAAGGACTGCGGGATTTTTCAATCCGGACGGGGCTGGTAGGCTGGTCAACAGGGACTGAAGTATTGATAGGCCTCTTCTCAGTAACAGCGTCATCATGCAAAGGAGGGTCACTGGGAACATATTCATAAACAAACGCTTCAAGATCTGGTGCTTTATCCTGTTCAGGGGCAACATCGTCCTCAGCCGCTTTATCCAGACGAGCTTTCTTGCTCGGTTTGGGTTTAGCCCTGAAAGAGAAACAAGGGGTCAAGGAATAGCATAAGTTATAACATAGTATACCAGAAGCATATGTTCAGTCTAGCTTACCCAAGAACCATTTTCAGTGGTGGCAGCTGAGTGGCCGATGATTCACCAGAGGATGAATGAGAAGTAACCTGATAATCGGAGTCGGACGGATTAAGAGGTTGATGGATGAAACCCGCTTTAGGATAAAAATTAATAGAAAGGTCGGAGTCCTCTGAGCGGCGTTTTCGAACCGGACTGTTTGGTAAACCGGCGGAGGTAACTACCTGGCCGCTGTGCCGGGTTGTGCGGCGAGCTTCATGTTGCTGAGTCTTCATAAGAAATTTGGGATCCAAGTAAGCAAGAGGATGAGAAAATTTAACTTTCCGGTTTGCCTGGCGAAGTTTTGGCAAAGGCAAAGGATCTGAATCGGAAGAGAGAATAGTTACCTCAGCGACATCAGCATTACTGGCTTCAGCGTCGTCCTGACAAGTATCATCATCAATAAGGCGTGTAAAAAGTAAGCCTAGTGAATCGAGTTCTACCTCAAGGTCCGGGTTACCCACATCATCATCAACGGCCGGATCAGATGAAGCGGTGGTTTTCCTTTTGTGAGCCGGCTTCTTGATAACCTTGGTCTTTGGCCGGGTTGACCGTTCTGTTTTCTCCGGTTTGTCTTGAGGAAGCTTCTTGCTCCAAAACGGATCATCAACCTGGTTAAGCAGAAGTTGATGTTAGACAGAAATAGCAGTAACAAGTTCAGTAAAAACTGCAAGCAAAATCTTACAGCTGGCGGTTTGTTGGTAGCGCGGAAAGGGAGCAGGCCGGTTTGAGCGCAGAGATGTTCCGGTTCGTTCAACATTTTCTTCACAGCATCCGTGACTTCGTCATCTGAGAGCTGGATATTAGTGTGTCGGAGTGGGTCATCGATGCTACCAGTATACTTGCACATTAAACCAGAGCGCCGGCTAAGAGGCAGTACGCTCCATGATATCCAACAGCGTGCAAGATCTATTCCTGTTAAACTGTTGGCCATGAAGGCTCGGAGCTTGGACAATTGCGGAGCATATTTACTTCTCTCCTTGGCACTTAATCTTTGTGGAAAGGGGTGTGTGTTGCTGAGCCGCTCCAGACGAAAGCCAGGCAAAGGATTTTCATTATCAGGGGAGGTGTCTTTGCAGTAGAACCATGTTGCATTCCACTCCTTGGGGTGACTGTGTAGTCTGGCGTGGGGATAAGTGATCTCTTTTCTTTTCTGAATTGCCATACCGCCCAATTCGGTATTGGGGCCATCAGTGAATTCTGTGCGGCGGTTTAAGTGGAAGCAGTCTCTAAACAATTCAACTGAAGGCTCCTCTTGAAGGTATACCTCATAGAGCACTTGGAAGTGACATAGGTTGGTAGCAGAATTGGGGCCAGTATCTTGCGGACGGAGCTGAAAATTGGCTAGCACATCCCGGTAAAATTTAGAACCGGGCGGCTTGAAGCCCCGGGCTAAATGATCTGCAAAGATCACAACCTCTCCCTCTTGAGGTGTGGGAGGACATTCATCACCAGGAACTCTCCAGTGGATAGTATCTTTGCTGTCTAAAGCGCCGATCAAGACTAAATCATCCAGCTGAGTTTCCGTGACGCGGGAAGGAACCCAGTTGCACTCATATACTTGTTTGGCCATGGTGAGATCTACAAGAAATAGGTGATTCCGGTTCAAGAATATGTTGGATAAAAGAAGGTGCTGGTCTGAACAATGTTAAACCGGAGGTAGTACATTTAAACCGGATTTCTATGAGGTGGCCTCGTATGATTAAAGGGTTCTGGCGGTTCAACAAGGGGACTAATGGTATATACCGGTTTATTAACTTTTTCTATATTAAGTTAAACCGCCTGATGGTCTAAACATTGAAAGCAATTGAGGTTGCGGATGGCTAAGTATGCAGAAACAGGTTTCACAAGGTCTTATTGCAGCAATGGATCTGAAGCAAGTTCAGAAAAACAGAAAATATTCAAAAGGATAAAGCAGAACGGAAGTAAATCAATAGGCAGGTATGTGGATGAGATCTATAAACTTGAGCGTGAAACTACAGGCGGATGCTAAAAAGCTACTGCTAGTCAGAGCAGGGTTTCACAGATCTATCCAGGAGTCTGGGTATGAGCATGAACAAGTTATGAACACGGCAAGAACACGAACCCTAGAACAGATCTATGTTAAGAAGAACAGAAGGCTTACCAGAATCGAGGAAGACGCGGAAGGCTACCGCGGTGCTCTAGTACGTTCAGGTTGAGGCAGCGGCCCAAGATGGTGGAGAGGTTAACGGCGGCGGCGGAGCTCCGAGGCGGGCGACGCAAGGAAGACGAAGAGAAAGAGACGAAGGGGAGAAAAGGAAATGACCCTTCGGTCCTATTTATAAGGCAGGGGACGTGTGTCAGGCGCGCGAATCCAGGAGCCAAAAATTTCGGAAGTGGAGCTGCTGCTTTGGGTATTGCAGATCTATTAATAAAAGAAGGCGTCATAAATGTTAAACTTCGTGATGACGTCATGCCGGTTTACAGCAACCAGAGATGATGACGACATGGTGGTTTACCAATTACCAGAAGATGTTGAAGACAAAGATTTTTGTGAAGGATTGACATGAACCAGTTCAAATCAATCTGGGGCCTAATGTTGGGGATATTACCACTAGGCGTGAACCGGCCTACCTGGGCCGGGTTAACTTCATTAGTAGTATAAAGGTGATCAAGCAGATGAAGGCCCAAGGCCTATAGTCGGTTTAGAACCTGTAGCCGTAAACCGGCTTGATATGTAAACTTGTATTATAAGTTAGGAATAGAGAGATACCAACCGGGATACGAGTATGAACCGGTTGGGACTCTATGGACCGACGGGCGTCACCCGTGTATATAAGGGGACGACCCGGCGGCGGTTCAAGGACAGACAACAACTCGAGCCTAGGCGAAGCTTGTTTGCTCCCTAGCCATCGAAACCACATCAATTCCATCACAACTAGACGTAGGCTTTTACCTTCATCGAAGGGGCCGAACTAGTATAAACCCTTGTGTCTTTGTGTCCGCTTTAACCCCTTCAAGTTAACCCGTAGCGATGGCTCCACGACTAAGTCCTTTCACCAGGACATCTGCCGTGAAAAATCCACGACAGGTCCATAGTTATTAGCTAGATGACTTCTTATCTCTTTTTGGATCTCAATACAATGTTCTCCCCCTCTCTTGTGGAGATCTATTTGATGTAAACTCTTTTTGCGGTGTGTTTGTCGAGATCCGATGAATTGTGGGTTTATGATGAAGTTTATCTATGAATAATATCTGAATCTTCTCTGAATTCTTTTATGTATGATTGAGTTATCTTTGCAAGTCTCTTCGAATTATCAGTTTGGTTTGGCCTACTAGATTGATCTTTCTTGCCATGGGAGAAGTGCTTAGCTTTGGGTTCAATCTTGCGGTGTCCTTACCCAGTGACAGAAAGGGTTGCAAGGCACGTATTGTATTGTTGCCATCGAGGATAACAAGATGGGGTTTATATCATATTGCTTGAGTTTATCCCTCTACATCATGTCATCTTGCTTAATGCATTACTCTATTCTTATGAACTTAATACTCTAGATGTAGGCAGGAGTCGGTCGATGTGTGGAGTAATAGTAGTAGATGCAGGCAGGAGTCGGTCTACTTGTTATGGACGTGATGCCTATATACATGATCATGCCTAGATAATCTCATAACTATGCGCTTTTCTATCAATTGCTCGACAGTAATTTGTAATACTTATGCTATCTTGAGAGAAGCCTCTACTGAAACCTATGGCCCCCAGGTCTATCTCTTATCATATTTGCTTTCAATCTACTTTTATTTGCATCTTTACTTTTTGCATCTATATTATAAAATACCAAAAATATATTTATCTTATCATACTATCTTTATTAGATCTCACTGTCGCAAGTGGCCGTGAAGGGGTTGACAACCCCTTTATTGCGTTGGTTGCGAGTTCTCAGTTTGTTTGTGTAGGTGCGTGGGACTTTTGAGGAGCCTCCTACTGTATTGATACATTGGTTCTTAAAAACTGAGGGAAATACTTACGCTACTATCGCTGCATCACCCTCTCCTCTTCGAGGAAAACCAACGCAAGCTCAAGACGTAGCAAGAAGGATTTCTGGCACCGTTGTCGGGGAGGTCTTCGCTCAAGTCAAGACATACCAAGTACCCATCTCCCTCGCATTTACATTATTTGCCATTTGCCTCTCGTTTTCCTCTCCCCACTTCACCCTTGCCGTTTTATTCGCCCTCTCTTTTCCAATCTCCTCCTCTCTCTTTTTCGCTTGCCTTTTTTCTGTTTGCTTGTGTGTTGGATTACTTGTTGCCATGGCGCAAGATAATACCAAATTGTGTGATTTCTCGAATACCAATAATAATGATTTCCTTAGTACTCCGATTTCTCCTCTTAATGATGTTGAGTCTTGTGAAATCAATACTGCTTTGCTGAATCTTGTTATGAAAGATCAATTTGCCGGCCTTCCTAGTGAAGATGCCGCTACTCATCTAAACAATTTTGTTGATTTGTGTGATATGCAAAAGAAGAAAGATATGGATAACAATATTGTCAAATTGAAGTTATTTCCATTTTCACTTAGAGATCGTGCTAAAGTTTGGTTTTCGTCTTTGCCTAAAAATAGTATTGATTCTTGGAACAAGTGCAAAGATGCTTTTATCTCTAAGTATTTTCCTTCTGCTAAGATCATCACTCTTAGGAATGATATTATGAATTTTAAACAACTTGATCATGAGCATGTTGCCCAATCTTGGGAAAGAATGAAATTGATGCTTCGCAATTGCCCTACTCATGGTTTGAATTTATGGATGATCATACAAAAATTTTATGCCGGTTTGAACTTTGCTTCTAGAAATCTCTTAGATTCGGCCGCGGGAGGCACGTTTATGGAAATCACGTTAGGAGATGCTACAAAACTTCTTGATAATATTATGGCTAATTATTCTCAATGGCACACCGAAAGATCTTCTAGTAAAAAAGTGCATGCTATAGAAGATATCAATGTTTTGAGTGGAAAGATGGATGAACTTATGAAGATGTTTGCTACTAAAAATATTCCTCTTGATCCCAATGATATGCCTTTGTCTTATTTGATTGAGAATAATAATGAATCTATGGATGTGAATTTTGTTGGTAGGAATAGTTTTGGAAACAATGCTTATAGAGGAAACTTTAATGCTAGACCGTTCCCTAGTAATTCCTCTAATAATTATGGAAATTCCTACAATAATTCTTATGGTAATTTTAATAAGAGCCCTCTGATTTTGATAATAGTGTGAAAGAATTTATGATTTCTCAAAAGAATTTTAATGCTTTGCTTGAAGAAAAATTGTTCAAAGTTGATGATTTGGCTAGGAACGTTGATAGACTTTCGCTTGATGTTGATTCTCTTAAACTTAGATCTTCTCCTCCTAAGCATGATATCAATGAGTCTCTCAAAGTAATGAGAATTTCCATTGACGAGTGCAAGGAAAGAACCGCTAGATTGCGTGCTAAAAAAGAAAGCTTTATAAAAGCGTGTTCTTCTAGTTTCCATGAAAATAATGATGAGGATCTTAAAGTTATTGATGCGTCTCCGATTAGATCTATGTTTTGGAATATGAATTTTGATGATTATGGGACTGATGATGAATCAACTTTGCCTAGAAGGCGTCCCAAAAATTCGGAGTATTTAGATCTTGATGCTAAATTTGGTAAAAGTGAGAAAGGAGAATCCTCAACTTCTAATAATATTGAACCTACTATATCATATTTCAAGGAATTTGATTATGATAATTGTTCTTTAAAAGGTTGTATTTCCTTGTTGCAATACGTTGTTAATTCTCCTCATGCTTCTAGTCAAAACAAAGCTTTTACCAAACATATTGTTGATGCCTTGATGCAATCTTATGATGAAAAACTTAATTTAGAAGTTTCTATACCTAGAAAACTTAATGATGAGTGGGAACCAACTATAAAGATTAGAATTAAAGATTATGAGTGTTTTTCTTTGTGTGATTTGGGTGCTAGTGTTTCCACGATTCCGAAAACTTTATGTGATATTCTAGGTTTCCATGATCTTGATGATTGCTCTTTAAATTTGCACCTTGCAGATTCCACCATTAAAAAGCCAATGGGAAGGATCAATGATGTTCTCATTGTTGCAAATAGAAATTTGGTGCCCGTACATTTTATCATTCTTGATATAGATTGCAATCTTTCTTGCCCTATTATTCTTGATATAGAAATTTGGTGCCCGTAAATTGCAATCCTTAGAACGATTGGCGCGATTATTGATATGAAGGAAGGGAATATTAGATTACAATTTCCATTAAAGAAAGGCATGGAGCACTTTCCAAGAAATAAAGGCAAATAACCTTATGAATTTATCATGCGGGCTACTTATGAATTGAGTGCCAAAGATGGCACTCGTTAGATCTATCTTCGCTTTTATCCCTAGCTAGGGGCGTTAAACGATAGCGCTAGTTGGGAGGCAACCCAATTTTTCTTTATGTTTTTTGTTTTTGCTCCTGTTTAGTAATAAATCTTGCATCTACCTTCTGTTTAGATGTGTTTTTATCTTTTAATTAGTGTTTGTGCCAAGTAGAACCTATAGGATAACCTACAATGATAGTTGATTTGATTCTGCTGAAAAACAGAAACTTTGCACGCACGAATATAATTTTGTTACATCACAGGAACGTGATTTTGCGTTGATTCTTTTTTCTGCTGTTCAACAAACAAATTGTCCAGGACTTCCTATTTTGGTAGGATATTTAGAGTTCCAGAAGTTTGCGTTAGTTACAGATTTCTACAGACTATTCTGTTTTTGACAGATTCTGTTTTTCGTGTGTTGTTTGCTTATTTCAATGCATCAATCGCTAGTAAATTAGTTTATAAACCATAAGGAAGTTGGAATACCATAGGTTTAACACCAAAAAAAAAAAGAATGAGTTCATTACAGTACTTTATGTGGTGGTTTTGTTTTCTTTCACTAACGAAGCTTATAAGATTTCCTGTTGAGTTTTGTGTTGTGAAGTTTTCAAGTTTTGGGTAAAGCTTTTATGGACTATGGAATAAAGGGTGACAAGAGCCTAAGCTTGGGGATGCCCATGGCACCCCAAGATATTCAAGTATAGCCAAAATCCTAAGCTTGGGGATGCCCCGGGAAGGCATCCTCTCTTTCGTCTTCGTTCATTGGTAACTTTACTTGGAGCTATATTTTTATTCGCCACATGATATGTGTTTTGCTTGGAGCGTCGTGTATTATATTAGTATTTGCTTTTTAGTTTACCACAATCATCCTTTCTGTACACACCTTTTGGTAGAAGCCTATTTGATTAGAATTTGCTAGAATACTCTATGTGCTTCACTTATATCTTTTGAGCTTGATAGTTTTTGCTCTAGTGCTTCACTTATATCTTTTAGATCACGGTGGTGTCTTAATTTTGAAGAAATTACTAGTCTATCATGCTTCACTTATATCTTTGTGAGAGTCTTTTAGAACAGCATGGTATTTGCTATGTTTTTAAAGTTGGTCCTAGAATGATGAGCATCCAAGTTGGGTATAATAAAAACTATCATAGAAAGTGAATTGGATGCTATGATCAATTTGATGCTTGATAGTTGTTTTGAGATATGGAGGTAGTGATATTAAAGTCATGCTAGTTGGGTGATTATGGATTTAAAGAATGCTTGTGTTGAAGTTTGTGATTCCTGTAGCATGCACGTATGGTGAACCGCTTTGTGATGAAGTTGGGGCACAATTTTATTTATTGATTGTCTTCCTTATGAGTGGCGGTCGGGGATGAGCGATGGTCTTTGCCTACCAATCTATCCCCCTAGGTGCATGCGCGTAGTGCTTTGGTTTTTGATGACTTCTAAATTTTTGCAATAAGTGCATGAGTTCTTTTGACTAATGTTGAGTGCCTGGATTATACGCACCCTTTCACCCTTCCATCATTGCTAGCCTCTCTTGTACCGTGCAACTTTCGCCGGTACCATACACCCACCATATACCTTCCTCAAAACAGCCACCATACCTACCTATTATGGCATTTCCATAGCCATTCCGAGATATATTGCCATGCAACTTTCCACCATTCCGTTCATATGACACACATTACTTTTGTCATATTGCTCTTTGCATGATCATGTAGTTGATATTGTATTTGTGGCAAGGCCACCTTCATAATTTTCATACATGTCACTCTTGATTCATTGCATATCCCGGTACACCGCCGGAGGCATTCATACAGAGTCATATATTGTTCTAGCTTTGAGTTGTAAATCCATAAAAGTGTGATGATCTTCATTATTAGAGCATTGTCCTAGTGAGGAAAGGATGATGAAGAGTATGATTCCCCCACAAGTCGGGATGAGAATTCGGACTTTACAAAAAGAAAAAAAAGTGAAAGAAAAAAAGAAAGGCCAAACAGAAAAGAAAAAAGGAAGGCCAAAGAAAAAAAGAGAAAGAAAGAAAAAAACGGAAAAAATAAAAAGAAAAAAATAAAATGAGAGAAAAAGAGAGAAGGGACAATGCTACTATCTCCTTTTCCACCTTGTGCTTCAAAATAGCACCATGATCTTCATGATAGAGAGTCTCATATGTTGTCACTTTCATATACTAGTGGGAATTTTTCATTATAGAACTTGGCTTGTATATTCCAATGATGGGCTTCCTAAAAAATTCCCTAGGTCTTCGTGAGCAAGCAAGTTGGATGCACACCCACTTAGTTTCTTTTGTTGAGCTTTCATATATTTATGGCTCTAGTGCATCCGTTGCATGGCAATCCCTACTCACTCACATTGATATCTATTAATGGGCATCTCCATAGCCCATTGATACGCCTACTTGATGTGAGACTATATTCTCCTTTTTGTATTCTCCACAACCACCATTCTATTCCACATATCTATGTCCATGGCTCACGCTCATGTATTGCGTGAAAGTTGAAAGAGTTTGAGATTATTAAAGTATGAAACAATTGCTTGTCTTGTCATCGGGGTTGTGCATGATTAAATACTTTGTGTGATGAAGATAGAGCAACAGCCAGACTATATGATTTTGTAGGGATAACTTTCTTTAGCCATGTTATTTTAAGAAGACATGATTACTTTGATTAGTATGCTTGAAGTATTACTATTTCTTATGTCAATATGAACTTTTATTCTAAATCATTTGGATCTGAACATTCATGCCACAATAAAGAAAATTACATTATGAATTATGCTAGGTGACATTCCACATCAAAAATTCTCTTTTTATCATTTACCTACTCGAGGACGAGCAGGAATTAAGCTTGTGGATGCTTGACACGTCTCCAACGTATCTATAATTTTTGATTGTTCCATGCTATTATATTACCCCTTTTGGATGATTATGGGCTTTATTTTACACATTTATATCATTTTTGGGACTAACCTACTAACCGGAGGCCCAGCCCATATTGCTGTTTTTTTTGCCTATTTCAGTATTTCGAAGAAAAGGAATATCAAACGGAGTCCAAATGGAATGAAACCTTCGGGAGCGTGATTTTTGGAACGAACGTGATCCAGAGGACTTGGAGTGCAAGTCAAGAAGTAGCCGAGGCTTCCATGAGATAGGAGGGCGCCCCCCTGTAGGGCGCGCCCCCTGTCTCGTGGGCCCCTCGGGCAGCCACCGACATACTTCTTCCTCCTATATATAGCTACGTACCCCGAAAACATCCAGGAGCACCACGAAACACAATTTCCACCGTCGTAACCTTCTGTATCCGTGAGATCTCATCTTGGAGCCTTCGCCGACACTCTGCCGGAGGGGGAATCGACCACGGAGGGCTTCTACATCAACATCCTTGCCCCTCCAATGAGTTGTGAGTAGTTTACCACATACCTACGGGTCCATAGTTATTAGCTAGATGGCTTCTTCTCTCTTTTTGGATCTCAATACAATGTTCTCCCCCTCTCTTGTGGAGATCTATTCAATGTAAACTCTTTTTGTGGTGTGTTTGTCGAGATCCGATGAATTGTGGGTTTATGATCAAGTTTATCTATGAATAATATTTGAATCTTCTCTGAATTCTTTTATGTATGATTGAGTTATCTTTGCAAGTCTCTTCGAATTATCAGTTTGGTTTGGCCTACTAGATTGATCTTTCTTGCCATGGGAGAAGTGCTTAGATTTAGGTTCAATCTTGCAGTGTCCTTACCCAGTGACAGAAAGGGTTGCAAGGCACGTATTGTATTGTTGCCATCAAGGATAACAGGATGGGGTTTATATCATATTGCTTGAGTTTATCCCTCTACATCATGTCATCTTTCTTAATGTGTTACTCTGTTCTTACGAACTTAATACTCTAGATGCAGGCAGGAGTCGGTCGATGTGTGGAGTAATAGTAGTAGATGCAGGCACGAGTCGGTCTACTTGTTATGGACGTGATGCCTATATACATGATCATGCCTAGATAATCTCATAACCATGCGCTTTTCTATCAATTGCTCGACAGTAATTTGTTCACCCACCGTAATACTTATGCTATCTTGAGAGAAGCCTCTAGTGAAACCTATGGCCCCCGGGTCTATCTCTTATCATATTTGCTTTCAATCTACTTTTATTTGCATCTTTACTTTTTGCATCTATATTATAAAATACCAAAAATATATTTATCTTATCATACTATCTTTATTAGATCTCACTTTTGCATGTGGCCGTGAAGGGATTGACAACCCCTTTATTGCGTTGGTTGCGAGTTCTCAGTTTGTTTGTGTAGGTGCGTGGGACTTTTGAGGAGCCTCCTACTGGATTGATACCTTGGTTCTCAAAAACTGAGGGAAATACTTACGCTACTATCGCTACATCACCCTCTCCTCTTCGAGGAAAACCAATGCAAGCTCAAGACATAGCACGGTTTTGGAGCATATCACTAAGCATCTTGAGCAAGCAAGCCATTAAGAAACACCTCATCCCCTTTTAATAGTATTGACTTTTCCTATGGACTCAATGTGATTTTGCATCACTAAAAGTAAAATGTAGAGTCTTGAGCTTTGAGCTTGAGCCAATCCTTTGTGCTTAGCATTTTGAGGGGTCACATTCCTAATCCTTGCCATGCCAATCATTGAACTTTCCTGAAATATTCATCTTTAAATAGCATTAGTTCAGTGAGCTATATGTTGTTAATAATTACAAAAACCACCCAGGGATAGTTGCACTTTCAGCTTAGCAGAGAGGTCCCCGCCAGTCTACATCCTAAGCACTCCAGGATCTGGGCCCATCGCCTGTTACACTCTGGGTTGTTGCAAGCAGGGCGGACCAGGCTCCACCACTATAGGATGGTGTCGGCCCAGTCGTGCCACACTGATGAACTGGTCATGTGACAAAGCTTCGGCTGATACTGCAACGTCGAAGCCCATAACTAATCTCACATGGTGGTTAGTGCGTAAAGGCTAGAGGCCAACTCCAGAAAAATGCCCAAACCTGTTACTGCATTAGGGGCTCATGGAGACAAGAAGAGACTCACGATAATGTGACCCCGTCGCCCCGTCTCGTGGACTTATGGCAAGGGCCCAGAATGCCCGGCCGTGCCTCATAGAAAACTCGCGGGTGCTCTACGGGCCCGCCCAACTTTCACATCAACTCACGGGTACCCCTCAGGGCCGACCCGACTTCAACAACAGTCTCAAGTAAAGTCTGGGTAACCGTGTGTCCATAACATCATGGAGGAAACCGGAGGAATCACCCTCGATGGATTCCACTCGATGTAATCATCAAGGTGAATGTAAGAGGAACCACCCTCGAGGTTCACACTTGAGGGGTTGCACGACAGAGTCGTTGTTGGAAATATGCCCTAGAGGCAATAATAAAATGGTTATTATTATATTTCCTTGTTCATGATAATTGTCTGTTGTTCATGCTATAATTGTATTAACCGAAAACCGTAATACATGTGTGAACATATAGACCACAACATGTCCCTAGTGAGCCTCTAGTTGACTAGCTTGCTGATCAATAGATGGTTATGGTTTCCTGACCATGGACATTGGATGTCATTGTTAACGGGATCCATCGTTAGGAGAATGATGTGATGGACAAGACCGAATCCTAAGCATAGCACAAGATCATGTAGCTTGTTTGCTAAGAGCTTTTCTAATGTCAAGTATCATTTCCTTAGACCATGAGATTGTGCAACTCCCGGATACCGTAGGAATGCTTTGGGTGTACCAAATGTCACAATGTAACTGGGTGGCTATAAAGGTGCACTACAGGTATCTCCGAAAGTGTCTGTGGGGTTGGCACGAATCGAGACTGGGATTTGTCACTCTATATGACGGAGAGGTATCTCTGGGCCCACTTGGTAATGCATCATCATAATGAGGTAAATTTGACTAAGGAGTTAGTCAGGGGATCATGCGTTACGGAACGAGTGAAGAGACTTGCCAGTAACAAGATTGAACGAGGTATGGGGATACCGACGATCGAATCTACCGATGGACAAAGGGGATTGTATATGGGTTTGATTGAATCCCCGACATCGTGGTTCATCTGATGAGATCATCGTGGAACATGTGGGAGCCAACATGGGTATCTAGATCCCACTGTTGGTTATTGGCTGGAGAACATCTCGGTCATGTCTGCATGGTTCCCGAACCCATAGGGTCTACACACTTAAGGTTCGGTGACGCTAGAGTTGTTATGGGAAATAGTATGTGGTTACCGAAGGTTGTTCGGAGTCCCGGATGAGGTCCCGCACGTGACGAGGAACTCTGGAATGGTCCGAAGGTGAAGATCGATATATTGGACGAAGGGTATTGAAGTCCGGAATTGTTCCGGGGGTACCGGGTGACAACCAGCGTGTTCGAAAGGGGTTTCGGAGGCCCCGGCAAGCATTGGGGGGCCTTATGGGCCAAGGGGATGGGACATCAGCCCACTAAGGGGCTGTGCACCCCTCCCACCTCATCTCACGTAGCTTGGAGAGGTGGGGTGCCTCCCCTAGGGCAGCCGCCCCTCCCATCTTGGGAGGCAAGTTTCCTAGGGGTGGGGGCGCCCAAACCCATCTAGGGTTTCCCCTGTGGCCGCTGCCCCTCCCCTAGGGAAACCCTAGGGCGCCTCATCCTCCCCCCTTCCCCCTATATATAGTGAGGGAGAGAGAGGGCAGCCGCACCCCTTCCCCTGGCACAACCCCTCCCTCTGCCAACATCTCCTCCTCCTCCGTAGTGCTTGGCGAAGCCCTGCAGGAGAACCACAAGCTCCACCACCACGCCGTCGTGCTGCCGGAGCTCTCCCTAAACTTCTCCTCTCCCCTTGCTGGATCAAGAAGAAGGAGACGTCCTCGGGCTGTACGTGTGTTGAACGCGGAGGCGCCGTCCGTTCGGCACTAGATCGGATCTTCTGCGATTTGAATCGCCGCAAGTACGACTCCATCAACCGCGTTCTTGTAACGCTTCCGCTTAGCGATCTTCAAGGGTGTGAAGATGCACTCCCTCTCTCTTTCGTTGCTAGAATCTCCTATATTGATCTTGGTGACACGTACATTCCTCAACAGTGGCATCATGAGCTAGGTCTATGCGTAGATCCTATGCACGAGTAGAACACAAGTAGTTGTGGGTGATGGTTTGTTCAATTTGTTTACCGTTACTAGTCCTACCTTGATTCGGTGGCATTGTGGGATGAAGCGGCCCAGACCGACCTTACACGTACTCTTACGTGAGACAGGTTCCACCGACTGACATGCACTTGATGCATAAGGTGGCTAGCGGTTGTCTGTCTCTCCCACTTTAGTCGAATCGGATTCAATGAAAAGGGTCCTTATGAAGGGTAAATAGCAATTGGCGTATCAACATTGTGGCTTTCGCGTAGGTAAGAAACGTTCTTGCTAGAAACCCATAGCAGCCACGTAAAACATGCAACAACAATTAGAGGATGTCTAACTTGTTTTTGCAGGGTATGCTATGTGATGTGATATGGCCAAAAGGATGTGATGAATGATATATGTGATGTATGAGATTGATCATGTTCTTGTAATAGGAATCACGACTTTCATGTTGATGAGTATGACAAATGGCATGAGCCATAGGAGTTGTCTTAATCTATTGTATGACCTGCGTGCCAATGAAAATGGCATGTAATTACTTTACTTTATTGCTAACCGTTAGCCATAGTAGTAGAAGTGATAGTTGGCGAGACAACTTCATGAAGACACGATGATGGAGATCATGGTGTCATGCCAGTGACGATGGTGATCATGCCGCACCTCGAAGATGAAGATCAAAGGCGCAAGATGATATTGGCCATATCATGTCACTTTATGATTTGCATGTGATGTTTGTCATGTTTACATCTTAATTTCTTAGAACGACGGTAGCATAAATAAGATGATCCCTCACTAAAATTTTAAGAAAGTGTTCCCCTTAACTGTGCACCCTTGTGAAGGTTCGTTGTTTCGAAGCACCACGTGATGATCGGGTATGATAGATTCTAATGTTCGCATACAACGGGTGTAAGCCAGATTTACACATGCGAAACACTTAGGTTGACTTGACGAGCCTAGCATGTACAGACATGGCCTCGGAACACGAGAGACCAAAACGTCGAACATGAGTCGTATGGTAGATGCGATCAACATGGAGATGTTCACCGTTGATGACTAGTCCGTCTCACATGATGATCCGACACGGCCTAGTCGATTCGGATCAGGTATCACTTAGATGACTAGAGGGATGTCTATCTGAGTGGGAGTTCATTAAAATTTTTGGTTAGATGAACTTAATTATCACGAACATAGTCAAAAGTTCTTTGCAAATTATATCGCAGCTTACGCTTTAGTTCTACTGTTTAAGATATGTTCCTAGAGAAAATTTAGTTGAAAGTTGACAGTAGCAATTATGCGGACTGGGTCTGTATACTGAGGATTGTCCTCATTGCTGCACAGAAGGCTTATGTCCTTAATGCACCGCTCGGTGTGCTGAACCTCGAGCATCGTTTGTGGATGTTGCGAACATCTGACATACACATTTTGATGACTACGTGATAGTTCAATGCGTAATGCTAAACGGTTTAGAATTGGGGCGCCGAAGATGTTTTTGAAACATCGCGGAACATATGAGATGTTCCGAGAGCTGAAATTGTGATTTCAGACTCGTGCCCACGTCAAGAGGTATGAGACCTCCGACAAGTTTCTTAGCCTGCAAACTAAGGGAGAAAAGCTCAATCGTTGAGCATGTGCTCAGATTGTCTGAGTACTACAGTCGCTTGAATCGAGTGGGAGTTAATCTTCCAGATGGGATAGTGATGGTTCTCCAAAGTCACTGCCACCAAGCTACTAGAGCTTCGTGATGAACTATAACATATCAGGGATAGATATGATGATCCTTGAGCTATTCGCGACGTTTGACACCGCAAAGTAGAAATCAAGTAGGAGCATCAATTGTTGATGGTTAGTAAAACCACTAGTTTCAAGAAGGGCAAGGGCAGAAGGGATACTTCATGAAACGGCAAATTAGTTGCTGCTCTAGTGAAGAAACCCAAGGTTGAACCTAAACCCGAGACTAAGTGCTTCTGTAATGAGGGCAACGGTCACTGAAGCAGAACTACCCTAGATACTTGGTAGATGAGAAGGCTGGCAAGGTCGACAGAAGTATATCGAATAAACATTGTATTAATGTGTACTTTACTAGTACTCCTAGTAGCACCAGGGTATTAGATACCGGTTCGGTTGCTAAGCATTAGTAACTCGAAATAAAAAGCTACGGAATAAACAGATACTAGCTAAAGGTGAGATGACGATATATGTTGGAAGTGTTTCCAAGGTTGATGTGATCAAACATCGCACACTCCCTCTACCATCGGGATTGGTGTTAAACCTAAATAATTGTTATTTGGTGTTTGCGTTGAGCATAGACATGATTGGATTATGTTTATCGCAATACGATTATTCATTTAAGGAGAATAATTGTTACTCTGTCTATTTGAATAATACCTTCAGTGGTCTTGCACCTAAATGAATGGTTTATTGAATCTCGATCGTAGTGATACACATGTTCATGCCAAAAGATATAAGATAGTAATGATAGTACCACCTACTTGTGGCACTGCCATTTGAGTCATATTGGTATAAACGCATGAAGAAGCTCCATGTTGATGGATCTTTGGACTCACTACTTTCTGAAAAAGTTTGAGACATGTGAACCATGTCTATTGGTATATACGCATGAAGAAACTCCATGCAGATGGATCGTTTGGACTCATTTGATTTTGAATCACTTGAGACATGCAAATCATACCACATGGGAAAGATTGCTGAAAGGCCTTGTTTTCAATGAAATGGAACAAGAAAGAAACTTGTTGGAAGTAATACATTTTGATGTGTGCAGTCCAATGAGTGCTGAGGCACGCAGTGGATATCGTTATGTTCTTACTTCATAGATGATTTGAGTAGATGCTAAGTATATTTACTTGATGAAACACAAGTCTGAATTATTGAAAGGTTCAAGTAATTTCAGAGTGAAGTTGAAGATCGTGGTGACAAGAGGATAAAATGTCTATGATATGATCATAGAGATGAATATCTGAGTTACAAGTTTGGTACACAATTACGACATTGTGGAAATTGTTTCACAACTAATACCGCCTGGAACACCATAGTGTGATGGTGTGTCCGAACATCACAAATGCACCCTATTGGATATGGTGCATACCATGATGTCTCTTATCGAATTACCACTATCGTTTATGGGTTAGGCATTAGAGA
Organism: Triticum dicoccoides; assembly: GCF_002162155.2. Classification (NCBI taxonomy): domain Eukaryota; kingdom Viridiplantae; phylum Streptophyta; class Magnoliopsida; order Poales; family Poaceae; genus Triticum; species Triticum dicoccoides. The sequence continues at coordinate 233,454,842 of NC_041389.1, forward strand.
CAACCGCATTCACTTTAAATAGGGCACCACCTAATTCCGTTGAGATGACACCGTATGAACTATGGTTTAGAGAAACCTAAGCTGTCGTTTCTTAAAAGTTTGGGGCTGTGACGCCTATGTGGAAAAGTTCTAGCCTGATAAGCTCGAACCGAAAGCGGATAAATGCATCTTCATAGGACACCCAAAACAGTTGGGTATACCTCCTATTTCAGATCCAGAAGCAAAAGGAATTGTTTCTAGAAACGGGTCCTTTCTCGAGGAAAATTTTCTCTCGAAAGAATTGAGTGGGAGGATGGTGGAGACTTGATGAGGTTATTGAACCGTCACTTCAACTAGTGTGTAGCAGGGCACATGAAGTTGTTCCTGTGGCGCCTACACCAATTGAAGTGGAAGCTGATGAAATTGATCATGAAACTTCGGATCAAGTCACTACCAAACCTCGTAGGTCGACAAGGATGCATACTACTTTAGAGTGGTATGGTAATCCTGTCTTGGAGGTCATGTTACTAGACAACAATGAACCTACGAGCAATGGAGAAGCGATGGTGGGCCCGGATTCCAATGAATGGCTTGAGGCCATAAAACCCGAGAGAGGATCCATGTATGAAAACAAAGTGTAGACTTTGGAAGAACTACTTGATGGTCGCAAGGATGTTGGGTACAGATGGATTTTAGAAGGAAGACGAACAATGATGGGAAGTGTCTCCATTAAGAAAGCTCGACTTGTCGCTAAGATGTTTTCCGACAAGTTCAAGGAGTTGACTACGATGAGACTTTCTCAGTCGTAGCGATGCTAAGAGTCTGTTGGAATTCTATTAGCAGTTATTGCATGATTTATGAAATCTTGCATATAGGATGTCAAAACATTGTTTCCTTGATGATTTTCTTGAGGAAAGGTTGTATGTGATACAACCAGAAGGTTTTGTCAATCCTAAAAGATGCTAACAAGTATGCAAAGCTCCAGCAATCCTTCTAAGGACTGGAGTAAGCATCTCGGAGTTGGAATATACGCTTTGATGAGATGATCAAAGATTTTGGGTTTATACAAAGTTTATGAGAAACTTGTATTTCCAAAGAAGTGAGTGGGAGCACTATAGAATTTCTGATGAGTATATGCTGTTGACATATTGTTGATCGAAATGATGTAGAATTTCTGGAAAGCATATTGGGTTGTTTGAAAGGTGTTTTTCAATGGAAAACCTGAATTAAGCTACTTGAACATTGAGCACCAAGATCTATAAGGATAGATCAAAATCGCTTGATAGTACTTTCAAATGAATACATACCATGACTAGATTTTGAAGGAGTTCAAAATAGATCGACAAAGGAGTTCTTGGTTGTGTTATAAGGTATGAGTATTGAGTAAGACTCAAGACCTGACCACGGCAGGAGAGAGAGAAAGGATGAAGGTCGTCCCCTATGCTTTAGGCATAGGCTCTACAGTATGTTGTGCTGTGTACCGCACCTGAAGTGTGCCTTGCCATGAGTCGGTCAAGGGGTACAAGAGTGATCCAGGAATGGATGACTGGACAATGGTCAAAGTTATCCTTAGTGGACTAAGGAATTTTTCTCGATTATGGAGGTGGTAAAAGAGTTCGTCATAAAGGGTTACGTCGATGCAAACTTCGACACTAATCCGGATGATTCTGAGTAGTAAACCGGATTCATATAGTAGAGCAGTTATTTGGAATAGCTTCAAATAGCGTGTGGTAGCTGCATCTACAAAATGACATAGAGATTTGTAAAGCACACACGGATCTGAAAGGTTCAGACCTGTTGACTAATAACCTCTCTCACAAGCGAGATATGATCAAACCCCATGGGTGTTGGATTCGTTACAATCACATAGTGATGTGAACTAGATTATTGACTCTAGTGCAAGTGGGAGACTGTTGGAAATATGCCCTAGAGGCAATAATAAAATGGTTATTATTATATTTCCTTGTTCATGATAATTGTATGTTGTTCATGCTATAATTGTATTAACCGGAAACCACAATACATGTGTGAACATATAGACCACAACATGTCCCTAGTGACCCTCTAGTTGACTAGCTCGTTGATCAATATATGGTTATGGTTTCCTAACCATGGACATTGGATGTCATTGATAACGGAATCACATCATTAGGAGAATGATGTGATGGACAAGACCCAATCCTAAGCATAGCACAAGATCGTGTAGTTTGTTTGCTAAGAGCTTTTATAATGTCAAGTATAATTTCCTTGGACCATGAAATTGTGCAACTCCCGGATACCGTAGGAATGCTTTGGGTGTACCAAACATCACAATGTAACTGGGTGGCTATAAAGGTGCACTACAGGTATCTTCGAATGTGTCTATTGGGTTGGCACGAATCAAGACTGGGATTTGTCAGTCCGTATGACGGAGAGGTATCTCTGGCCCACTCGGTAATGCATCATCATAATGACCTCAATGTGACTAAGGAGTTAGTCACGGGATCATGCGTTACGGAACGAGTAAAGAGACTTGCCGGTAACGAGATTGAACGAGGTATGGGGATACCGACGGCCGAATCTCGGGCAAGTAACATACCGATGGACAAAGGGGATTGTAGACGGGATTGATTGAATCCCCGACATCATGGTTCATCCGATGAGATCATCGTGGAACATGTGGGAGCCAACATGGGTATCTAGATCCCGCTGTTGGTTATTGGCCGGAGAACGTCTCGGTCATGTTTGCATGGTTCCCGAACCCGTAGGTTCTACACACTTAAGGTTCAGTGACGCTAGAGTTGTTATGGGAAATAGTATGTGGTTACTGAAGGTTGTTCAGAGTCCCGGATGAGATCCGGATGTGACGAGGAACTCCGGAATGGTCTGGAGGTGAAGATCGATATATTGGACGAAGGGTATTGAAGTCTGGAATTATTCCACGGGTACCGGGTGACGACCAGCGTGTCCGAAAGGGGTTTCGGAGTCCCAGACAAGCATTGGGGGGCCTTATGGGCCAAGGGGATGGGGCACATCAGACAACTAAGGGGCTGTGCGCCCCTCCCACCCCATCTCACGTAACCTGGAGAGGTGGGGGCACCTCCCCTAGGACAGCCGCCCCTCCCGGCTTGGGGGGCAAGTTTCCTAGGGGTGGGGGCGCCCAAACCCATCTAGGGTTTCCCCTGTGGCCGCCGACCCTCCCCTAGGGAAATCCTAGGGCGCCTGCTCCTCCCCTTCCCCCTATATATAGTGAGGGAGAAAGAGGGCAGCTGTCGGTGTCAAAACCGGCGGATCTCGGGTAGGGGGTGCCGAACTGTGCGTCTAGGCGGATGGTAACAGGAGACAAGGGACACGATGTTTTTACCTAGGTTCGGGCCCTCTCGATGGATGTAAAACCCTACTCCTGCTTGATTGATATTGATGATATGGGTAGTACAAGAGTGGATCTACCATGAGATCAAGGAGGCTAAACCCTAAAAGCTAGCCTATGGTATGATTGTTGTAATGGTTGTTGCCCTATGGACTAAAGCCCTCCGGTTTATATAGACACCGGGGAGGGCTAGGGTTACACAGAGTCGGTTACAATGGTAGGAGATCTACATATCCGTATTGCCAAGCTTGCCTTCCACACCAAGGAAAGTCCCATCCGGACACGGGACGAAGTCTTCAATCTTGTATCTTCATAGTCTTGGAGTCCGGCCGATGATGATAGTCCGGCTATCCGGACACCCCCTAGTCTAGGACTCCCTCAGTAGCCCCTGAACCAGGCTTCAATGACGATGAGTTCGGTGCGCATATTGTTCGACATTGCAAGGCGGGTTCCTCCTCCGAATAATTCATAGAAGATTGCGAACACCAGGATAGTGTCCGGCTCTGCAAAATAATTTCCGCATTTCACCGTAGAGAGAATAATATGTACACAGGATCAATCTGCTGACGTATTTCGTGGCATGACGTCAAGCCACTTCCAAGCCTTTACTTGAATCGTTTTTTATTATACCACCTCAGCGCATTTAGCGAAGCGGTTTCCTTGGCACGTCTTGTCGAAGCAGAGATCGTGTTCCCCTTATTCCGGGATTCTCATCAATACGGACGTGGGTAACCCAACCGCGCCCGTCGCCACGCCCCCTCTATCGAAGGCGAGTCCCGAACGGTCATGGAGACGGCTCTTGGTATTCTCCCTCTTTATAATAGGACCACGGCTCGTTTCTTTTCTTCAATCCCCCGTCGAATCTTCTCCTTGCTCCAAGTTCCAGCACCCAGAGCCCCAGATTCGAGCGCTTCGGACCTTCAACAATGTCCGGCTCCGACCTTCAGGGCCGGTGGATGCCCTACTCCGTCAAGGAGGAGGACGTGCTAAAGCTGCTAGAGGCCAAGTACCTGTCTTACGAGATTTCGCACAGGCTGCCCGCCGAAGGGCAGGCCATCCCCACCCCCGAGCCCGGCGAGTACGTCGTCTTTGTATCCCACCTCCGTCGGGGTTTAGGCTTCCCGACGGATCCTTTCGTGAGAGGGCTCATGTTCTACTATGGGTTGGAATTCCACGACTTGGCTCCGGAGTCCATCCTCCATATTTCCGCATTTATTGTTGTCTGCGAAGCCTTCCTCCACGTCACCCCCCACTTTGGCCTGTGGCTGAAGACCTTCAATGTGGATCCGAAGATGGTCGGGGGGCGTCAAGCAGAGTGCGGCGGGGCGGCCATAAGCAGGAGGGCCGATGCCCCGTGGCCCGAGGGCTCCTTCTAAGAGGAGCTCGGCTTGTGGCAGCAGGAGTGGTTCTATATCACCGCTCCGAAGGGCAGCAGGCAGAAGCCGCCGCCCTTATTTCGCTCGGGACCTCCACGACGGTTGATGTCGTGGGTCAACCAAGGGCTCAACTAGGGGCCATCAAAGGACGTGCCCCTACTGCAGGGCCGGATTCGAGAGCTCCAAACGAGGGAGATCGATCTGGTTGTGGTAATGCAGGTCATGCTGATTAGGCGTCTCCTGCCCTGCAAATGCCGCCCTCTCCGGCTGTGGGAGTTTAATCCGGAGGGACCACGGATTCTTCAACACTTCATGGGTATGACACCCGTGGAGATGTACAAATTATTCTTCGGATCACGAGAGGCGTGTCCGGAATTGACCGAGGATGCCGGCCTAAGCTGCAATCGCCCGGATACACAAGTAAGTAGCTCCGAGTCCGGACATACCGTTTGTTTGCCTTTCTATGATTCGCCTTTTAACCCGTTGCCCTTTTTACAGGAGTGGATAGCGCAAGCAAAGCTGATACGGTGTCCGGCCCCCCTCCCAGAGACCGCGCCGGATCCCGTGCTGGTCAGGATGCTGGAGGTTGCGCCTTCAGAAGAAGGTGAAGGGGAAAATAGGGGAGATACCACCTCGCCCAAGGAGGCTCTTGAAGAAGGGGGGATCGAGAATCCCTCCCTCCAGGGGGAGAAGAGGACCGCCTCCGAAGACCCGGAGGCCAAAGCCCCTAAGCGGGGGAAGAAATCTTCACCAGAGGGTCCTGCGTCCGGGGAGGTCCCGGCCGCATAGTCTCCCCTAAAGAATCAGCGCTCCAGCAAGCCGTGAGTAGAAAAAAGGGAGTTCGGTAATAAGAGACATCCCTATTTGTGCTTCTGAGGATAACCGAAATTTTTACCTTGTAGTTCGGATCTCCGACCTTCTCAGATGAGCTCGTCTTCGGGGGACCTTCGTCCGGAGATGGTGGAGAGCGAGACGCCTCCGTCTGCTGCGCCGTCGGATAGGGCAGACGAGCCTGAAGTGTCATCACGGAGGGTATCCCCGAGCCCGGCCGAGCCGAAGAGTTCGGCGCCGACTAGAGTTCGGCCGGGGGAGCTGAAGGATCTACTTGAGAGGGCGTCAATCTCAGAAGATCACCGTGCATTGATGAGTATGGTGATGGGAAGGATTTCGTCCGCCGAAAGCGGATTGCATAATGCCGTCAGGAGTTTGCTGGCGGGGTTTGAGGTACGTAAAAATGACACACCTTTTTGACAGTTTTGCACATAAAAGTGCGCCCTGTATAGATAGTAGCCCCTGAGACTCGGTAGGTTGTCGAAAGCGACAGCGTGCCGAGGATCAAAATCGCATGTTTCAATTTTCGCCGTTCCTATACAGGTGGCGGATCATCCGGGGGCCAGCCGGACTGATGGAGTTGCTGAACTAAAGCGGCAACTCGAGTTGCGGATGCGGACATCGCGCTAGTCAACAGGCGACTTGATGAGTCGCAAGGTAAGTGTTTCTTTGCGGTCACTTAGTAAGGGAACCGAAGCCCACTCCTTACAATATTTGTGCTTGATGCAGACTGTGCCGCTGCTGTGGAAAGCCTTCGGGCAGAACTTGCTCAAGCCAAGGAGCAAGCCAGAAGGAGTGATGCAGCTGCCTCGAAGGCGTCCGAGGAGTTAGAAGCCGAAAGGGTTGCACACTGCCGAAGCAGGGAGGAGATGGCCGAAATGGCCGTGAAGTTAAAAGATGCTACCGACCGCAATGAGGCTCTTGAAAAGGAGCGCCTAGCGGGACGAGAAACCTGGGGAGGGCCACCGCCGAAGCCAAGGATGCCCGTTCTGCGATGCGGGCTATAAAGGAAGAGCTGCGCCAGGCCGGAGACATTGTGGCTGGCAAGCCTTTTCTGCTGCGCCGAAGGTTTAGGGATCCAAAGTATGCTCAGCTTGGCCAGCTGTGGGGTCCGGAAGATCCTTATATGGACTTAGCAGCGAGTGCGACGGATGCCGTTGTGCACTTCCGAAGCCAGAAGGATCACAAGACGGAAGAGCTGCTTTGGTCTCAATTCCATAGTCCGGAGCGTTCACTTCCGCTGACCGACCGGTTGGCCGAGTGGGCTGAGCTGAATAGGTTGTCCGGGCTTGCCATGACGGATATCGTGAATCATGTCTTGCCGGATAGGCCCAAGCCGAATAGCTATTTTGGCTTATTGCAGCAATTTCTTGGGGCGGTGCCGCATATCAAGGGGATGAAGCGGTCGGCCTGCATAGAGGGTGCACGGATGGCACTCGCCCATGTGAAGACACATTGGACAGAGATGGATGCCACCGCTGTTGCGATCCAGGGTTCGGACGAGAGCCGGTTACCCGTCGAGCACTATTTTGGGGAAGTTCTGCGTGGTGCTCGTGTAATAGAGTCGCAGTGCTCGAAAAATGTCACGTTCAAATGAACGCTTTATTTTGTAAAACAATGTTTACAATGTTTATGATGTAGGCGCTTTTTATACTTGTGCGTTCAAGTATTGAAATATCTCCTATGCGGCCGTTTACGTATACGTGTGTATAACCTGAAAGATGGCAGTCGTCGGCTTCGGCCCCCACGCACAAGGTGCGGGGGTGTTCGCAAAAATAGTGCGTTTTCCCACTTAATCCGACGTCTCGGTCCTGTGAAGGAGGTGGTAGCGTAGCAAACGAGGCAACCGGACTATAATGCTTTATCACTTTCACTTAGCCATAGGAGTTCGAGGGTGGGGCTACTATATAGCCCCTGGGGGCACCGCGCTATCCGAATTCGGGGCGCGTATGTGCCTGACCGGGAAACGGTCCTTCGTCCAAGCGGAGGAATTCTAACATTCCTGTGGTCGATCGAGTGGTTGATCAGTCTCTCGCTGTATCATGACAGTCAGTTTTCGGCTTTCTCTACTGAGGTGCTCGCCCAGCCGAACTGGGGCACAATCGCCGTAGTTCTCCTGGTGCCGCGTTAGCCGATGATACGGAACGTAAGGCAGCAAAACACAGGAGCCGGGCAAACCCAACATTTGAGCAAAGACATGATTCGGAGCTGATGCATATAAGGCCTAACTCGAGACACCGAACACTCCCTAAGGTGTTCGGTCTTTATAATAACGGGCAGAATAAAGCCCTAAGCCCCTAGTGTCCAGGTATGGGCGAGATCCTCTGACGCGGACGATGCCAAAACGCCAGTCTCCTCTCTGGTTATAATGAAAAACCAGGGGATTATAGCAACAAGAGACAGTAAAAAAGGTTTACGCAGGGTCTTAATCTGAAAAGAATCCTTGCAACGGGTCCTTGCTGCACGTCTGCGCCTGTGTCTCTGTTGTGCCGTATCCTGGACGGGTGTGCACGTTGTTCATTATTGCTTATATGCACATCCCCTTGTGAAGGGGTGTGCGGCTAGGGAGCCCCTAGCTTATTTATTCCGGACTCGTCTAGCCGTGTCTGGGGTCTTAAACGACCTTGTAATGAAATGATGTCGCGTGGACCGGGCATTTTAAGTGTAAGAGACGCGTAATGTGGTATTGCGTTAAAGCGGACAAAAGCTTCATGTCCCAATAGTGCTTGATAACTACTTTTGAATGGGGCGACATGAAAGATTAGCTTTTCGCGTCGGAAGTTGTCAGGTGACCCGAACACAACTTCTAGTGATAAGGAGCCTGTGCACTTGGCTTAAGGGCCTGGCGTCACTCCCTTAAAGGAAGTGTGGCTATGTTGAATTTTAGTAAGGTCTATCCTCAACTTGCGGATTGTGTTCGGATATAGCAGGTTTAAATCGCTGCCGCCGTCCATCAGGACTTGTGTAAATTGTAGTCCGTCGATTATAGGATCCAATATCAGAGCAGTCCATCCTGCGTTTCGAACACTTCTGGAATAATCCAGGTGGTCAAAGGTGATTGGTTTTGACATCCAATCTCGAGGTTCCGTTGGGGTGGACCGTGCGACACCTATCTTAGCGGGTGCCGCATTGTTTTTCCGTACTATCACATGGAGTGAGTTTACTGCTTTGACTTCTTGTGGGAAATTCTTTTGTTTTCCAGTGCTCTGCTGGTGGGGTTCGTCGTCGTCCTCGCTTGGCGCGTTGAGCCCCTTGTGTTCGGCGTTGAGTCTGCCGAACTGTTTAAAAACCCAACAATCTCGGTGGGTGTGATTTGCAGGCCTCTCGGAGGTACTGTGGATTTGACATATCCAATCCAAAATTTTGTTTAGGTTGGAGAGCTCGTCACTGTTGTCCTTAAGAGGTAGTGTTTTATTATTTGGCCGCGAGCTTTTGAATCCGGCGTTGACCGCCGTGTTCTTTGGGATTTTTTATTTATTCCGGCGCTGATCCTTTCTGCGCCGTGATTTTCCGTTTCCATCTCTGATCTCGGATGTACTCGGGTCGCTGGTGCTGCATCTTGCTAGCCAGCTGTCTTCCCCCGCGCAAAAGCGGGTCATGAGGCTTGTTAGCGCGTCCATTGTCCTTGGCTTCTCTTGGCCGAGGTGCCTGGCGAGCCATTCGTCTCGGACGTTGTGTTTAAAAGCTGCTAAGGCTTCGGTGTCCGGACAGTCGACTATTTGGTTCTTTTTGGCAAGGAACCTGTTCCAGAATTTGCGCGCTGACTCTCCGGGCTGTTGAGTTATGTGACTTAAATCGTCTGCATCCGGAGGACGGACATAAGTCCCTTGAAAATTTGCTCTAAACGCGTCGTCGAGCTCTTCCCAACTTCCAACAGTGTTTTCTGGGAGACTTTTGAGCCAATGCCGAGCTGGCCCTTTGAGCTTGAGGGGTAGATATTTTATGGCGTGGAGATCATCTCCTCTAGCCATGTGTATGTGTAGTATGTAATCCTCTATCCAGACTCCAGGGTCTGTTGTTCCGTCGTATGCCTCTATGTTTATGGGTTTGAACCCTGCTGGAAACTCATGATCCAGCACCTCATTGGTGAAACATAGTTGGTGTGCGGCGCCCCTGTATTTGGGTGTGCCGCTGTCTTCGAACACTTGGCGTGTTGTGTTGCTTCCTGGGGCCCTCTTTTTTGGCCCGTAAATGGACCTGGCTAGGCCATCTGTTTTCCCAGGATCATGAGTTGGCTTGTGTGCGGCGCCGCTTGTCGCTTTTGGCCTGCCATCTGGTCGTCTATCCGGCCAGGCGGCCTCTTTGTTCTTTGACTGTGGGGGCTCTATGGCTTCCTCGTCAAATTCTGGTAGCAGCTTGCGCTTTGGGTAGCTCTTTGTTTGGTGGCCATTGCCATATTTATCTGCGGTCTTGAGTACTTTGCTCCACCTCATTCTGAGTATGTCTTCCGCTGTTTTGAGCTTCCGTTTTTCCTTCTTCAAACTTCTTGTAGTGGCGACGAGTCTTTTGTGAAGGTTCTTATGCTCCGGTGGTGTGTCCAGCGTGAGGTCGTCTGGACTGTTGGTTTCGCCGGGTATGGATTGATTATTCGATTCGTCCTGTTCGGACGGTTGCTTGGTTGCATGTTCCTCGTCCACTGGTTTGCCCTGCTCTATTGCTTGGTCATTAGGAATGTTGTTTGTGTCAAGGCGGGACTTAGGGCGGCGTGTACGTCGCCGTTTTGGCTGTTTGTCGGCGGGATTATCCTGTGCCGCGCCCCGTTGTTCCTCGTTATCGCTTCCTTTTGGGGTGTCCACCATATATATGCCATGGGTTGGGGTGGCCTTCCAGTGTTCGGTGAGCGCTGGTTCTTGATCGTCTCCGGCATCGTCGTCCATACCGTCGATGTCTTCGGAGTCGTAGTCTAGCATGTCGGTTAGATCGTCGACAGTGGCTACAAAGTGGGTGGTGGGTGGGATTCGAATTTCTTCGTTGTCCGCATCCCAACCATCCTGGCCATAGTCCGGCCAGGGCTCTCCGGATAGCGAGAGATACTTTAGCGAATTTAGGATGTCGCCAAAGGGTGAGTGCTGAAAGATGTCCGCAGTGGTGAACTCCATGATCGGCGCCCAATCGGATTCAATTGGCGGGGGCGTAGGAGGTTCGGAGTCCGGCGTGGAGTCCGGCGCCTTGGAGTCACGAGCTTTATAAGGGACAGGGTCAGTGTTCGGCTCTATCACCGTAGAAGTTGCAGCCCCCGAGGTGGTGTCCAGCCACCTGTCCTCGATCTGCGTGATCGGCTCTGAACTACTTGTCGGAGCGAATTCGTGTGCGGCCTCCAAGGTACTGTCCGGCGGCAGAGCTAGATCATGCCCATCGTGACAGTGCGGCACGCTCGGCTGCGGCTTGGATCCATCGAAGATCAAGTCTCCGCGGATATCCGCCGTGAAGTTTAGGCTTCCAGATCTAACCTGATGGCCAGGGGCGTAGCTTTCGATCTGCTCAAGATGGCCAATTGAATTGGCCCATAGTGCGAAGCCGCCGAATACGAAGATCTGTCCGGGGGGAAAAGTCTCACCCTGGACGGCGTTGTTGTTGATTGAAGAAGCCATCAAGCCTATCGGTGACGACACAGAGGAACTCTCAATAAAAGCACCAATGTCGGTGTCAAAACCGGCGGATCTCGGGTAGGGGGTCCCGAACTGTGCGTCTAGGCGGATGGTAATAGGAGACAAGGGACACGATGTTTTTACCCAGGTTCGGGCCCTCTCGATGGAGGTAAAACCCTACTCCTTCTTGATTGATATTGATGATATGGGTAGTACAAGAGTGGATCTACCACGAGATCAAGGAGGCTAAACCCTAAAAGCTAGCCTATGGTATGATTGTTGTAATGGTTTATATAGACACCGGGGAGGGCTAGGGTTACACAGAGTCGGTTACAATGGTAGGAGATCTACATATCCGTATCGCCAAGCTTGCCTTCCACGCCAAGGAAAGTCCCATCCGGACACGGGACGAAGTCTTCAATCTTGTATCTTCATAGTCTTGGAGTCCGGCCGATGATGATAGTCCGGCTATCCGGACACCCCCTAGTCCAGGACTCCCTCAGCAGCCACACCCCTTCCCCTGGTGCAGCCCCTCCCTCTTCCAACACCTTCTCCTCCTCCATAGTGCTTGGCGAAGCCCTGCAGGATACCACAAGCTCCACCACCACATCGCCGTGCTGCCGGGGCTCTCCCTCAACTTATCCTCTCCCCTTGGTGGATCAAGGAGGAGGAGACGTCCTTGGGCTGTACGTGTGTTGAACGCGGAGGCGCCGTCCGTTCGGCGCTAGATCGGATCTTCCGTGATTTGAATAGCCGCAAGTACGACCTCATCAACCGCGTTCTTGTAACGTTTCCGCTTAGCGATCTTCAAGGGTATGAAGATGCACTCCCTCTCTCTCTCATTGCTAGCATCTCCTAGATTGATCTTGATGACATGTAGGAAAATTTTGAATTATTGCTACTTTCCCCAACAGTCGTATCTGGAGTGGTCAAGGAGGAATCACCCTCGATGACCACGACCGAATAGCTACACTACCAAATTATCATCAGGAGTGCGTTACGAGGTATCACCCTCGGCACTCGATATTATATCTGCATAGTCGAGCAACAAAGGGGGGTGTGATGTGATGTGAGGTGTTAGGCTATGGTTGTCGATCACGTTGATCGAGTCATTGATGCTGAAGCAGGGGCAAGAAGGATAAGGTGGGGGGTCATTGATGGATAACTAACCAACCTATACTAAGAAGTTTAGGATAAGCAGGTAGGTAACAATAGCAGGTACAAAAGCAGGCTATGCATCAGAATAGGAGTAATCAAATATAATAGCAAAATCTAATGCAAGCATGAGAGAATGGAATGGGCGATATCTGGATGATCAAGGGGGGGGGGCTTGATGTCTACTATGCAACTTTATTCTTGTAGACACGTGCTGGGCCTCCAAGCGCAGAATTTTGTAGGACAGTAGAAATTTTCCCTCAAGTGGATGACCTAAGGTTTATCAATCCGTGAGAGGTGTAGGATGAAGATGGTCTCTCTCAAACGACCCTGCAACAAAATACAAGAAATCTCTTGTGTCCCTAGCACACCCAATACAATGGCAAATTGTATAGGTGCACTAGTTCGACGAAGAGATGGTGATACAAGTGTAATATGGATGGTAGAAATATATTTTTATAATCTGAATAAATAAAAACAACAAGGTAGTGATGTAGGGCGGAACCCTAAGTGGTTGATCTTTCACGTTTGGAGGGATCCCACGGGAGAGACACGAGAAACGCGCGGAAATCACAAAGGGAAACACGAGGGAAACGAGAGAGAATCACTAAACCGAACAAGAATCGATTACACGAGTGCTAGATCATCACACACATAAGGTAACACATGGTCCACAATCAACAAAGGGAAAGGATACAACGGCACCGTTCTTCTCCGAGAGGAGGCCTTGATGATCTTCCCTAAAGAGGGGTCTTGAATCCGCTTGGGGATCTTCTCCGGAGAGGTCCTGATCTCCGAGGAGAAGTATCCAAGTGGATGAGAAAAGGCTCTCACACCAACATGAGCTAATCCAATGCTAAGTCTAGAAAGAGGAAGGGGATGGAGTATATATAGTCTACGGGGGCGAAAGGGTACATGGGCTTCGGCCCTTCACTGTGCACACGCAGGAGGAGCCGGATGTCTGGGCATCGGGCCGGATGTCCGGGGCTTCCCGAGGCGCCGGATGTCCGGGCCAAGACGCCGGATGTCTGGCCTGGATGACTTAGCTTCTGTGGTTCCTGGATCGAGGCACCGGATTTCCGGGCTGGGGGCCGGATTTCCGGGGCTTCGTGGGAGGCCGGATGTCCGGGCTGGTGGCCGGATGTCTGGGCCGGTTGCGCCACCTTCTGTAGTCTTTGGAGCGGGCGCCGGATTTCTGGCCAGAGGGCCGGATGTCCGGGGCTTCATGAGAGGCCGGATGTCCGGGGCCTGGGGGCCGGATGTCCAGGCCCTATAGTCTTCGGGGCTGGGCTGCGGCTGCTGTGTTGGTGTCTCCAGGGGCCGGATGTCCGGGGTCTGGGCTGGATGTCCGGGGCCTGGAAGGTGACTTGTCCATTTCAGCTGGTTCTCTTCATCCGTGGAGTGGGTAGCTTGTCCATCTCCACATGCATCCTCGGGAGGTCCTTCTTGACACCTAATCACGCATAGTGTATCTGACTTAGGTAGTAGCCATGTCTCGAGAGGGTCATATGAAATATCATTTAGGAGATAAGTCACCTCGGTTTCCAGAGCTCTTGCACGTGCTCGAGTCATAGGTCCTTGTGGGGTTGGATGTGTTGATGTAGAGTCCATGGGGATGATGGAGGGATGCTCCGCATCATATCCCCTCCCTTCGAAAGGATCCGACCTCGGATCAAGATCTTCATCACCATGGAAAGGTGAGAGGTCTTTGATGTTGAATGTGTCGCTCACGTTGTACTTGTCGCTTGGTAGGTCGAGCTTGTAAGCCTTGTTGTTGTAGCGTGCTAACACCTTGAAGGGTCCATCGGCTCGAGGTAGAAGTTTGTGTTGGAAATATGCCCTAGAGGCAATAATAAATTGATTATTATTATATTTCCTTGTTCATGATAATTGTTTATTATCCATGCTAGAATTGTATTGATAGGAAACTCAGATACATGTGTGGATACATAGACAACACCATGTCCCTAGTAAGCCTCTAGTTGACTAGCTCGTTAATCAATAGATGGTTACGGTTTCCTGACCATGGACATTGGATGTCGTTGATAACGGGATCACATCATTAGGAGAATGATGTGATGGACAAGACCCAATCCTAAGCCTAGCACAAGATCATGTAGTTCGTATGCTAAAGCTTTTCTAATGTGAAGTATCATTTCCTTAGACCATGAGATTGTGCAACTCCCGGAAACCGTAGGAGTGCTTTGGGTGTGCCAAACGTCACAACGTAACTGGGTGGCTATAAAGGTACACTACGGGTATCTCTGAAAGTGTCTGTTGGGTTGGCACGAATCGAGATTGGGATTTTGTCACTCCGTGTAAACGGAGAGGTATCTCTGGGCCCACTCGGTAGGACATCATCATAATGTGCACAATGTGACCAAGGGGTTGATCACGGGATGATGTGTTACGGAACGAGTAAAGAGACTTGCCGGTAACGAGATTGAACAAGGTATCGGTATACCGACGATCGAATCTCGGGCAAGTACCATACCGCTAGGCAAAGGGAATTGTATACGGGATTGATTGAGTCCTTGACATCGTGGTTCATCCGATGAGATCATCGTGGAACATGTGGGAGCCAACATGGGTATCCAGATCCCGCTGTTGGTTATTGACCGGAGAACATCTCGGTCATGACTACATGTCTCCCGAACCCGTAGGGTCTACACACTTAAGGTTCGATGACGCTAGGGTTATAAAGGAAGTTTGTATGTGGTTACCGAATGTTGTTCGGAGTACCGGATGAGATCCTGGACGTCACGAGGAGCTCCGGAATGGTCCGGAGGTAAAGATTTATATATAGGAAGTCCTGTTTCGGCCATCGGGACAAGTTTCGGGGTCATCGGTATTGTATCGGGACCACCGGAAGGGTCCCGGGGGCCCACCGGGTGGGGCCACCTGCCCCGGGGGCCACATGGGCTGTAGGGGGTGCGCCTTGGCCTACATGGGCCAAGGGCACCAGCCCCTAGAGGCCCATGCGCCAAGATATAGGAAAAAGGGAAGAGTCCTAAAGGGGGAAGGCACCTCCGAGGTGCCTTGGGGAGGATGGACTCCTCCCCCCTCCTTAGCCGCACCCCTTTCTTGGAGTAGGGGGCAAGGCTGCGCCTCCCCCCTCTCCCTTGCCCCTATATATAGTGGAGGGGAGGGAGGGCATCCATACCTGAGCCCTTGGCGCCTCCCTCCCTCCCGTGACACCTCCTCCTCTCCCGTAGGTGCTTGGCGAAGCCCTGCAGGATTGCCACGCTCCTCCATCACCACCACGCCGTTGTGCTGCTGCTGGATGGAGTCTTCCTCAACCTCTCCCTCTCTCCTTGCTGGATCAAGGCGTGGGAGACATCGTCGAGCTGTACGTGTGTTGAACGCGGAGGTGCCATCCGTTCGGCACTAGGATCATCGGTGATCTGAATCACGACGAGTACGACTCCATCAACCCCGTTCACTTGAACGCTTCCGCTTAGCGATCTACAAGGGTATGTAGATGCACTCTCCTTCCCCTCGTTGCTAGTCTCTCCATAGATAGATCTTGGTGACACGTAGGAAAATTTTGAATTTCTGCTACGTTCCCCAACAGTGGCATCACGAGCTAGGTCTATTGCGTAGATTCTTTGCACGAGTAGAACACAAAGTAGTTGTGGGCGTCGATATTGTTCAATATGCTTGCCGTTACTAGTCTTATCTTGATTCGGCGGCATCGTGGAATGAAGCGGCCCGGACCAACCTTACACGTACGCTTACGTGAGACCGGTTCCACCGACAAACATGCACTAGTTGCATAAGGTGGCTGGCGGGTGTCTGTCTCTCCCACTTTAGTCGGATCGGATTCGATGAAAAGGGTCCTTATGAAGGGTAAATAGCAATTGGCATATCACGTTGTGGTTCATGCGTAGGTAAGAAACGTTCTTGCTAGAAACCCATAGCAGCCACGTAAAACATGCAAACAACAATTAGAGGACGTCTAACTTGTTTTTGCAGGGTATGCTATGTGATGTGATATGGCCAAAAAGGATGTGATGAATGATATATGTGATGTATGAGATTGATCATGTTCTTGTAATAGGAATCACGACTTGCATGTCAATGAGTATGACAACCGGCAGGAGCCATAGGAGTTGTCTTTATTTATTTGTGACCTGCGTGTCAACTTAAACGTCATGTAATTACTTTACTTTATTGCTAACCGTTAGCCATAGTAGTAGAAGTAATAGTTGGCGAGGCAACTTCATGAAGACACGATGATGGAGATCATGATGATGAAGATCATGGTGTCATGCCGGTGACGATGATGATCATGGAGCCCCGAAGATGGAGATCAAAAGGAGCAAAGTGATGATGGCCATATCATATCACTATTTGATTGCATGTGATGTTTATCATGTTTATACATCTTATTTGCTTAGAACGACGGTAGTAAATAAGGTGATCCCTTACAACAATTTCAAGAAGTGTTCTCCCCTAACTGTGCACCGTTGCGACAGTTCGCTGTTTCAAAACATCACGTGATGATCGGGTGTTTTATTCAGACGTTCAAATACAACGGGTGTTGACGAGCCTAGCATGTACAGACATGGCCTCGGAACACACGCGAAACACTTAGGGTTAACTTGACGAGCCTAGCATGTACAGACATGGCCTCGGAACACGGAGACCGAAAGGTCGAGCATGAGTCGTATAGAAGATACGATCAACATGAAGATGTTCACCGATGATGACTAGTCCGTCTCACGTGATGATCGGACACGGCCTAGTTTGACTCGGATCATGTAATCACTTAGATGACTAGAGGGATGTCTATCTGAGTGGGATTTCATAAGATGAACTTAATTATCCTGAACATAGTCAAAAGGATTTTGCAAATTATGTCGTAGCTCACGCTATAGTTCTACTGTTTAGATATGTTCCTAGAGAAAATATAGTTGAAAGTTGATAGTAGCAATTATGCGGACTAGGTCCGTAAACTGAGGATTGTCCTCATTGCTTCATAGAAGGCTTATGTCCTTAATGCATCGCTCAGTGTGCTGAACCCCAAACATCGTCTGTGAATGTTGCGAACATCTGACATACACGTTTTGATAACTACGTGATAGTTAAGTTAAACGGTTTAGAGTTGAGGCACCAAAGACGTTTTTGAAACGTCGCGAAACATATGAGATGTTTTGAGGGCTGAAATTGGGATTTCAGGCTCGTGCCCATGTCAAGAGGTATAAGACCTCCGATGACTTTCTTAACCTGCAAACTAAGGAGAAAAGCTTAATTGTTGAGCTTGTGCTCAGATTGTCTGAGTACAACAATCATTTGAATCGAGTGGGAGTTGATCTTCCAGATAAGACAGTGATGGTTCTCCAAAGTCATTGCCACCAAGCTGTTAAAGCTTCATGATGAACTATAACATATCAGGGATAGATATGATGATCCTTGAGGTATTCGTGATGTTTGACACCGCGAAAGTAGAAATCAAGAAGGAGCATCAATTGTTGATGGTTGGTGAAACCACTAGTTTCAAGAAGGGCAAGGGCAAGAAGGGATACTTCATGAAACGGCAAATCAGCTGCTGCTCTAGTGAAGAAACCCAAGGTAAAACCCAAACCCGAGACTAAGTGCTTCTGTAATAAGGGGAACAACCACTAGAGCAGAATTACCCTAGATACTTGGTAGATAAGAAGGCTGGCAAGGTCGATAGAAGTATATTGGATATACATTGTGTTAATGTGTACTTTTCTAGTACTCCTAGTAGCACCAGGGTATTAGATACCGGTTCGGTTGCTAAGTGTTAGTAACTCGAAACAAAAGGCTACGGAATAAACGGAGACTAGCTAAAGGTGAGCTGACGATATGTGTTGGAAGTTTTTCCAAGCTTGATATGATCAAGCATCGCACGCTCTCTCTACCAAAGAGATTGGTGTTAAACCTAAATAATTGTTATTTGGTGTTTGCGTTGAGCATAGACATGATTGGATTAAGTCTATCGCAATACAGTTATTAATTTAAGGAGAATAATGGTTACTCTGTTTATTTGAATAATACCTTAAATGGTCTTACACCTAAAATGAATGGTTTATTAAATCTCGATCGTAGTGATACACATGTTCATGCCAAAAGATAGTAATGATAGCACCACCTACTTGTGGCACTGCCACGTAAGTCATATCGGTATAAAACGCATGAAGAAGCTCCATATTGATGGATCTTTGGGCTCACTCGTTTTGAAAAGTTTGAGACATGCGAACCATGTCTATTGGTGTATATGCATGAAGAAACTCCATGCAAATGGACCGTTTTGACTCAATTGATTTTGAATCACTTGGGACATGCAAATCATACCACACGGGCAAGATGACTGAAAAGCCTCGTTTTCAGTAAGATGGAATAAGATAGCAACTTGTTGGAAGTAATACATTTTGATGTGTACAGTCCAATGAGTGCTGAGGCATGTAGTGGATATTGTTATGTTCTTACTTCACAGATAATTTGAGTGGATGTTGAGTACATTTGCTTGATGAATCATGAGTCTGAATTATTGAAAGGTTCAAGTAATTTTAGGGTGAAGTTGAAAGATCGTCGTGACAAGAGGATAAAATATCTATGATATGATCATAGAGATGAATATCTGAATTACGAGTTTGGCACAGAATTAAGACATTGTGGAAATAGTTTCACAACTAATACAGCCTGGAACACCATAGTGTGATGGTGTATCCGAACATCATAACTGCACCCTATTGGATATGATGCATACCATGATGTCTCTTATCGAATTACCATGATAGTTTATGGGTTAGGCATTAGAGACAACCACATTCACTTTAAATAGGGCACCACATAATTTCGTTGAGACGACACCGTATGAACTATGGTTTGGAGAAACCTAAGTTGTCGTTTCTTGAAAGTTTGGGGCTGCGACGCTTATGTGAAAAGGTTTCAGGTTGATAAGCTCGAACCCAAAGCAGATAAAATGCATCTTCATAGGACACCCAAAAACAGTTGGGTGTACCTCCTAATTCAGATCCGAAAGCAATAGGGATTGTTTCTTGAATCGGGTCCTTTTTCGAGGAAAGGTTTCTCTCGAAAAGTTGAGTGGGAGGATGGTGGAGACTTGATGAGGTTATTGAACCGTCACTTCAACAAGTGTGTAGCAGGGCACAGGAAGTTGTTCCTGTGGCACGTACACCAACTGAAGTGGAAGCTTATGATAGTGATCATGAAACTTCGGATCGAGTCACTACCAAACCTCGTGGGATGACAAGGATGCGTACTACTTCAGAGTGGTAAGTAATCCAGTCTTGAAAGTCATGTTGCTAGACAACAATGAACCTACGAGCTATGGAGAAGCGATGGTGGGCCCGGATTCCGATAAATGGCTCGAGGCCATAAAATCTGAGATAGGATCCATGTATGAAAACAAAGTGTAGACTTTGACAGAATAGCTCGATGGTCATAAGGCTGTTGAGTGCAGATGGATTTTGAAAGGAAGACAGACAATGATGGTAAGTGTCACCATTGAGAAAGCTCGACTTGTCGTTAAGATGTTTTTCGACAAGTTCAAGGAGTTGACTACGATGAGACTTTCTCACTCGTAGCGATGCTAAGAGTCTGTTGGAATTATATTAGCAATTACTGCATTATTTATGAAATCTTGCAGATAGGATGTCAAAACATTGTTTCCTCGACGATTCTTGAGGAAAGGTTGTATGTGATACAACCGGAAGGTTTTGTCTATCCTGAAATATGCTAATAAGTATGCAAAGCTCCAGCAATCCTTCTGAGGACTGGAGTGAGCATCTCGGAGTTGGAATGTATGCTTTGATGATGATCAAAGATTTTGGGTGTATACAAAGTTTAAGAGAAACTTGTATTTCCAAAGAAGTGAGTGGGAGCACTTTAGAATTTCTGATGAGTATATGTTGTTGACATATTAATGATCAGAAATGACGTAGAATTTCTGGAAAGCATATAGGGTTATTTGGAAAGTGTTTTCAATGGAAAACCTAGATTAAGCTACTTGAACATTGAGCATCAAGATCTATAAGGATAGATCAAAACGCTTAATAGTACTTTCAAATGAGCACATGCCTTGACGTGATCTTGAAGGTGTTCAAGATGGATCAGTCAAAGAAGGAGTTCTTGCCTGAGTTGTAAGGTATGAAGTTAAGACTTAAAGCTCGACCATGGTAGAATAGAGAGAAAGGAACGAAGGTCGTCCCCTATGCTTAAGACATAGGCTCTACAGTATGCTATGCTGTGTACCGCACCTGAAGTGTGCTTTACCATGAGTCAGTCAAGGGGTACAAGAGTGATCCAAGAATGGATCACAGGACAGCGGTCAAAGTTATCCTTAGTAACTAGTGGACTAAGGAATTTTCTCAATTATGGAGGTGGTAAAAGAGTTCGTCGTAAAGGGTTACGTCGATGCAAGCTTAACACCTATCCAGATAGCTCTGAGTAGAGATACCGGATACGTATAATGGAGCAACAATTTAGAATAGCTCCAAGTAG
Source organism: Triticum dicoccoides (assembly GCF_002162155.2). Taxonomy (NCBI): domain Eukaryota; kingdom Viridiplantae; phylum Streptophyta; class Magnoliopsida; order Poales; family Poaceae; genus Triticum; species Triticum dicoccoides. The sequence continues at coordinate 233,475,613 of NC_041389.1, forward strand.
AACAGTTATTTGGAATAGCTCCAAATAGACCGTGGTAGCTGCATCTAGGAGATGACATAGAAATTTGTAAAGCACACACGGATCTGAAAGGTTCAGACCCGTTGACTAAAACCTCTCTCACAAGCAACATGATCAAACCTAAAACTCTTTGGGTGTTAGTCACATGGGGATGTGACCTTGAGTGTTAATCACATATCGATGTGAACTAGATTATTGACTCTAGTGCAAGTGGGAGACTGTTGGAAATATGCCCTAGAGGCAATAATAAATTGATTATTATTATATTTCCTTGTTCATGATAATTGTTTATTATCCATGCTAGAATTGTATTGATAGGAAACTCAGATACATGTGTGGATACATAGACAACACCATGTCCCTAGTAAGCCTCTAGTTGACTAGCTCGTTAATCAATAGATGGTTACGGTTTCCTGACCATGGACATTGGATGTCGTTGATAACGGGATCACATCATTAGGAGAATGATGTGATGGACAAGACCCAATCCTAAGCCTAGCACAAGATCATGTAGTTCGTATGCTAAAGCTTTTCTAATGTCAAGTATCATTTCCTTAGACCATGAGATTGTGCAACTCCCGGATACCGTAGGAGTGCTTTGGGTGTGCCAAATGTCACAACGTAACTGGGTGGCTATAAAGGTACACTACGGGTATCTCTGAAAGTGTCTGTTGGGTTGGCACGAATCGAGTTGGGATTTTGTCACTCCGTGTAAACGGAGAGGTATCTCTGGGCCCACCCGGTAGGACATCATCATAATGTGCACAATGTGACCAAGGGGTTGATCACGGGATGATGTGTTACGGAACGAGTAAAGAGACTTGCCGGTAACGAGATTGAACAAGGTATCGGTATACCGACGATCGAATCTCGGGCAAGTACCATACCACTAGACAAAGGGAATTGTATACGGGATTGATTGAGTCCTTGACATCGTGGTTCATCCGATGAGATCATCGTGGAACATGTGGGAGCCAACATGGGTATCCAGATCCCGCTGTTGGTTATTGACCGGAGAACATCTCGGTCATGACTACATGTCTCCCGAACCCGTAGGGTCTACACACTTAAGGTTCGATGACGCTAGGGTTATAAAGGAAGTTTGTATGTGGTTACCGAATGTTGTTCGGAGTCCCGGATGAGATCCCGGACGTCACGAGGAGTTCCGGAATGGTCCGGAGGTAAAGATTTATATATAGGAAGTCCTGTTTCGGCCATCGGGACAAGTTTCGGGGTCATCGGTATTGTACCGGGACCACCGGAAGGGTCCCGGGGGCCCACCGGGTGGGGCCACCTGCCCCGTGTTGGAAATATGCCCTAGAGGCAATAATAAATTGATTATTATTATATTTCCTTGTTCATGATAATCGTTTATTATCCATGCTAGAATTGTATTGATAGGAAACTCAGATACATGTGTGGATACATAGACAACACCATGTCCCTAGTAAGCCTCTAGTTGACTAGCTCGTTGATCAATAGATGGTTACGGTTTCCTGACCATGGACATTGGATGTCGTTGATAACAGGATCACATCATTAGGAGAATGATGTGATGGACAAGACCCAATCCTAAGCCTAGCACAAGATCATGTAGTTCGTATGCTAAAGCTTTTCTAATGTCAAGTATCATTTCCTTAGACCATGAGATTGTGCAACTCCCGGATACCGTAGGAGTGCTTTGGGTGTGCCAAACGTCACAACGTAACTGGGTGGCTATAAAGGTACACTACGGGTATCTCTGAAAGTGTCTGTTGGGTTGGCACGAATCGAGATTGGGATTTTGTCACTCCGTGTAAACGGAGAGGTATCTCTGGGCCCACTCGGTAGGACATCATCATAATGTGCACAATGTGACCAAGGGGTTGATCACGGGATGATGTGTTACGGAACGAGTAAAGAGACTTGCCGGTAACGAGATTGAACAAGGTATCGGTATACCGACGTGATCTTGACGTGAGCACATGCCTTGACGTGATCTTGAAGGTGTTCAAGATGGATCAGTCAAAGAAGGAGTTCTTGCCTGAGTTGTAAGGTATGAAGTTAAGACTTAAAGCTCGACCATGGCAGAATAGAGAGAAAGGAACGAAGGTCGTCCCCTATGCTTAAGACATAGGCTCTACAGTATGCTATGCTGTGTACCGCACCTGAAGTGTGCTTTACCATGAGTCAGTCAAGGGGTACAAGAGTGATCCAAGAATGGATCACAGGACAGCGGTCAAAGTTATCCTTAGTAACTAGTGGACTAAGGAATTTTCTCAATTATGGAGGTGGTAAAAGAGTTCGTCGTAAAGGGTTACGTCGATGCAAGCTTAACACCTATCCGGATAGCTCTGAGTAGAGATACCGGATACGTATAATGGAGCAACAATTTAGAATAGCTCCAAGTAGAACAGTTATTTGGAATAGCTCCAAATAGAACGTGGTAGCTGCATCTAGGAGATGACATAGAGATTTGTAAAGCACACACGGATCTGAAAGGTTCAGACCCGTTGACTATAACCTCTCTCAAGCATAACATGATCAAACCCAGAACTCATCGAGTGTTAATCACATGGTAAATGTGAACTAGATTATTGACTCCAGTAAACTCTTTGGGTGTTAGTCACATGGGGATGTGACCTTGAGTGTTAATCACATATCGATGTGAACTAGATTATTGACTCTAGTGCAAGTGGGAGACTGTTGGAAATATGCCCTAGAGGCAATAATAAATTGATTATTATTATATTTCCTTGTTCATGATAATCGTTTATTATCCATGCTAGAATTGTATTGATAGGAAACTCAGATACATGTGTGGATACATAGACAACACCATGTCCCTAGTAAGCCTCTAGTTGACTAGCTCGTTAATCAATAGATGGTTACGGTTTCCTGACCATGGACATTGGATGTCGTTGATAACGGGATCACATCATTAGGGGAATGATGTGATGGACAAGACCCAATCCTAAGCCTAGCACAAGATCATGTAGTTCGTATGCTAAAGCTTTTCTAATGTCAAGTATCATTTCCTTAGACCATGAGATTGTGCAACTCCCGGATACCGTAGGAGTGCTTTGGGTGTGCCAAACGTCACAACGTAACTGGGTGGCTATAAAGGTACACTACGGGTATCTCTGAAAGTGTCTGTTGGGTTGGCACGAATCGAGATTGGGATTTTGTCACTCCGTGTAAACGGAGAGGTATCTCTGGGCCCACTCGGTAGGACATCATCATAATGTGCACAATGTGACCAAGGGGTTGATCACGGGATGATGTGTTACGGAACGAGTAAAGAGACTTGCCGGTAACGAGATTGAACAAGGTATCGGTATACCGACGATCGAATCTCGGGCAAGTACCATACTGCTAGGCAAAGGGAATTGTATACGGGATTGATTGAGTCCTTGACATCGTGGTTCATCCGATGAGATCATCGTGGAACATGTGGGAGCCAACATGGGTATCCAGATCCCGCTGTTGGTTATTGACCGGAGAACATCTCGGTCATGACTACATGTCTCCCGAACCCGTAGGGTCTACACACTTAAGGTTCGATGACGCTAGGGTTATAAGGAAGTTTGTATGTGGTTGCCGAATGTTGTTCGGAGTACCGGATGAGATCCTGGACGTCACGAGGAGTTCCGGAATGGTCCGGAGGTAAAGATTTATATATAGGAAGTCCTGTTTCGGCCATCGGGACAAGTTTCGGGGTCATCGGTATTGTATCGGGACCACCGGAAGGGTCCCGGGGGCCCACCGGGTGGGGCCACCTGCCCCGGGGGCCACATGGGCTGTAGGGGGTGCGCCTTGGCCTACATGGGCCAAGGGCACCAGCCCCTAGAGGCCCATGCGCCAAGATATAGGAAAAAGGGAAGAGTCCTAAAGGGGGAAGGCACCTCCGAGGTGCCTTGGGGAGGATGGACTCCTCCCCCCTCCTTAGCCGCACCCCTTTCTTGGAGTAGGGGGCAAGGCTGCGCCTCCCCCCTCTCCCTTGCCCCTATATATAGTGGAGGGGAGGGAGGGCATCCATACCTGAGCCCTTGGCGCCTCCCTCCCTCCCGTGACACCTCCTCCTCTCCCGTAGGTGCTTGGCGAAGCCCTGCAGGATTGCCACGCTCCTCCATCACCACCACGCCGTTGTGCTGCTGCTGGATGGAGTCTTCCTCAACCTCTCCCTCTCTCCTTGCTGGATCAAGGCGTGGGAGACATCGTCGAGCTGTACGTGTGTTGAACGCGGAGGTGCCATCCGTTCGGCACTAGGATCATCGGTGATCTGAATCACGACGAGTACGACTCCATCAACCCCGTTCACTTGAACGCTTCCGCTTAGCGATCTACAAGGGTATGTAGATGCACTCTCCTTCCCCTCGTTGCTAGTCTCTCCATAGATAGATCTTGGTGACACGTAGGAAAATTTTGAATTTCTGCTACGTTCCCCAACAGTTTGGACTTGCGTTCATTGGGGAAGCGGTCCTTGCGAAGATGTAGCCACGCGAGATCGCCTATGTTGAAGATCATGGGTTGTTTGTTGATGTTGAGTTTGGTCGCTAGTCGTTGTACTTGGCGCTCGATGGTGTGTCTTGTATCTTCATGCATCTTCTTGATGTAGCTTCCACGTGCATTTGCGTCGAGGTTGGTGCGCTCTTGAAGAGGAAGAGGTAGAATGTCCAATGGGGACAATGGGTTGAAGCCGTAGACGACCTCGAAGGGAGACTTGCCAGTAGTCGAATGTCTTGCACGGTTGTAGGCGTACTCGGCGATGGGTAGACATGCCTCCCACTCCTTGATGTTCTTCTTGATCAACACACGAAGTAGAGTGGATAGTGTCCGGTTCGTCACCTCCGTTTGGCCGTCGGTTTGAGGATGGTATGCAGATGAGAACAAGAGCTTGATTCCGAGCTTGGCGCATAGAGTCTTCCAAAAGTAACTCAAGAACTTGACGTCGCGGTCGGAGACGATTGTCTTTGGTACTCCATGGAGGCGCAAGATTTCCCTACAAAAGAGATTTGCAACATGTGAAGCATCGTCTATCTTGTTGCAAGGAATGAAATGTGCCATCTTAGAAAATCGATCCACAACAACAAACACGGAATCCTTTCCATTTTGAGTTCTTGGCAAACCAAGTACAAAATCCATGCTAATGTCTTCCCAAGGTTGATAAGGAATAGGAAGAGGCATGTAAAGACCATGAGATTGAGCTTTAGACTTAGCTTTGCGACATGTAGAGCATCGGGTGGTGAAGCGTGAGACGTCGCGGAACATCTTGGGCCAAAAGTAGTTCTTGGAGAGCGTGGCGAAAGTCTTGTCGCGTCCAAAGTGTCCCATTAGTCCGCCTCCATGAGCCTCTTGCAAAAGGAGCAAACGAAGAGAGGACTCGGGAATGCATAGTTTGTTAGCTCTCATAAGATAACCATCCTTGATGTAGTAATGTTCCCAAGATGTATGTGTCAAACATTTAGCATAATGAGGTGCAAAAGATGGATCACTAGCATACAAGTCTTTTATGTGCTCAAAGCCAATGACATTCAACTCAAGTTTAGTCACAAGCGTGCATATGCGAGAAAGTGCATCGGCAACTACATTTTCCTTACCCTTAATGTACTTGATCACATATGGGAAAGATTCGATAAATTCACTCCATTTGGCATGACGCTTGTTCAATTTAGTTTGACCTTTTAAGTACTTAAGCGTTTCGTGATCGGTATGGATGACAAACTCATGCGGTCTAAGATAATGTTCCCAAAAATGTAGCACACGCACTAGAGCATACAATTCTTTGTCATATGTTGGATAGTTAAGTTGAGCACCTGAGAGTTTCTCACTAAAATATGCAATTGCTCGTTTTTCTTGCAATAAAACTCCGCCAATTCCGGTACCACTTGCATCACAATGAACCTCAAAAGTTTTGTCAAAGTTGGGCAAAGCAAGAATCGGAGCATGAGTAAGCAAAGACTTGAGTTCATCAAAAGCGGTTGATTGCAAAGATCCCCAAACAAAAGGAGTATTCTTCTTGCTCAAAGCATGCAAAGGAGCGGCAATTGTGCTAAAATCTTTCACAAAGCGACGATAAAAACCTGCAAGACCAAGGAAACTTCGCACTTGTTGCAAATTGGTGGGTTGGGGCCAAGTTTTAATTGCTTCAATTTTAGTTTCATCAACATGGACACCCTTGGAAGAGACAACGAAACCCAAGAAAACCACTTTGTCAACACCAAATGTGCACTTTTTCATGTTGGCATAAAGACTTTCCTTGCGAAGTGTTTGCAAAACAAGCCTAACATGATCAAGATGCTCTTTCATGGTTTTGCTAAACACAAGAATATCGTCGAAGTAAACCACAACAAAGATTCCAATGTAAGGTCGAAGCACATGATGCATAAGACGCACGAAAGTACCGGGAGCTTCCGATAAACCCATAGGCATGACTAACCACTCATATAAGCCAAATTTTGTTTTGAAAGCAGTTTTCCATTCATCACCCTCATGAATGCGGATTTGGTAATAGCCACTTTTTAGATCAATTTTTGTGAAAAAGTTGGCTCCACTAAGTTCATCAAGCATATCATCTAAGCGAGGAATGGGATGCCTATAGCGGACGGTGATAGCATTTATAGGTCTACAATCGGAACACAAGCGGAAACTTCCATCGGGCTTAGGCACAAGTATGACGGGAACGGCACAAGGGCTTAAGCTTTCACGTACATGACCGTTGTCGATTAGTTGTTGTACTTGTCGTTGAATCTCCTTGGTTTCTTCGGGATTGACACGGTATGGAGCTTTGTTTGGAAGCGGCGCTCCAGGGATGAGGTCGATTCGATGCTCAATGCCTCGTAGGGGAGGTAGACCCGGAGGTAGCTCATCGGGGAAAACATCTTGAAATTCCTGCAAAAGAGTTTGAAACACCAAAGGTAGCTCGTGAATGGTGTTAGTTTTTGGTTCTCCATCCTTGCACACAAGGACATAGTGCATCACACTCGATGGGTTCTCACACACTTCTCTCATCTCACTTTTGGTGGCAAATAGGATGAGGTTTTTCTCTCTAGGCGAAGAGGCGCTTAAGTTTGGCTTGTGGCTCTCACTCACTTTTTGGTGGCTCACTTTCTCACTCTTCTCTCTATGGTGGGTGGCTTGTTTGTCGGCTACCACTTGACTAGGAGACATAGGTCGTAGCACATATTCCTTCCCTTTCATCTTGAAGCTATAGTGATTGGTTCGCCCATTGTGGATGACACCACGGTCGAATTGCCATGGTCGACCAAGAAGGAGGTGGCAAACGGTCATTGGGACCACATCACACTCCAAAGTGTCCTCATATGCATCGATTTTGAAGGAGACTTGGACCGTATGCTCGACTCGTATAGTGCCGAAGTCACTTAGCCATTGAACCTTGTAGGGGTGTGGGTGCTTCTTCTTGACCAATTGTAGCTTGGAGCATAGTTCTTCACTTGCCAAGTTGTGACAACTACCTCCATCGATGATGACCTTGACGGATCGTCCATTGATGCCGGCCTTTGTGTGGAAGATGTGGCATCGTTGGTCTTCCTCTTGTTGATGTTGAAGTGTCAAGACCTTGGAGACAACGAGAGCGGGGCTCGAATCCTCATCACAAAAGACTTGATCATCTTCATTCTCGTTCACGCGCCGGTGCATGGCCACTTGCTCAAGTGCTTCCATCTCCTCTTCACTCATGGAGTCATATGTGCCATCTTCGTTGAGGATCATGGTGCGCTTGTTCATGCATTCATAGGACTTGTGGCCTCGGCCGCCGCAAGTGAAACACTTGAAGGAGCTTGTCTTGACGGTCTCCTCGGTTGGAGTAGATGATGAAGCACGCGGCTTGAAGTTGCTTGTATTAGGAGGAAGACGACTTGAGCTTGCCGAAGTTTTCTTGTAGCTTGACTTGTCGTTGTTGCTTGGAGAAGGCTTGGTAGATGTTGGAGGAGTTGTTGAAGCTTGGGTGTTGGAGAAGCCGTAGGTCTTGGATGAGTACTTGGCGTACTTGAAGTCATCTTGCACTTGACGTTCCGCCTTTGTAGCTTGATGCACGAGCTCAATGAGGTTGGAGTAGGGTTGGAAGTCGGCGATCTTCTTGATGGGATGATTGAGTCCATTCAAGAATCGTGCCATTGCTTGCTCATCATCTTCCGTGACATTGGCTCGAATCATGGCAATCTCCATTTCCTTGTAGTACTCTTCAACACTCTTTGTTCATTGCTTGAGGAGTTGTAGCTTCTTGAAGAGATCGCGGTTGTAGTATGTTGGAACAAAACGTGCTCTCATGACATCCTTCATTTGAGCCCAAGTGGTGATTGGAGGTTCACCTCTTGCTTGTCGGCGCTCAATTACTTGTTCCCACCATATGAGCACATAGTCTTGGAACTCTAGTGATGCCATTGCGATCTTCTTCTCTTCCTCAAAGTTGTGCAAGTGAAAGATTTTGTCGACCTTCAATGCCCATGAGAGGTATTCTTCGGGGTCATTGCTTCCATTGAACTTGGGCATTGTGAATTTGAGCTTGCCATAGCGTTGCTCTTCATTGTGTTGTTGGCGATGGTGTTGATGATGACCTTGACGTGGAGGGTAATCATCCTCATGTTGCTCTTGGCGTGGATGAAGTCCATGATCAACTTGCTCTTGTTGACCTTGATGTTGAAGTTGAGCTTGAGGAGCTTGTGGAGGAGCTTGTGGAGCTTGACGTTGCACTCGCGGATGGTAGTTCCTCTCTTGGATTTCTTCTCGAAGAGCTTCCTCTTGATTGCGCCTTTCGCGATTGCGGTTGGCGATAGCTCGACTTGATGCTTGAAGGGCACGTTCCGCTTCAAGAGCTTGTGCTTCTCGTTGTTGTTGTTGAAGACGTTGAGCCTCGGCATCTTGTTGCTCTTGGTGTAGATGCGCTCGTTCTTGTTCTTGTTGACGTCGTAGTCGTTGTCGTTCTTGAGCTTGAGCAAAAGCAACTTGATTTGATTGAGAACGAGGAACTTGTTCATCAACTTGCTCTTGTGAATGCTTGTCGTGAAGCGGGTTGCGAGATGCATGACGGTCTTGACGTGCGGCTCGTCGAAGAGTGTTCGATGACGGTGTACTTGTGTCGGAGAAGGAGTCGTCGGAGTGGCGACTTGAGTGGCTCCGTCTTGAGTATGATGATGTAGAAGGAGGCCGGTTGACCAACAAGGCACGGATCTCGTCCATTCTTGCATCGTTTTCTTGCTTGTGCGCGTCGAGCTTGTTGTCTAAGTAGTCTCTTGTACGTTGCTCGGAGAGTCGCAAGTCGGTGGCGAGGTTGTCGATGCGGTCATTCATAGCTTGTTGCTCTTGATGCAACGCTCGTTGTGCACCAAATAGGTGGCTCTTGGTGACGTATGATGACATGTCGTCGTCTTGCTCGATGAAGAGTGGGGTTGTAGAAGTACTTGGCCTATCCATCATTTCAAGCAAAATGTGAGTGGTAGAAGGAAAAGAACGAATACCAATGTACCTTTGACCGATGTTGAAAGTGAATCAAGTTCACTCAAATGCGGACAATGAAATAGCACTTTTGGTACCAATTCTTGTCGGTTCTCACACCTACACAAGTAAAAGCTTTTGGTGGAGCTTGGTTAGGATGGTGGCACAAAATTGATTGCAATCGTTAGCGAGACTCAATAATGTTGGAAAAGATTCACAAATTTGCAAATGCAACAAGTAGACCAAGCTAGTATGGGTACACGGAAACACACACGCAAATAGATAAATGGGATTGTGCAAACCAAAAGTGAGCTAAAATGTGGAATCCACGAAATTTCTCTTGTTGCACAATACTAGAGAGACGCTAGCACGATTGCACAATAGGCGGATACGCAAACTTGTGCACAACCTACTATGCAAAAATGCAATTATCTCTATCTCAAGTATGCTATATGTATGGTATTTCGGTGCAATGATCCAAGATGATCCAATATGACAATCTTAATGTTGTATGATGCTATGGTTCTTGTTCATAAGCTCTTTGCTTATCTTACCTCTTTGCTTAAAAGCTTGGGTGGCTCTTTCTCTTTTGAGCTCTTTTGTTATGCAAACTTCACGAACCAAGATAGCAATTGTGTATGCTATGACAACTTTGTGACACACAAGTGGATCCCAAGATATGCACCACTATGGTATGGTATGTATGCTATGTAGTATGATCACTAAATGTGCACAAGTCACGTTGCTGGCAATACTCAATGGCTAGTCTCGATGGGTAAGCTACGCAAAATGAGGAAATGTGGGTTATCAATGCAATTGCAAGTTAGGACAAAGATGTCGTCGAAGTTACCGTCCTTGGAAATGTTGAGTAGTCGATGGAGTTGAGCGGTGGTGATGATGGCGTCGAACCGTACCTATATAGCCGAAACACAATAGGACACGGGAACCACAACTCAAATTTCAAAGACCAAAACGTATCAAAATCGACAATGGAGGTAGCGGTGAGCGGTGGTGGTGGTTGTGGAAAGTGTTGTGGGTATGCGGAAGAAGTCGTCGGCACGGTGGCAAAATTTGGCGAGGGTATGGTGAAATGGGCGCGGGGGTGGAGTTGCTGTCTCCCAGGGGCCGGATGTCCGGGCCAGGAGCCGGATGTCCGGGGCGCCGGATTTCTGGGGACACGGGCCGGATGTCCGGGCTCTGGATCGGGGCCGAACACGATGAACTCCACGGGGAAAAATGCAACTCCGGGGCAAAATTCGGACGAATTGGTGGATGGAAAAGGGTGGGGAGGGTGGGGAAAGCTAGATCCACACGTAGCAACACAAATCCATGGACCAAATCCAACAAAATTTCATCACACCAACAAATCACAAAAAAAAATTTGGGGCTATTTTTGGTGGGGATTTTCGGGTTTAGGACAAAAACAACAAAATCAAGCTAGAAAACACGGGGTAGGGGCTCCAAAAACGTGATCAACCTGGCTCATGATACCAAGATGATGTAGGGCGGAACCCTAAGTGGTTGATCTTTCACGTTTGGAGGGATCCCACGGGAGAGACACGAGAAACGTGCGGAAATCACAAAGGGAAACGAAGGGGAACGAGAGAGAATCACTAAACCGAACAAGAATCGATTACACGAGTGCTAGATCATCACACACATAAGGTAACACATGGTCCACAATCAACAAAGGGAAAGGATACAACGGCACCGTTCTTCTCCGAGAGGAGGCCTTGATGATCTTCCCTAAAGAGGGGTCTTGAATCCGCTTGGGGATCTTCTCCGGAGAGGTCCTGATCTCTGAGGAGAAGTATCCAAGTGGATGAGCAAAGGCTCTCACACCAACATGAGCTAATCCAATGCTAAGTCTATAAAGAGGAAGGGGATGGAGTATATATAGTCTACGGGGGCGAAAGGGTACATGGGCTTCGGCCCTTCACTGTGCACACGCAGGAGGAGCCGGATGTTCGGGCATCGGGCCGGATGTCCGGGGCTTCCCGAGGCGCCGGATGTCCGGGCCAAGACGCCGGATGTCCGGGCTGGATGATTTAGCTTCTGTGGTTCCTGGATCGAGGCGCCGGATTTCCGGGCTGGGGGCCGGATTTCCGGGGCTTCGTGGGAGGCCGGATGTCCGGGCTGGTGGCCGGATGTCCGGGCCGGTTGCGCCACCTTCTGTAGTCTCTGGAGTGGGCGCCGGATTTCTGGCCAGAGGGCCGGATGTCCGGGGCTTCGTGAAAGGCCGGATGTCCGGGGCCTGGGGGCCGGATGTCCGGGCCCTGTAGTCTTCGGGGCTGGGCTGCGGCTGCTGTGTTGGTGTCTCCAGGGGCCGGATGTCCGGGGTCTGGGCCGGATGTCCGGGGCCTGGAAGGTGACTTGTCCATTTCATCTGGTTCTCTTCATCCGTGGAGTGGGCAGCTTGTCCATCTCCACATGCATCCTCGGGAGGTCCTTCTTGACACCTAATCACGCATAGTGTATCTGACTTAGATAGTAGGCATGTCTCGAGAGGGTCATATGAAATATCATTTAGGAGAGAAGTCACCTCGGTTTCCAGAGCTCTTGCACGTGCTCGAGTCATAGGTCCTTGTGGGGTTGGATGTGTTGATGTAGAGTCCATGGGGATGATGGAGGGATGCTCCGCATCATAGTATGGAGGCATATCAATAGTTTAGGATAAGCAGGTAGGTAAGAATAGCAGGTACAAAAGCAGGGTATGCATCAGAATAGGAGTAATCAAATATAATAGCAAAATCTAATGCAAGCATGAGAGAATGGAATGGGCGATATCTGGATGATCAAGGGGGGGGGCTTGATGTCTACTAAGCAACTTTATTCTTGTAGACACGTGTTGGGCCTCCAAGCGCAGAATTTTGTAGGACAGTAGAAATTTTCCCTCAAGTGGATGACCTAAGGTTTATCAATCCGTGAGAGGTGTAGGATGAAGATGGTCTCTCTCAAACGACCCTGCAACAAAATACAAGAAATCTCTTGTGTCCCTAGCACACCCAATACAATGGCAAATTGTATAGGTGCACTAGTTCGACGAAGAGATGGTGATAAAAGTGTAATATGGATGGTAGAAATATATTTTTATAATATGAATAAATAAAAACAGCAAGGTAGCAAATAGTAAACGGGCACAAAAACAGTATTTCAATGCTTGAAAATGAGGCCTAGGGTTCGTACTTTCGCTAGTGCAATCTCTCAACAGTGCTAATATAATTGGATCATATAACCACCCCTCAAAGTGCGATGAAGAATCACTCCAAAGTTCCTATCTTGCGGAGAACATAAGACGGAATTGTTTGTAGGGTATGAAACCACCTCAAAGCTATTCTTTCTGTTCAATCTATTCAAGAGTTCGTACTAAAATAACACAAATCTATTCTTTCCGTTCGATCAATCCTAGAGTTTGTACTAAAATAACACCAAAGCAAATTCAGATTTATAACATTCGATCCAACACAAAGAACTTCAAAGAGTGCCCCAAGATTTCTACCGAAGAAACAAAGACAAGAACGTTCATCAACTCCTATGCATAGATTACCCCAATGTCACCTCGGGAATCCGCGAGTTGAATTCCAAAACATATATTAAGTGAATCAATACGATACCCCATTGTCACCACGAGTATTCAATTGCAAGAATATATCAAGTGTTCTCAAATCCATAAAAGTATTCAATCCTATAACAATAAATCTCAAAGGGAAAAACTCAATTCATCACAACAAGATAGAGAGGGGGAAACACCATATGATCCGACTATATTTACGAAGCCCACGATACATGAAGATCGTGACATCTCAAGAACACGAGAGAGAGAGAGAGAGAGATTAAACACATAGCTACTGGTACAAACCCTCAGCCCCGAGGGTGGACTACTCCCTCCTCATCGTGGTGGCCGCCGGGATGATGAAGATGGACACCGAAGATGATTCCCCCCTCCGGTAGGGTGCCGGAATGGGGTCTAGATTGGATCTCGTGGATACAGAGGCCTTGTGGCAGCAGAACTTCTGATCTAGGGCCACCCCCTAGGGTTTTGGAATATTTGGGATTTTATAGGGTAAAGATGCGGTCCGGGGGGGGGGGCACCCGAGGTGGGCAGCACCCACCAAGGCGCGCTTGGGCCTCCTGGCCCGCCCTGGTGGGTGTTGCTCCCCTCGAGCAGCCCCCAGGTGCTTCTTTGGCCCACTGGCTTCTTCTGGCCCAAAAAAATCCACCAGGAGTTTCGTTGCGTTTGGACTTTGTTTGATATTGATTTCCTGCGATGTAAAAAATAAGCAAAAAACAACAACTGGCACTGGGCACTGGGTCAATAGGTTAGTCCCAAAAAATGATATAAATTTGCTATAAAATGATTGTAAAACATCCAGGAATGATAATATAATGGCATGAATACTTCATAAATTATAGATACGTTGAAGACGTATCAGCATCCCCAAGCTTAATTCCTAGTCATCCTCGAGTTGATAAATGATAAAAGAAATAATTTATGAAGTATGAATGCTGGCAAAGTGCATAAGTTTTATCAATGATAATTTCAATCAATTTTCCTAGCATCATAATAGCAATTCTTTCTTATAAAACTTCTCATGTTATAGTAGCAACCAATTCACATGTTACGGTCCAAACAATGAATTCTCTTGAAACTCATCAACCTATGTTCCCAGTCACCAAGAAATTGCAATTCAACTTATTCAACAGAGTCTAAGTAAGAGCTGCACATACTTAACCATCATATAGTGTTCTATTATTGCTAACACTCACCGCATACACATGAGCAAAACATTTCAAGCGGACACATAGAAAGATAGGGGCTTATAATTTCGCCTCCCAACGTATTCACCTTTGGGTGATGTCAACAATAATAACTCATGCTACCCATATTTAACTGGACATATGTGCCTAGATCTTTCCTCACCACATGATGCTTGCCAAAGGAGAAAAATAAAAAGGAATAGAGAGAAAAACTTTGACTCTTTGCATAAAAGTAAATACTGAAAAGTAAAAGATAGGCCCTTCGCAGAGGGAAGCAGAGGTTGCCATGCGCTTATTTTTGTATGCTCAACCCCTTAGTGCAAAAGAATGTCACATTATATTACCCCTTATGATAGCAACCTTTATTATGCAGTCTGTCACTTTTATTCTTTGCCATCACAAGTTCGTACACCGCTCAATTTTCTCTTACACTAAATGATCTAACACTTTTAGAAGCAATTTTTATTGCCTTATTGCACCGATGACAACTTACTTGAAGGATCTTTCTCAATCCATAGGTAGGTATGGTGGACTCTCAAAACAAGATTTGGGTTTAAGGGTTTTTGGATGCACGAGTAGTATCTCTACTTGGTGCGGAATTTTTGGCTAGCAAAGATAGGGGGCAAGCACCACATGTTGAAGGATCTATGACAATATAAGAATATGAACAAACATAAATCATTACGTTGTCTTCCTTGTCCAACGTCAACAATTTTGGCATATAATATTTTGATGGGGGCTCACAATCACAAAATATTTCCAAGATTGTGTATTTGCATGTGAAAGTTCTCTTCCTTCTACTAATCATTCATGGATTGCTTGTATGACCAATATTGTGATTGTCAAGCCTCAAAAGATTTCACTTTCTAAACCCAATGTGAAGCTACCACTAGGCATGATATGAACATATAATTTAAACTTCATTACATTCAATTTATTCAACAATTTACTCATAGGATATAAGTGAAGCACTAGAGCAATTCCATAGAATAGAGCTTCCTTGACGGGATGTGAATGCCGCTTACCTAGCCTCCTATTTGAGGACTCTATTTTATTTAAAAACTTCCAGGTCTAATAATTTTATTAAAACCACAAGCAAAAAAATGACATTCCAAGCATATCACAACTCATGTGAAGAAGCAAAAACTTGGGCTCAACCGATACTAACCGATAATTGTTGAAGAAGAAAGGTCGGGTGCCTACCGGGGCGTCCCCAAGCTTAGATGCTTGAGACTTATTGAAATATTATCTTGGGGTGCCTTGGGCATCCCCAAGCTTGAGCTTTTGTGTCTCCTTAGTTCTTCTCATATCACGGTTTTCCTAAATCTCGAAAGCTTCATCCACACAAAACTCAACAAGAACTCATGAGATAAGTTAGTATAAACCAATGCAAAAACCTTATCATTCTCTACTGTAGCAAACCACAAAAAATATTATTCAACATTGCATACTAAATGACTCTACATACTTAATACTCCTATCCTCAAATAGAATAATTAAACAAGCAAACATATGCAAACAATGCAAACATAACAGCTATCTGCCAAAACAGTACAGTCTGTAAAGAATGCAAGATTCATCATACTTCCCTACCTCACTACATACTGTAGAAAATTTATCAGAGCTTATTTTGCAAAAAGTTTCAACATTTTATCATATTCTGACTTTTCTAGGAATTTTTGCAACAGCGGTAAACTTTCTGTTTTGAAACAGCAACAAGTATACTTGCAAAATAAGCATGGCAAAGGCTATCATTGCCACTATTATTGAAATAAAAGATGCAAAACATTATTCCAAATAACAGCAAGCAAATCCTAACAAAATAAATTGATGCTTCAAGCAAAACACATATCATGTGACGAATGAAAACAAAGCTCCAAGTGAGGTTACCGATAATGTTGGAGACGAAAGAGGGGATGCCTTCCGGGGCATCCCCGAGCTTAGTTGCTTGGATCTTCCTTGAATATTACCTTGGGGGTGCCTTGGGAATCCCCAATCTTAGGGTCTTGTCACTCCTTATTCTACTCATATCGATATCTCACCCAAAACTTGAAAACTTCAATCACAGAAAACTTAACGGAACCTTGTGAGATAGGTTAGTATGATAAAGAGAAAGCCATTTCACTTTGGT
The DNA here is from genome assembly GCF_002162155.2 of Triticum dicoccoides. NCBI lineage: Eukaryota > Viridiplantae > Streptophyta > Magnoliopsida > Poales > Poaceae > Triticum > Triticum dicoccoides. The sequence goes on from NC_041389.1 coordinate 233,491,952, forward strand.
ACTGTCAAAGACAAGATTCATAATTGTTTCCACATAATGCCTACTGTAGCATATCATTTCCACAATTTATATTGAGCAATATAGGCCATAGAAACAAGGAAACAAGCAAACTAAGCATTGAAAACAGAATCTGTCAAAAAACAGAATAGTCTGTAGTAATCTGTACTCAAAACATACTTCTGCCACTCCAAAAATTATGAAAAAAATTGGACCACGTGAGAAATTAGTATATTAATCTTCTGAAAAATAATCAACTCAAAAGCACTCTTCTGTTAGAAATGAGAGTTGTTTTCGTGAGCGCAAAAGTTTCTGTTTTTCAGCAAGATCAATCAACTATCACCCAACACGATCCCAAAGGCTTTACTTGGCACTTTATTGAAACAAAAACAATAAACCATGATTACTAAAGTAGCATAATCATGTTAACATACAAAAACAGTAGATAAAAGTGTTGGGTTGTCTCCCAACAAGCGCTTTTCTTTAATGCCTTTTAGCTAGGCAATGATGAGTTCAATGATGCTCGCATAAAAGATAAAGATTGGAACATAACAAGAACATCATGAATCATAATTTCCTCTCTCATAATAATTTTCAGTAGCATCATGAATATATTCATCCATATAACCATCACACAAAGCATTATTTTCATGATCCAAAATCACAGAAGATTTATCATTCTTTATGGCATACATGTCATCATAATAATCATCATAAGTAGCAACTTTGTTCTCATCATAGTCAATTGAAACCTCTTCCGAAATGGTGGATGTATCACTAAATAAAGTCATGACCTCTCCAAATCCACTTTCATCAATATTGTAATAATATTCAACACCCTCCAAAATAGTGGGATCACTACTACCTAGAGTTGACACTCTCCCAAACCCACTTTCATCATTGTAATCATCATAAATAGGAGGCATGCTATCATCATCATAATTTTTTATTGAAAGTAGAAGGAATAAAATGATCATATTCATTATGCAAAGCATCCCCAAGCTTGGGGCAAGCATTATTTTCAGCAAATAAATCTTCAAACATTTCATACTCATCAAACATGGCATCCCCAAGCTTGTGGTTTTGCATATCATCATAATCATTATTATCTATAGCATGAATGGCACCAATGGTATAGCAAACATTATTATCATATTCTTCCAAGAAAGTGCCAAAAATATTTCAAGGTCATAAGAGACATCATTGCCTTCCCAATCATAATCATCACAACAAGTAGTAGGCATCACAAAATCATACTCAATATCATCATCCTCCATCAACATATTTGATTCACTTTCATGAGGCACAATGGTGATAGGAGCAATATTACTTGGGATATTTACCTTTTTACATCTACCTTTTCTTCTTTTCTTTTTCTTCTTCACCACCTCACGTGTGGGTTTAATCAATTTTTTCGAGCTTCTTGTTGAAGAGATTGATTGGATACGAAGCTCCTCCTTGCTACCGGATTCATCATAATAAACACTAGGAGGGTATTGGGAAATATTTTCACTTTCATTAGTACTCTCTTCATACTCTATTTGTTTTCTTGTCTTTAGATAGTTGGCAATATAAGGATTCTCAATGCAATTTACCGCACAAAACATATAAATTTCCTCTAGATCAAAGTCAAGAACTCTATTTAGATTAAATTTTGGAATACCCTTAGTTATATGTTTCATTTCTTCATAACCCAAAAGAAGACTAAGCTCTTTATGATGCTCAAGGGTAATCAAGTTATCACAATTTTTGGACATGATTTGATCATGAAACAACTAGCATTTGACATTTAAATGACCATGTTCATTGCAATGTTCACAAGGATGGTGAAAAATATTAAATCTTTCAGCACAATCATCTAGCCGCTCTTGCAACTTTTTCGTTTCTAAATAGTTATGCTTCTTACAAAATCTATCTTCCATTTTTGGTGTGTGTGTGCACTCCCAATTTACTCCGCAAAAATTGACGTCCTTGTAGGATACATCACTATCATGGCTAGTGCAATCATCATTAACCTCATGGATATTCAAAGAATTCATACTAACAACATTACAATCATGCTCATCATTCGTGCCAATCATTTTATTAAATACTTCTTCTAACAACTGAGCACAATTTTCCAATCCATCATTTTCAAGAAAGATATTATAGATATTGTCAATAATATGATGCAACCTTAATTCCATTTTTTTGTAGTTTTCTTTTATAAACCAAACTAGTTATTAAACAAGAAATTAAAAGATTCAATTGCAACATCTAAAGATATACCTTCAAGCACTCAGCTCCCCGGCAAGGGCGCCACAAAAGATCTTGATGTCTACTATGCAACTTTATTCTTGTAGACACGTGTTGGGCCTCCAAGCGTAGAGTTTTTTAGGACAATAGCAATTTTCCCTCAAGTGGATGACCTAAGGTTTATCAACCTGTGAGAGGTGTAGGATGAAGATGGTCTCTCTCAAACGACCCTGCAACCAAATACAAGAAATCTCTTGTGTCCCCAGCACACCCAATACAATGGCAAATGGTATAGGTGCAATAGTTCGGGAAAGAGATGGTGATAAAAGTGTAATATGGATGGTAGAAATATATTTTTATAATCTTAATAAATAAAAACAGCAAGGTAGCAAATAGTAAATGGGCACAAAAACGGTATTTCAATGCTTGAAAATGAGGCCTAGGGTACGTACTTTCGCTAGTGCAATCTCTCAACGATGCTAATATAATTGGATCATATAACCATCCCTCAAAGTGCGATGAAGAATCACTCCAAAGTTCCTATCTAGCGGACAACATAAGACGGAGTTGTTTGTAGGGTACGAAACCACCTCAAAGTATTCTTTCTGTGCAATCTATTCAAGAGTTTGTACTAAAATAACACAAAGCTATTCTTTTCGTTCGATCTATCCTAGAGTTCGTACTAAAATAACACCAAAGCAAAATTAGATTTATAATATTCGATCCAACACAAAGAACTTCAAAGAGTTCCCCAAGATTTCTACCGGAGAAACAAAGACAAGAATGGTCATCAACCCCTATGCATAGGACATAACCTCCATTACAACAATCATACCATAGGCTAGCTTCTAGGGTTTAGCCTCCTTGATCTCGTGGTAGATCCACTCTTGTAATACACATCATCAATATTAATCAAGCAGGACGTAGGGTTTTACCTCCATCAAGAGGGCCTGAACCTGGGTAAAACATCGTGTCCCTTGTCTCCTGTTACCATCCGTCTAGACGCACAGTTCGGGACCCCCTACCCAAGATCCGCCGGTTTTGACACCGACATTGGTGCTTTCATTGAGAGTTCCTTTGTGTCGTCCCCAATAGGCTCGATGGCTTCTCCAATCAACAACGCCGTCCAGGGTGAGACTTTTCTCCCCCGACAGATCTTCGTATTCGGCGGCTTCGCACTGCGGGCCAACTCACTTGGCCATCTGGAGCAGATCGAAAGCTACGCCCCTGGCCATCAGGTCAGGTTCGGAAGCCTAAACTTCATGGCCGACGACCGCGGGGACTTGATCTTCGACGGACTCGAGCCACAGCCGAGCGTGCCGCGCTGTCACGATGGGCATGATTTAGCTCTGCCGCCGGACAGTGCCTTGGTGGCCACACACGAATCCGCTCCGGCCCTCAGTCCGGAGCCGATCGCCCAGATCGAGGACTGGTGGTTGGACACCGCCTCGGGGGCTGCAACTTCCTCGGCGATGGAGCCAAACACTAACCTCGTCCCCTGCAAAGCTCGTGACTCTGGGGTGCCGGACTCCCTGGCGGACTCCGAACCTCTTGCACCCTTGCCGATCGAACCCGATTGGGCGCCGATCATGGAGTTCACCGCGGCGGACATCTTTCAGCACTCGCCCTTTGGCGACATCCTAAATTCGCTAAAGCATCTCTCGCTATCCGGAGAGACCTGGCCGGACTATGGCCAGGATGGTTGGGATGCGGACGACGAAGAAATTCAGAGCCCACCCACCACCCACTTTGTAGCCACTGTCGACGACCTAACCGACATGCTAGACTACGACTCCGAAGACATCGACGGTATGGACGACGATGCCGGAGACGAACAGGAACCAGCACCTACAGGGCACTGGAAGACCACCTCGTCATATGACATATACATGGTGGACACCCCGAAAGAGGGGGACGGCGAGGAAGCAGCGGAGGCAGATTCCCTAAAGAAACAGCCCAAGCGCCGGCGTCAGCGGCGCCACTCTAAATCCCGCCACAGCAAGAATGGAGATTCCGGCACAGGGGATAACAACACCCCAGAAAGCACCGAGGACAATCCCCTCCAGCAAGATTCAGCGCAGGAGGACGCAGAAGGAAGCCCTCACGAGAGAGAGGCAGACGAAGAGGTCGAGGATGATAATTACATACCTCCCTCCAAAGACGAGGCAAGCCTCAACGACGACGAATTCGTCATGCCAGAGGATCCCGTCGAACAAGAGAGTTTTAAACGCAGGCTTATCGCCACGGCAAATAGCCTAAAGAAAAAGCAGCAGCAGCTTCAAGCTAATCAGGACCTGCTAGCCGATCGATGGACCGAGGTCCTCGCGGCCGAAGAGTATGAACTCGAACGCCCCTCCAAGAGCTACCCAAAACGCAAGTTGCTCCCCCTATTAGAGGAGGAAGCATACATACCTTCATCACCAGCGCACAATACGGCTGACCGACCACCTCGTGGTCGTGACAGAGAGGCATACAGGCCCTCCACCAAGACCGTACCCCGGCATCGCTCCAAGAGTACGAAGCCAAGAGGGAACGCGCCGGACTTGCGAGATATATTGGAGGACAAAGCAAGGCAATCTAGATCCATGTACGGATCACGTGGGCGCCCCACGACCCACGACGAATACCGTTGCGCCGGATACAACAACCCCGGCCGGGCCGAACACAGCAGACAATGCTCACTCGAGCTACGTCGTGATATTGCTCAATATAGAGGCGCCGCACACCCGCTATGCTTCACTGATGAAGTAATGGATCATCAAATCCCTGAAGGGTTTAAACCCGTAAACATTGAATCTTACGATGGCACAACAGACCCCACGGTTTGGATCGAAGATTATCTCCTTCACATCCATATGGCCCGCGGTGACGATCTCCACGCCATCAAATACCTCCTGCTCAAGCTTAAAGGACCAGCCCGGCATTGGCTTAATAGCCTGCCCGCAGAGTCAATTGGGTGTTGGGAGGACCTGGAAGCCGCATTTCTCGACAACTTCCAAGGCTCATATGTGCGGCCGCCAGACGCCGATGACCTAAGCCACATAATTCAGTAGCCAGATGAATCGGCCAGACAGTTCTGGACACGGTTCTTAACAAAGAAAAATCAAATCGTCGACTGTCCGGATGCAGAGGCTCTCGCAGCCTTCAAACATAACATCCGTGACGAGTGGCTAGCCCGGCACCTAGGACAGGAAAAGCCGAAATCCATGGCAGCCCTCACATTGTTAATGACCCGCTTCTGTGCGGGAGAGGATAGCTGGCTAGCTCGCAGCAATAACCTCAGTAAAAATTCTGGCAGTCTGGATACTAAGGACCACAATGGCAGGTCGCGTCGAAGCAAAAATAAACGCCGCATTAACAGCGACGACAAAGAGGATACAGTAGTCAACGCCGGATTCCGAGGCTCTAAACCCGGTCAGCGGAAAAAGCCATTCAAAAGAACCACTCCGGGTCCGTCCAATTTGGACCGAATACTCGACCGCTTATGCCAGATACATGGCACCCCCGAAAAGCCAGCTAATCACACCAACAGAGACTGTTGGGTGTTCAAGCAGGCAGGCAAGTTAATTGCCGAAAACAATGACAAGGGGCTGCATAGCAACGACGAGGAAGAGACCCGGCCGCCGAACAGTAGAGGACAGAAGGGTTTCCCCCCACAAGTGCGGACGGTAAACATGATATACGCAACCCATATACCCAAGAGGGAGCGGAAGCGTGCACTAAGGGACGTATACACGATGGAGCCAGTCGCCCCGAAGTTCAATCCATGGTCCTCTTGTCCAATCACTTTCGATCGAAGAGACCATCCGACCAGCATCTGCCATGGTGGATTCGCCGCATTGGTTTTAGACCCAATCGTCGATGGATTTCACCTCACAAGAGTCCTGATGGACGGCGGCAGTAGCCTGAACCTGCTTTATCAGGATACAGTGCGCAAGATGGGCATAGACCCCTCAAGGATTAAACCTACGAAGACAACCTTTAAAGGCGTCATACCAGGTGTTGAGGCTAATTGTACAGGCTCAGTCACACTGGAAGTGGTCTTCGATCCCCGGACAATTTCCGGAGCGAGGAGTTAATCTTCGACATAGTACCGTTCCGCAGCGGCTATCACGCCCTGCTCGAACGAACCGCGTTTGCCAAGTTCAACGCGCTGCCGCATTACGCATACCTCAAGCTCAAGATGCCAGGCCCTCGTGGAGTCATCACGGTCAACGGAAATACGGAACGCTCCCTCCGAACGGAGGAACATACAGCGGCTCTCGCGGCAGAAGTACAGAGCAGCCTTCTGTCAGGACCCCGACTCAATGCCACATCGATCTAGCATGTAGCACCTCATATCACTTTGCGGCCTCACGCACGGTATCCCCACGGGTGTCGCCTTACCTTTGCCCGGGACCGTTTGCGCCTTTTGGCACACGGATATGACAGTGTCGCTAGCATCCATATGATAAGGAGCCCGGGCTGACATGGCTAGTCGTAAACCCAAAGTGGCACTAACTTACAGGGACAGGCATCCATGACCCAGCATCGAACGTGTCGGTCATCAGCGAGTGAATCCAGACTGTAGCACTGGGCTAACAGGACTCCGGTGAACCGGGCTGTAGCGGGCTAACAGGGCTCCGGTATTCATCGCGTGACATTTCCCCGAAGGGACAGACACAGGAACGAAGAAGGACACATGCCGGCCAGCCTAAGTGTTCTGGAGCAGTAGCAAGCTACCACGGCTCAGTGGAAGCACTAGGAGACATTTCCCGGTAAGAGAGACTACTAAGGATAAACAACTAGATAGTCAGATCCCACACATAGCAATACACATTACACGTACGCATAACATGCAAGCATGTGCTGTACAACATGGCATCACAGCATAACTCAACAACTCATATAGATAAAGGCTCAGAAGAGCCATCATAGCATTATTACAAACAGGGGTCACATGACCCAACAGTCAGAGCAATCAAGCAACAAACGGAAGCATTACATGTCTGAGTACAGACATCTATAAATGAAAAAGGCTGAAAGCCTGACTATCTACAACATCCGATCAAGATCGTAGCTGTGGTACTAGCTACTAGTCGAAGTCCATGAGAACACTAGTAAGACCGAAGTCTCCGCTGCAAAAACATAAATAAAGCAACATGAGTACAAAGGTACTCAGCAAGACTTACATCAGATCCTATCATATATGCATTTGTATCAAGAGGGTAATGTGGGGTTTAGTTGCAGCAAGCCAGCTTTGACTCTGTGGCTATCCTGTTCTACGACCACCAGAAACTCTTGAGGTGATATGGCGCACACGAGTCCACTAATCACCACACAATACACTACTATGGATTCATCCCCGTCTCCCTACGAGAAGGCCATCCATAGCACTCACACTTGTCTTGAGCATTTTAGGGTATCCACTTCAAGTTGTCTATGTACCATGTAAGCATCCAAGAAGTCCATAACCACGGACCCGGCTATTCGAATAGATCATGTTAACCCTGCAGGGGTGTACTTCTTCACACACGCTCTCGCCACTTACCGCCATGTACAAGTCATGTATCTCGGCAACCTTCAAGCGGAAGCCTGGCGAGGGTGTCGGCCACGACCTGACTAACCACACAAGACTCTAATCCAGGTTTATCGCCTATTCGGGTTCCATCCGCAAGGAGATCCGGCCGGGGTTTCACTCACGGCCCCAAACGATGTGTGCAGGGTTCCCAAGCCCACCTCGCCGGATGGATCTACGCTTGGTACACCGTGCCACTGGTGCCTAGTCTGTCCCAAGCCCACCTGGCCGGGTGCCACTTGGTAGACTACTAACACTACCTACAAACGCCAGAAACTAGTTGCGACTCCTGGACAGAGATCAAGTTGGTTAATAAGTCGAGAGGGGTCGAGTTACCGGAACCCAATGTGTGGTAGTATCGAGTCATTGGACAACATACACAGAACTCAGTGCTTAAGGACGGTTCCAGTGAGACAACCCACCATGTACTCCTACATGGCCTCTCACCGCTACCTTTACCAAATCGTGTTCACACACTTAACTCTCAGCATCAGAACATATCGTAACACTCCAATTCATTCCCGATGAACCAGACCTGACACAACTCTAAGCAATAGCAGGCATAGCATGGTAGGAACATATCAGTGGTTTCAATCAACTCCTACACATGCTAGTGGGTTTCAACTATTTACTGTGGCAATGACAGGTCATGCAGAGGAATGGGTTCAACTACCGCAGCACAAAGTAACAGATGAATCGCTGTTGTCCTAATGCAATAACTGAGAGCAGGAGCGAGAGAGTAGGGTTTTATCGAAATGAACAAGGGGGTTTGCTTGCCTGGTAAATCAACAAGGGAGGCACTGCTTCACCGACAGGTACTCTGGAACGTCTCCGGAGCAGGACCTATCGAGAAGGAACGGTGCCGGCAATCAAAACACAATCATATGCAACAATATGATGCATGAGCATGGCATGTAGATGTGATGTTGTTTGAGCTAATGCAACTAGTATTCAATTGAATGAAGTCCATTTGAACAAAAGGTTCAAATGCAACTCCAAAAATAAGTCTCTTAATATGCCATAATGTGTTTTCTCATATTCAGCATGTATAAGTTCGTTTGTCATGCATCAAACTAGTACAGATGGAAAGATTGCATTTTTCTGATAATTTTTCATATATAAATTATTTCAATCTGAGCTACGGTTGAATTTCTATGAATTTTTGAAGTTTAAATCAATTTCTGGAATTTCCTGATTTAATTTAAATCCAGAAATTATATATTGCATCAGCATTGAGTAAGCATGACGTCAGCAGTCAACTGGGCTGGTCCGGGTCAAACCTGACGTGTGGGACCCACACGTCAGTGACAGGGGGGTTAAACAGGGGTTAATTAACTTAATTAACAGATTAGGGGGGTCGGGCCCACTGGTCAGTGTTAGTGGCTAATTAGGTTTAGTTATTTTTTTAACTAAAATTAGCAGGGCCTGGCCCCACTAGTCAGCGACCCTGGGGGGTCAAATCCCAGGTCAAACAAGTCAGACCCGCCGGCGGTTAGTCGCCGGCGAGGCCTGAACGCGACGGAGGGCTGCGGAATCATCGCTCCGGCGACCAATCGTACGGCGGAGAGCACCTACGCGAAGCCCAGGCTCGCGCGCATCCTGTGGCGCCCTCTGTTTCACCGGAGACGGCCTATATCGCCGGCGGCGACCACTTGGGCGGCGACCGGAGTTCGGGATAGCGCGGGCGTGGGGCTGCAGCTCGCGTTCGAGCGAACGGAGGGCACAGGCGGTAGCTACGAGGCAGCAGGAGCACATCGAGCTACTACGCGAGGCGGAGGTGCTCGGGGGCACGGAGCTCGCCGGCCATGGCGGACGGCGGCTTCGGGCGCTCGCGGGGCAGCGGCTACAGGGCACGCGCGAGAGAGAGAGGTGAGGGGAAAGGAAGAGGGGCTCACGGCGGACTCGCAGAGCAGGCCGGTGTGCTCGGGGACGTCCTGCGTCCGGCGAATCGACGGCGATGGCGGCGAGGTCGATCTCCGGCGTCGGTGGTGAAGAAGACAACGGCGTCGGCGATGGAGCGCGTCCGGAGGTGCGTGGCTTGACGAGGAGGTAGAGGGGGTCGAGGCGGAGCTGGGAAGCGTGTCAGGGAGGCGAGGGGAGGCCGGTGGCCATGGCAACGGCGAGCGATGGCGGCGGCTGCGCTCGGGTGCGCTCGGGGAAGAGAGAACCAGGGAGGAGGGAGAGCGAGAGGGAGGGGAAAAGGACCGGGGCGGCTGCGTGGCGACGTTCGGTCCATCCAGAGCGGCGAGGGGAGGACAGGCAGGCAGGGAGGGAGGAGGCGTGGCGCGGTGGCGCGCGCGCGCCGGGCACGCTCCGTTCCCCTGTCGGGAAGGAAGACGACAGAGGAGGGGGGCCAGGTGGGCTGGGCCGCCTGCTAGCTGGGCCGGCCTGCTGCGGCTGGGCTGCACAGGGGAAGCCCCAGGTAAGCCCCTCCTTCTTTTATTTCTGTTTTCTATTTTTTTCTGACATTTGTTTTGATTTAATAAAATATTAAATCAATTTATTTACTTATGCCAATTTTTGCAGGGGCTAACTATATTATTCCAGAGCTCCTTTATAAATGGCATAATTTTTGGACCATATTTCATATATATAACAATATATATCCAAAGCAAATAATTATCGGATTAATCCAAATGGCCAAAATTAAATATCCATGAGCTCCTAAAAATATTGGTTTGATTTTTATCTCTGTCCAATATTTTCAGAGAGCAACATGAGCATTTTCTTGGACCCTTTTGGAGAAATTTTTATTTGGGTCATTTTCAAAAATGATTCTGAGGGTTCCACCAATCCTCATTTCAAATTTAAATGAGATTTAAACATGATGCACAAATGACTAGCTAGTCTAGGTCATACCAGACTAGGGATGTGACAACTCGCCCCCACTTGAAAGAATCTCGTCCCGAGATTCAGGGGTCGACGGAAAGAAAGTGGGGTACTCCAGTCGAAGACGATCTTCTCGCTCCCAAGTAGCTTCTCTCTCGGAATGATGAGACCACTGAACTTTGAGAAACTTGATGTTCTGACGTCGAGTGACACGCTCTGCTTGATCAAGAATGCGAACCGGGTACTCTCGGTATGTGAGGTTATCTTGGAGATCAAGCGTTTCGTGGTCCACTCCGCGGATGGGATCCGAGAAGCAACGCCTGAGTTGAGAGACGTGGAAGACATCATGAACGCGAGAAAGATGTGGGGGTAGTTCCAACTGGTAGGCAACCTCTCCCCGTTTAGCGAGAATACGAAAAGGACCAATGTAACGAGGAGCCAACTTGCCCTTGATACCGAAACGATGGGTACCCTTCAAAGGAGTAACCCGAAGGTAAGCTTGGTCGCCAATTTCATAAGTCATATCCTTATGATGACGATCGTACTGGCTCTTCTGACGAGACTGGGCTGTTTTCAAATTCTCACGAATGATGCGAACTTGCTCTTCTGCCTCCTGGATCATATCCGGTCCAAAGAATTTTCTTTCACCGGTTTCTGACCAGTTCAAAGGTGTTCGACATCTTCGTCCATAGAGAACCTCAAAAGGAGCTTTCTTGAGGCTGGATTGATAGCTATTGTTATAAGCAAACTCGGCAAAAGGAAGACATTTCTCCCAATCCATACCGAATGAGATAACGCAAGCTCTGAGCATGTCTTCGAGAATTTGATTGACCCGTTCCACCTGGCCACTTGATTGAGGGTGGAAAGCGGTACTGAAAGAAAGATGGGTTCCCATGGCAGTTTGGAAGCTCTCCCAAAAATGAGAAGTGAAAAGACTGCCACGGTCTGAATTGATCTCTAGTGGAACACCATGAAGTGACACTATTCGAGAAATATATAAGTCAGCAAGCTGACTAGCAGTGATACTTTCCCGAACAGGAAGGAAGTGAGCCACTTTGGAAAGACGATCAACGACTACGAAGATAGCGTTATTCCCTTTCTTGGTCCTGGGAAAGCCGGTGATGAAGTCCATACCAACTTTATCCCATTTCCACTCAGGAATAGCTAAAGGCTGAAGGGTGCCAGCAGGCCTTTGATGCTCTGCCTTAACGCAACGACAAACATCACAGTTAGCAATAAACTGAGCGATTTCTCTCTTCATCCTAGTCCACCAGAACCTCTGGCGTAGGTCCTGATACATCTTAGTACTACCGGGATGAATCGTGAGAGGAGATTCATGCGCCTCCTTAAGAATCAGTTGTCGAAGATGTTGATTCTTGGGAACCACCAAGCGATTCTCAAAGAAAACAACACCACGATCATCCATAGTGAAACATCCACCAACTCCCTTCTTAATGTTTCTCTTGATCCGGGAAATTCCTGTGTCTTGCTTTTGAGCTGCGATAATCTGATCCTTAAGATCAGGTTTCGCCACCAGGGTAGAAAGGAACCCGTGAGGAGCAATGTGAAGATTAAGCTTACAGAATTCCTCATGGAGAAGTGGTTGGCCTTGCTGCAACATGAGATTGTTGCAATAGGATTTACGGCTTAGAGCATCAGCCATGACATTGGCTTTGCCTGGGGTGTAGGTAATCCCTAAATCATAATCTGTGATCAACTCCAACCATCGTCTTTGCCTAAGGTTTAGGTCTAGTTGGGTGAAGATATACTTGAGACTCTGGTGATCGGTGTAGATCTCGCAACGATTACCAAGAAGGTAATGTCGCCAGGTCTTGAGTGCATAGACTATGGCTGCAAGCTCTAGATCATGTGTGGGATAATTGTCCTCATGTGGATGCAACTGTCGAGATGCATAGGCAATCACATGACGATCCTGCATAAGAATGCAACCTAGTCCCTGTCGTGAGGCATCGCAGTAGATAATAAAGTCTTTAGCGAAATCCGGTGGCACAAGTATGGGAGCAGAAGTCAGGCACCTTTTCAGTTCCTGAAAACTGTGTTCACACTGTGGGGACCACTCAAACTTTTTATCTTTCTTGAGAAGTTCCGTGAGGGGTTTGGCTACTTTGGAGAAGTTTTCAACAAAGCGGCGACAATAACTGGCTAGCCCAAGGAAACTCCTAACTTGTTTGACTGTTTCAGGTGGAGTCCAATCGAGAACGGCCTTGACTCTCTCGGGATTGACAACAATGCCCTTACCAGAGATTACGTGGCCTAGGTAGGTCACTTCTGGCAACCAAAATTCACACTTGGAGAACATGGCATGAAGGCGGTGCTCTCTGAGTTTTTCTAACACAAGTCTAAGATGTTCGGCATGCTCTTCCTCGTTCTTCGAGTAGATAAGAATATCATCGAGGTAAACCACGACGAACTTATCTAAGTACTCCATGAAGATCGAGTTCATCAAGCGGGAGAATGTGGCTGGGGCGTTGGTTAGGCCAAAGGACATGACGGTGTACTCGTACTGACCATAACGAGTAACAAAGGCTGTCTTGGGAATGTCCCCGTTCCTGATCTTAATTTGGTGGTATCCTAACCTCAAATCCATCTTGGAGAAGACTGAGGATCCAGCGAGCTGATCATACAAATCGTTGATCCTGGGGAGCGGATACTTGTTCTTTATCGTAACCAAATTAACGGGGCGATAATCTACAACCATCCGATCCGTACCATCCTTCTTCTTGACGAAGAGGACGGGGCAAGCCCAAGGAGAAGAGCTAGGACGGATGAAACCCTTTTGCAAGGACTCATCAAGTTGTTTCTTAAGCTCGGCTAGTTCTAAGGGTGCCATCTTGTAGGGTCTCCTAGAGATTGGAGCTGTTCCTGGGATAAGATCTATGACGAACTCTACATCTCTGTCAGGCGGAACACCTGGCAGTTCCTCTGGAAAGACATCCGGAAAGTCACGGACTACCGGGATATCTTCAAGGTCTGGAAGAGGGCTGGCATTAAGGGAATAGAGCTGACGCTTTGCAACTCTAGTGGAGACAGTGACTATCTTGCCAGATGGGTGTGTGAGCTGAACAGACCTGGTGAAACAATCAATCTTGGCATGATGAGCTGTCATCCAGTCCATACCCAAGATGATGTTAATATCCGAAGACTTGAGAGATATCAAGGAAGCAAGGAATACAAGTCTGTCAACAAGGATTTCATTGCCATAACTTATCCTAGAAGTTTGCCATTTGGATCCAGGAGTTTGAATAAGTAATGGGGAGGGCATATCACAAAATGACATGTCGTGCAAGCGGGCATAGCTTTCAGAAATGAAAGAATGAGATGCTCCAGTATCGAACAAAACCGATGCCGGATGACAGTTGACAAGGAGTGTACCAAGAACGACATCTGGATCATCATGAGCGTCTTTAGCTGAGACGTGATGCACACGTCCATGTTCAGTGGGAGCTGACTTGGCACTGATCATCTTGCGTGATGGCTTACCATGGCCAATAGACTTCTCGGGCTGGGGTGGAGCAACTCTGGTCTGAGTGCAAATACGGGCAATGTGGCCTGGCTCTCCGCACTTGTAACAAATCTTGGAGGTAGGATGTGGACCTGCATTAGAAGGCGGCCCACCAATAGGCCTGGGTGGAGCATACTGCTGAACTTGAGGAGGTGCCACATAGAATGGCCTCGGTACATATTTGGGTGGAAGAGCGGAGTTTGGAACCCAAATCCGGCGCTTCTGAGAGCTAGAACCGGAGGAAGATCCCAAAGCACGAGTGTGCTTACGAGACTCCTCGTAAGTGAGTTGAGCTGTCTCTGCATTAATGGCCTTGTTCACAAGGGCTTGGAATGTATCACAATGATGCAGGTGGAGATCACGATGCAACTTGGGGTTGAGACCCTTCCGGAACCTAGCCTGCTTCTTGGCGTCCGTGGACACCTCTTCTGTGGCATAACGGGCGAGGTTCTCAAACTCTCTACTATAGGCATCAACAGCCATCTTACCCTGGGTGAAACTACAGAACTCTTCTCTCTTGCGATCAATGAGGGCTTCAGGAATGTGATGCTCGCGAAAAGCCTCAACGAAATCCCTCCAGGTGGAAGTCTGGCCAGCTGGAAGCATAGCCTCATAGTTCTGCCACCAAAGACTAGCAGGACCTTCCAGGTGATATGTGGCATAAGTGACCTTGTCATCTTCAGCTACGTTCGCGGAACGCAGCTTATGGGTGATGCTACGGAGCCAGTCATCTGCATCGAGTGGCTCAATGGAATGATGAAAGGTGGGTGGGTGCAAGCGGATAAAGTCATGAATGGTCACAGATCCTTTGAACTGATGTGCGGTGTTCTTCTCGATACGTGCCAACAAGCGGTTAGACTCACGCTTGTTCCTCTCCATCTCTAGCATGAACTCTGTCAACGAAGGCTGATCGGGAGGATCCTCATCCCTACCATCTCCGTGGTTCTGGCTACGAGTAACGGAACTTCGCTTAGCTGATGACATCCTGAGAAACGAACCAAGGACGGAATCAGCATCAACTATGGACTGTAGAATGTAGGACAAGGAATTAGTATCTCTCGAACTCCTAGGGAAATTTCGGCAGCATAACGGCAGTAAAATGCTCAGAATGAGACATCCTACTAAAAATGGGGTGGTAACATACTCATCAACATTACTCAAGGTTCTGAGATCATACTAAACAGACTACACCGGAAATACTCAAAACTAGGGTATGACTCTGATCAACCAATCCTATGGGACTACGGAGTAGTAACACGTGATCCTGATAGACGGAAGAGAAAGCCTAGTTCCTTAACCCCGTAGGAAAGATAGGACGACTCAGATCAGAAGGCCATGAGGTAAAGGAGTAAAAAGAGCCTTACGTTCCAACCCACAATCAATTCCCTTACATAACTAAAGAATTTCTAGACTCAACTTCGACCGGTTTGGCTTGGTAATCCTACAGGCAGTCAGGCTCTGATACCAACGCTGTCAGGACCCCGACTCAATGCCACATCGATCTAGCATGTAGCACCTCATATCACTTTGCGGCCTCACGCACGGTATCCCCACGGGTGTCGCCTTACCTTTGCCCGGGACGGTTTGCGCCTTTTGGCACACGGATATGACAGTGTCGCTAGCATCCATATGATAAGGAGCCCGGGCTGACATGGCTAGTCGTAAACCCAAAGTGGCACTAACTTACAGGGACAAGCATCCATGACCCAGCATCGAACGTGTCGGTCATCAGCGAGTGAATCCAGACTGTAGCACTGGGCTAACAGGACTCCGGTGAACCGGGCTGTAGCGGGCTAACAGGGCTCCGATATTCATCGCGTGACATTTCCCCGAAGGGACAGACACAGGAACGAAGAAGGACACATGCCGGCCAGCCTAAGTGTTCCGGAGCAGTAGCAAGCTACCAGGGCTCAGTGGAAGCACTAGGAGACATTTCCCGGTAAGAGAGACTACTAAGGATAAACAACTAGATAGTCAGATCCCACACATAGCAATACACATTACACGTACGCATAACATGCAAGCATGTGCTGTACAACATGGCATCACAGCATAACTCAACAACTCATATAGATAAAGGCTCAGAAGAGCCATCATAGCATTATTACAAACAGGGGTCACATGACCCAACAGTCAGAGCAATCAAGCAACAAACGGAAGCATTACATGTCTGAGTACAGACATCTATAAATGAAAAAGGCTGAAAGCCTGACTATCTACAACATCCGATCAAGATCGTAGCTGAGGTACTAGCTACTAGTCGAAGTCCATGAGAACACTAGTAAGACCGAAGTCTCCGCTGCAAAAACATAAATAAAGCAACATGAGTACAAAGGTACTCAGCAAGACTTACATCAGATCCTATCATATATGCATTTGTATCAAGAGGGTAATGTGGGGTTTAGTTGCAGCAAGCCAGCTTTGACTCTGTGGCTATCCTGTTCTACGACCACCAGAAACTCTTGAGGTGATATGGCGCACACGAGTCCACTAATCACCACACAATACACTACTATGGATTCATCCCCGTCTCCCTACGAGAAGGCCATCCATAGCACTCACACTTGTCTTGAGCATTTTAGGGTATCCACTTCAAGTTGTCTATGTACCATGTAAGCATCCAAGAAGTCCATAACCGCGAACCCGGCTATTCGAATAGATCATCTTAACCCTGCAGGGGTGTACTTCTTCACACACGCTCTCGCCACTTACCGCCATGTACAAGTCATGTATCTCGGCAACCTTCAAGCGGAAGCCTGGCGAGGGTGTCGGCCACGACCTGACTAACCACACAAGACTCTAATCCAGGTTTATCGCCTATTCGGGTTCCATCCGCAAGGAGATCCGGCCGGGGTTTCACTCACGGCCCCAAACGATGTGTGCAGGGTTCCCAAGCCCACCTCGCCGGATGGATCTACGCTTGGTACACCGTGCCACTTGTGCCTAGTCTGTCCCAAGCCCACCTGGCCGGGTGCCACTTGGTAGACTACTAACACTACCTACAAACACCAGAAACTAGTTGCGACTCCTGGACAGAGATCAAGTTGGTTAATAAGTCGAGAGGGCTTGGAGCGCCCGGAGCCCAATGTGTGGTAGTATCGAGTCATTGGACAACATACATAGAACTCAGTGCTTAAGGACGGTTTCAGTGAGACAACCCACCATGTACTCCTACATGGCCTCTCACCGCTACCTTTACCAAAACGTGTTCACACACTTAACTCTCAGCACCAGAACATATCGTAACACTCCAATTCATTCCCAATGAATCAGACCTGACACAACTCTAAGCAATAGCAGGCATAGCATGGTAGGAACACATCAGTGGCTTCAATCAACTCCTACACATGCTAGTGGGTTTCAACTATTTACTGTGGCAATGACAGGTCATGCAGAGGAATGGGTTCAACTACCGCAGCACAAAGTAGCAGATGAATCGCTGTTGTCCTAATGCAATAACTGAGAGCAGGAGCGAGAGAGTAGGATTGTATCGGAATGAACAAGGGGGTTTGCTTGCCTGGTAAATCAACAGAGGAGGCACTGCTTCACAGACAGGTACTCTGGAACGGTCTCCGGAGCAAGACCTATCGAGAAGGAACGGTGCCGGCAATCAATACACAAACATATGCAACAATATGATGCATGAACATGGCATGAAGATGTGATGTTGTTTGAGCTAGTGCAACTAGTATTCATTTGGTTTGAAGTCCATTTGAACCAAAGGTTCAAATGCATCTCCAAATTAAGCTCCTATATATGCCATAATGTGTTTTCTCATATTAAGCATGTATAAGTTGGTTTGTCATGCATGAAACTAGTACAGATGGATAGATTACATTTTTCTGATAATTTTTCATATATAAATTATTTTAATCTGAGCTACGGTTGAATTTCTATGAATTTTTGAAGTTTAAAACAATTTCTGGAATTTTCTGATTTAATTTAAATCCAGAAATAAATATTGCGCCAGCATGACGTCAGCACGACGTCAGCGGTCAACTGCGGCTGGCTGGGGTCAAACCTGACGGGTGGGGTCCACACGTCAGTGACAGGGGGTTAAACAGGGTTAGTTTAATCCTAATTAAAAGATTAGTGGCACTGGGGCCCACTGTCAGTGTCAGGGTTAATTAACAGAGTTGATTAAATTTAAACTAATCCTAAACTCGAATTAGCAGGGACGGGCCCCACTGTCATTGAGCCAGGGGAGGTCAAACCCCCTGGTCAACCGGGGCTAATACGCCGGCGTTTAGCCGCCGGCGGCAGCAAACGCGCGGAGGGCGCGGGATTTCCACTCCGGCGCCCAATCGAGCAGCGGAAGGCACGCGCGGGAAGCTGGGGCTCGCGCGCACCCACTGGTGCCCTCCGTTTCACCGGAGATGGCCTAGATCGACGGCGGCGACCACTTGGGCGGCGGCCGGAGTTCGGGCGCGAGCGGGATCGGGCTGCGGGGCACAGGGAGGCCACCTGAGGAGCTCGGCGGCACCCTCGTGGCACCGGGAGCGCGAAGGGATGCTCGGTTTGGGCGGAGGCGGGCCGAGACGGCGACGGCGACATGGACGGCGACGAGAGGCTTCGGCCGTGGTGGGGAACGGTGCTACGGCGCGGGAACGAAGGGGAGAAGAGAGGGAAACGGCGGCGGAGCTCACCGCGGATCCAACGGCGTCGTCGGCGAGCTCGGGGAAGGCTTGGGGCAGCCGAAGCGACGACGGCGATCTCGTCGGCCGGAGCTTGAAGACGACGGCGATTGCGACGAAGCGGAGCTCGCCCGGGTTGCTTGCTCGGTGAGGAGGGAGAGGGGGTCGCGGCGGAGCTCGGGGACTCTACGGAGGGGCGAGGGGACGGCGGGGAGCGCGTCGGTGGTGAGCTGTGGCGGCGGCAGTGCTTCGGGTGAGAGAGAGAGAGAGAGAGAGAGCAGGGGGAGAGAAGGAGGGCGAGGGAGAGTGCGAGAGAGGTCGGGTGGCTGCGTGGCGTCGTCCGGCCGTTCCAGGGCGACGAGGAGGGCGCCAGGCAAGCAGGGAGGAAGGTGGCGTGGCGCGGTGGCGCGCGCGCGCGCCGGGCACGCTCCCCTCCCTCTGTCGAGGACGAAGACGACAGAGGAGGAGGCGGGCTGGGCCGCCTGCTGGCTGGGCCGGCCTGCTGCGACTGGGCTGCACAGGGGGGGAGCCCCAGGTAAGCCCCTCCTTCTTTTATTTTTGTTTTCTAATTTTTCTGACATTTGTTTTGATTTAATAAAATATTAAATCATTTTATTACCTTATGCCAATTTTTGCAGGAGCTAGATATATTATTCCAGAGCTCCTTTATAAATGGCATAATTTTTGGACCATATTTCATATATATAGCAATATATTTCCAAAGCAAATAATTATCGGATTAATCCAAATGGCCAAAATTAAATATCCATGAGCTCCTAAAAATATTGGTTTGATTTTTATCTCTGTCCAATATTTTCAGAGAGCAACATGAGCATTTTCTTGGACCCTTTTGGAGAAATTTTTATTTGGGTCATTTTCAAAAATGATTCTGAGGGTTCCACCAATCCTCATTTCAAATTTAAATGAGATTTAAACATGATGCACAAATGACTAGCTAGTCTAGGTCATACCAGACTAGGGATGTGACACCTTCTAAGGCAATTTTCGAATCCGGCCGTTAAACGGCTGGACACAGCCAAACGCGCCCGGAGCAACATCAACCAAGACCACCTGGCACGTTCCGAGCATGCGTAGCAATGCGGCCCCAACCCCAGCCCTTGCATGATTGCAAGACCAACCCTCCGCGTACATCATTACGCTCTGGAGATACCATGGGCCTAGGGGGAGGGGCACGACCACAACAGACCCAGAGTGCGGCTCGACCACGCCAGGGGCTCATAAGTGTGTCACCTTTTTCTTTCTTTTTTCTTTTATATACAGGACTCCGTTCGCCAGAGGCTCTGTCCGGCGGCGAACCCGCCGAACTCACGATGCAACAGCCAGGGAGGGAAGAAGGCTGTGACGAACACTCAGGTGGTCTCCATTATGAGCATTAAATTCAATTATATGCACCAGTCCGCGGCCCACCCCTGGAGGGGGACATGTTTATTTAGTCCAATCCCTTGCTTACCGCACTATTTGTATCCTTCCGCACTCATAGCAGAATTCCTTGAATAAATAATGCAGCATTTTTGCCCGTTATTGCATTACTTTACACATATGTTCATTAACGACATATTGCACCCGTATATTTTGGTACGGCCTAATACACCAGGGGCTTATGTTCCCCGCATTATGGTGTGATAAGTCCGAACACTTTCACAAGTGCGGCACCCCGAACTTATAGCATTATATGAATCGGCTTCGAATCATGTCTTGGGTCAATAGTTGGGTTTGCCCAGCTCCCACGTTTTGGTGCCTTACGTTCCGTTCTGTCGGCTAAGGTGGCACTGGGAGAACCCCTGCGATTGCGCCCCGGTTGAGCTGGGCGAGCGCCTCAGTGGAGAAAGCTAAAATTGACTGGCATGATAAGGCGAGAGACTGGTCGCTGTTCGAGAGGTCTTTTCGGGTCCCTAAAGACTCATGCCGCTTCGAGCGAAGTACCGGATAATGTCCGACGAAGGCGTGGATAGCGCCCCGGATTCGGTCTTCCGAATACTAGGGGCTTCGCCGAAATTTAAAATTATAGAATTCTATGGCTAAGTGAGAGTGTTTAAGCATTATAAGTCCGGTTGCCTTGTTCGTTGTGTTGAGTGCCTCCCTAGATGGACCCAAAAATGGGAACAAGAGTGCTCAAGTTTATCCCGAACACCCCAGCACTTGCGGCTCGGGGGCTGAAGCCAACGACTTGCCATCTCTCATATCTTATAAACGGCCGCATAGAAGGTAATATTTTAAATTAAACAAGCGTTGCTTAAGCGCATATGAACAAAGTTTTCAGCGCACAGGATAATACATAGCGAGTTTACTCAAGAATTACATCTATGGGGCATTCATCCGCAATATTGCGGGCACCCTTCAGGACAGTCTTATAGTACATTTCGGGCGTACGATACTCCTTGCCCGCTGGCGGCGGGTCAGTAAGAAGCCTCTCCGCATCCAGCCTGCCCCAGTTCACCTTTGCGCGGGCAAGGGCCCGACGAGCACCTTCAATACAGGCGGAGCGCTTGACGACCTCCACCCAGGGGCACGCATCCACCAGCCGCCGCACAAGGCCGAAGTAGCTCCTAGGCATGGCTTGTCCAGGCCACAGCCGGACTATGAGGCCCTTCATGGCCTCCTCAGCCGCCTTGTGGAGCTCGACCAGCTGCTTCAGCTGATCGCTAGGGGGCACCGAATGGCCGGCCTCAGCATACTGAGACCAGAAGACCTTCTCCGTTGAGCTCCCCTCCTGGCCACGGTAGAATGCGGCGGCATCGGATACACTGCGCGGCAGATCTGCAAACGCCCCTAGAGAGCTCCGAATTCGGGTAAGTGTCAGGTAGTTTACATTAACATGCTTGCTTTGCATGAAAAATGCCTTACCCGCCGCTATCTTCTTCACATCTTCAACCTCCTGAAGGGCCTTATGGGCCTCGGCCTTGGCGGATTTGGCACTTTCGAGAGCCGAGGCAAGCTCGGACTCTCGAGTCTTTGAGTCACGCTCCAAACTCTCATGCTTCTCCATGAGAGCCTGGAGCTCTTGCGGCACTTCCGCCACCTGCGCCTCCTGTTTCTCTCGTTCGGCCCGTTCCGCGGCGGCATTGCGTTCGGCCGCGGACACAGCCTCCTTCAGGGTTGCCACCTCGTTAGTGGCCCCTGCAGTACCCACGTTATCCTTGTCATTTTTATTGCAACCTAAATCCTTTTCTGTAAGGTAAATCTTTAAAGTGGTGTTACTCACCTTCTTTGTCCTCGAGTTGCTTCTTGGCACGGCCGAGCTCTTGCTCGGACCGCTCGAGATCCTGCTTCAATGCACCGACCTCCGCAGTCAGTGCGGCAGAGGTCAGCAGCGCAGCCTGCAAACCCATATTGACATATTTTTAAGCAACCCTGCGTATATCTTTTTAGATCCTCAGTCCGGCTTTTCTTTCCGAACGCCGAACTGAGCATCAGGGGCTACTGTCTATGTGGTATTACATTACATAATTTTAACTTCTTACCTCAAAGCCTGTTAGAAGGCTGCTACAGGTTTCGGTCAGCCCGCTCTTGGCGAGCTGAACCTTCTGAATCACTGCACTCATTATAGTACGGTGTTCTTCCTTGATGGAGGCGCCTTTGAGCGCCTCCAACAAGTTGTCCGGCGCCTCCGGTTGGACGGGGACCGCCGGTGTCACTGTCTTGCCCTTCTTGTGAAGGGGCCGCCTGTCGGACTCTGGAACCACTGCAGGTTCCGGTGTAGAGTCTGGCGCAAAGCCTGGGAGGCTGCCTTGTGGCGCCTCCGGAGCCTCCTCCTGATGGGTCCCTTCCCGGGATCCCACCTCGGCGTCCTCAGTGGCGCGAGGGGTGGAGGCCGTCAGAATGGATTCCACATCCGACGCAGCCAACGACCCGCTCGACGAAGCAGGGAGATCATCGTCGGCCGGACTGCAGGCAGTATGCGGCATTAGAAGGACACTATGTGAACGAAAAGAAATTGTAGATCATTCAGGAATCTGGATACTTACGATCTCGCCTAAGGCCTGGCCCTTGAGGGCCACTCTTCATTGCCAGCGTTGGTGTTGGCGGAGCTGTCCGGGGGAATAGTTCTCCCCCTCTTGGACCCTTCGGCCTCCCCCGTTGGGGAGGCCTTCCTCTTTCTCTCTCCCTCCTCTGGAGGAGAGTCTTCTTCCTCCTCCTCATCCTCGGGGCAGGAATCCGCCTCGGAGTCGTCGGACACCTGAAAACGGGAACTCTTTCGAGTACCCGCGGCCACCTTCTTGGCCTTCTTCTCTGGCACCACGTGCGGTGCCGGAACCAGCAGCCCCGCTAGACGGGCGTCCACTGGGTCTTCTGGCATGGGAGCCGGGCAGACGAGCTACTCAGCCTTCTTCATCCATTCCTGTCAAAGGAGAAGGGAGATTAAAAACCCACTTAGGGTCGAACTATTAACAACAAGTGTCCCGTAAAGGGGTAGAATCACTTACCTCGTCAGCTGGACGCTGCAAGTGGAATCCGCGATCTTCCGTCGCGGATGCGGGGGCTTCGGCGCCCTTAAACAGCACCCTCCAGGCGCCTTCGTACATTGTTTCTAAGAGCCCGCTCAGCGCCTGGTGCTGTTTCGGATCGAACTCCCACAGATTGAATGCCCGTTCTTGGCATGGGAGAATCCGGCGGACGAGCATGACTTGGACCACGTTAACCAGCCTGAGCTTCTTGTCCACTAGCTTTTGGATACAGGCTTGGAGTCCCGTCAGCTCCTTCGAATTGCCCCACAGCAAGCCCTTCTCTTTCCAGGAGGTGAGCCGCGTGGGGATACCAGATCTGAACTCGGGGGCCGCCACCCATGAAGGGTCGCGCGGCTCGGTGATATAGAACCACCCCGACTGCCACCCCTTGACGGATTCCACGAAGGCCCCTTCGAACCAAAGGACGTTGGGCATCTTGCCCAACATGGCGCCTCCGCACTCCGCTTGAGTGCCCTTCACTACCGTCGGCTTGACATTGAAGGTCCTGAGCCACAAGCCAAAGTGGGGCTGGATGCAGAGGAAGGCCTCGCACACGACGATAAACGCCGAGATGTTGAGGATGAAGTTCGGCGCCAGATCATGGAAATCCAGGCCGTAGTAGAACATGAGCCCCCGGACAAAGGGGTGAAGTGGAAAGCCCAGTCCGCGGAGGAAGTGGGGGAGGAAAACGACCCTCTCATGGGGCCCGGGGGTGGGGATGAGTTGCCCCTCGTCGGGCAGCCGGTGCGCGACATCGCCGGAAAGGTATCCGGCGCTGCGCAGCTTTGTGATGTGCTCCTCCTTAACGGTGGAGGCCAACCATTTACCTCCCGCTCCGGACATGGTCGGAGAAGGTCGAGGCGAGATGCGCGAACTGGGGCGCTGGAGCTCGAGTGCGCGGAGATGGATAAGTAAAGGAGGAAGAAGGCGTAGGTGAGAAGGTAAATCCTTATCCCTTATATATAGGCGGACAAAGACTATACGTCCCCACTAGCCTGGTAAAACTCGCTTATCTCCCAAGCGCCACCATCAATGGCGCGGTTGCGTTACCCACGTCCGTATTGATGAGAATCCCGGAATAAGGGGAACACGATCTCTGCTTCGACAAGACGTGCCAAGGAAACCGCTTCGCTAAACGCGCTGAGGTGGTATAATAAAAAATGATTCAAGTAAAGGCTTGGAAGTGGTGTGACGTCATGCCACAAAATACGTCAGCAGATTGAACTTGTGTATATATTATTCTCTCTACGGAAGAATGTGGAATCTATTTTGCAGAGCCGGACACTATCCTGGTGTTCACAATCTTCTCTGGATTATTCAAAGGAGGAACCCGCCTTGCAATGCCGAACATTATGCACGCCGGACTCATCGTCATTGAAGCCAGGTTCAGGGGCTACTGAGGGAGTCCTGGACTAGGGGGTGTCCGGACAGCCGGACTATCATCATCCACCGGACTCCAAGTCTACGAAGATACAAGATTGAAGACTCCGTCTCGTGTCCGGATGGGACTTTCCTTTGCGTGGAAGGCAAGCTTGGCAATACGGATATGTAGATCTCCTACCATTGTAACCGACTCTGTGTAACCCTAGCCCTCTTCGGTGTCTATATAAACCGGAGGGCTTTAGTCCATAGGACATAACCTCCATTACAACAATCATACCATAGGCTAGCTTCTAGGGTTTAGCCTCCTTGATCTCGTGGTAGATCCACTCTTGTAATACACATCATCAATATTAATCAAGCAGGGCATAGGGTTTTACCTCCATCAAGAGGGCCCGAACCTGGGTAAAACATCGTGTCCCTTGTCTTCTGTTACCATCCGTCTAGACGCACAGTTCGGGACCCCCTACCCGAGATCCGCCGGTTTTGACACCGACAGGGGGTATTGCCTTTGAGAGGAAACTCAATGCTGATGGGACCAACTGGAAACCTAAGCAGTATCCCATAACCTCATGGGTTGCTGCTAAAGGACCTCCTGTAGATACATGCAACTTATCCGGCTTTACTTGTGATTCTTCATATTCCTTTGATGAGTCATTTGACTCCAACTATAAACTGTTTAAGAATCAGAATGGTGAAGTATTTGCTCGATATGTTGGAACTAACTGCAGGAATGGTCCCCCTATGAAGAAAATCTGGGTTCCCAAAAGGTACTTTGAAAATCTTTAGGTGAATGTCATCATGAAACCACCTATGAAGAATAGGAACCCCAGATCAAATTCTTCATATGGACCAAATTCTTTACATGGCTCAAAATCCTCATATGAACATCATCGTGCTAACACTTCTGTTTCGCAGGGAAAGTCTAAAGGCTATGAATATGTGCATTATTCTTCAAATCATTATGTTCATAAGTCCTCAAAGAATTTCTTTGCTTATTCATATGCTTATCCTAAGCACTCTTCTGTGAAACGAAGTGCACTGGCTTCAATGCCATCTTTTTCTTATGGAGCTCGAGGAATGATGAATTCTTTGCCACCCCTCCAGATGTGGGTGGTGAAGAAAAAGAACTAATCTCTTATGCAGGGTCAAGTCTCCAGACGAACTTGATCGTCTGAAGAATTTGCTGGAGACCTGATTGTGCTTGAAAGGATGCAAGCTAATCATGAAGAAATGAATCACTCACTTCTCACGTCCTCATATTACTATATCTATTATTGTTGATGAAATTGATATCATATTCTTCACTGATTAGGTATATGGGTTCGTAAGTTGCACTAATTCATCTGCAGGATGAACAACCTAAAGCTACTGAGTGGGTCCTCGACAGTGGATGTACAAACCACATGACCGGTGACAGGAACCTGTTGATGGATACTGATTTGTCACTATCTCATCTGAAGCATATCACCTACGCTAACAAAGGCAAAAGCAAGGTATTGGGTCTAGGTAAGGTTGTGGTCTCAAAGGATAGACACATGGACAAATTCATGCTTGTCGAGTCCTTAGGATTCAACCTCATGTCTGTCTCAATGCTTTGTGATCTTGATATGGTTGTCATCTTTGGCAAATATCGTTGCATTGTGCTGATGGAATCTAACAATTCCAAAGTCTTTGAAAGCTTTAGGAAAGGAGACTTGTATATTGTTGATTTCTCTGCAGGACCACAGCCTGCCACATGTCTACTTGAAAAGGCTTCAGAATGCTGGTATGGCATCGACGACTTGGTCATGCTGGGATGAGGAACTTGCATACACTCGCAAAGAAGAAGCATGTCATTGGCATCGAGGGTGTCAAATTCCTCAAAGATCATCTTTGTGGGGCTTGTGAGGCTGGAAAGATCATCAGAGCCAAGCATCCCTCAAAGACTATCATGACCACTTCTCATCCCTTTGAATTACTTCATATGGATCTCTTTGGACCTACTCATTATGCCATGTTCTCTAGTTCTGCATCATTATATGGCTTTGTCATAGTTGATGATTATTCTCGATACACATGGGTGCATATCATCACTTACAAAAATGAAGTGCAGGAAGTGTTCACACGATTTTCCTCAAGGGATTCTACTAACTTCGGTGTGAAGATCAAGCATATCAGGAGTGATAATGGAACTGAGTTCAAGAATACTGGACTCCATGAATATCTTGATATACTTGGTATTACTCACGAGTTATCTGCTCCTTATACTCCTCAGCAGAATGGCGTCGTGGAGTGCAAGAATAGAACTCTTGTTGAGATGGCTCGCACCATGCTTGATGAATACAAGGCACCTCAACGTTTTTGGCGTGAAGCCATTCATACCGCGCGCCACATCATCAACAGGGTATATTGTCACAAATTCTTCAAAAAGACCTCATATGAACTCCTCACTGACAAGAAACCCAATGTAAGTTACTTCAAAGTCTTCGGTGCTAAATGCTAGATTAGAGATCCTCACCATCACTCTAAATTTGCACCGAAAGCACATGAGGGTTTTATACTTGGTTACGGAAAGGACTCGCACACCTACAGAGTCTTCAACATCAATCATCACAAGATTGTTGAAACTGCAGATGTGCGGTTCGATGAAACTAATGGCTCGAAAAGAGAGCACCTACTCCTATGCTAGATGAAATGTGACCTGAGGAATCCATCAAGTTCAAAGCTACGGAGGATATCATCCCTACCGAAGAATCTACTGAAGAAGTCATTCCAGATCATGAAGAAAATCATACTGGTGCTGCTGAAGAAACTGGTCCTGAGGAACTTGCTGGGCCTAAGCAAAGTCGTCAACCTGCACATCCTCGCATTGCAAACGAAGTGGAGATCGAGAATATCATTGATGACATCAACGCACCAGGTCCTCTCACGCGCTCAGAAGCTTCACACTTATCCAACTTTTGTGGGCATTTTGCATTTGTCTCTATCACAGAGCCCACTAAAGTTGATGAAGCATTCATGGAATTTGAGTGGATTCAAGCCATGCAAGATGAATTGTATCAATTCGAGCTCAACAATGTGTGGGAGCTTGTCAAGCGACTAGACCCACGCAAGCACAACATCATCGGTACCAAATGGATCTACCGCAACAAACAAGATGAAAATGGCATTGTGGTGAGGAATAAGGCTCGTCTTGTAGCTCAAGGCTACACACAGGTTCAAGGAATTGATTTCGATGAAACTTTTGCACCTGTTGCTAGACTTGAGGCTATTCGCATATTGCTTGCTTACGCTAACCATCATAATATCATCTTACATCAAATGGATGTGAAAAGTGCATTCCTGAATGGTAAGCTTGAGGAAGAAGTATATGTTGCTCAACCACCAGGTTTTGAGGATGCAAAATTTCCAAATCACGTCTACAGACTCAACAAGGCCCTCTATGGCCTCAAGCAAGCACCTCGGGCGTGGTATGACACACTGAAGGAATTCCTCATGAAGAAAGGCTTCAAACCCGGTTCACTTGACCCAACTCTTTTCACCAAAGCATATGATGATGAATTATTCGTGTGCCAAATATATGTTGATGATATTATCTTTGGCTGTACTAACCAATGTTACAGTGATGAATTTGCCTATATGATGAGTGAATAATATCAAATGTCTATGATGGGAGAATTGAAATTCTTCTTAGGTCTTCAAATTCGTCAACAATACAATGGCATATTCATATCTCAGGAGAAATACCTCAAGGATGTGTTGAGGAAATTCGGCATGCAAGATTCCAAAGGGGTCAAAATCCCTATGCCCACAAATGGCCATCTATGCACTGATGAAAATGGTAAAGACTTCGATCAAAAGGTATACCGCTCCATGATTGGCTCTTTATTGTACCATTGTGCATCTAGGCCGGATATTATGCTTAGTGTTTGCATGTGTGCCCGATTTCAAGCTACACCGAAGGAATCACACCATAAGGCTGTGAAGCATATTCTTCGATATCTAGCTCACACACCAACACTTGGATTATGGTATCCCAAGGGCTCTTCCTTTGATCTCATTGGATATTCAGACTTTGACTATGCTGGTGATCGGGTGGACCGCAAGTCAACGTCAGGCACAGTCATTTCCTCGGATGATCCTTGTTATGTTGGTCCTCGAAGAAGCAGAACTGCGTATCACTCTCTACTACTGAAGCTAAGTACATTGCTGCTAGATCTTGATGTGCTCAATTGCTACGGATGAAGCAAACCCTCAAGGACTATGGCATCAATGTGAAGAACGTGCCACTCTACTGCAACAATGAGAGTGCCATCAAGATTGGTCACAACCCAGTTCAGCACTCGAAGACAAAGCACATCTAGATTCGTCATCATTTTCTTCGTGACCATGTGTTGAAGGGCGACATCTCCATCGACCACGCAAATATTGAAGACCAACTGGCCGATATCTTAACAAAGCCCTTGGATGAGAAGAGATTTAGCAAGTTGCGGCGTGAGATAAATATCTTAGAATCTTTGAATGTTCTTTGAAAAGGACACACATCCTAACACTTATGCAAACTTGATGGCTTATATGTGCAACACACGAAGTAACGTTTTTCTTCAATCAATGAAGACTAACCCTCGAAGTGTGAAGAAATCAATGAACAATTTGATTCTCAGAACCCTACGACAATTGTACGCGGTGTCTGAAATCATCATTCTAATACGGTGGGTTATGCCACCAACTAAAGTTGAAAATCTTCAATTTGAGTTTTTCTTCATTTTTGAAATTCCTCTATTTTTCAAATTATTCAACTTTGCATTGTCTTCACTCTTTCCGTTGTTGTTCTTCATTGACTATATATATATACTTGTGTTTTTATGTCCTCTACAGCATTCACTTATTGCTAATTCTTCAAGTTGATTTTTCTGCTAAGTGAATGTGATCGGACCCTTTGCCCCTCTATGCTAAACTCAACCCAGTCTATTCACAAATTCTTCATGTGCGTTCTATTTGAAACCCGTTCAAAATATTCATTGTGTCCTTGTCAGCTGAAGAAATTGCGAACGAAACTTTAAAATATTCTTATCAAAATTTTCGGCTTTTGCCGCTCAAACCGTTACACATCCCACGATAAGAGTTATCTATTCACCCACGATCTTACACGATCTCCACCACACTGTACGTGGGTGACACATGTCGCTAGGATGAGAAGGGTCAGGGGCACGTTCGCCCATTTTCCTCGGGCGAGCGGTTTTTCACTGCGGCTATAAATACCCCTCACCGTCCTCAGACTGCATTTACCCCGCTCGATCTCACTCCCCTCGCTCGAGCACTCAAGCCCTAGCACCGCCGCTACCTTCATCATCGCCGGTGAGGAAGAGCTTCACTGCCTCGACCTCATCGCCGTCGTACTCGCACCGGCCGCGGACATCTTCTCTCCGCCGCCGCCGTAGCCGTCTTCCTCCGCCAAGTTAGGGCATGGAAGATCTGGACAGATGAACTTCTAAATCTACACTTACAGTTCGTCATGTTCTTCATCAAGGGTAATTAAAAGTTATTTTTACTGCCTTTGTTACTACTGATGATTTTCATCAAATCTTCAAAAGGTGTTTATTCTTCAAACTTCCACACTCTAAACACCTAGCACAATCATATGTTCTTGATCTATTTCTCTAAGTGACGATTTCCTTCATGATTCCTGAATTGTGTGAACTCACAATCCGCACAACTCTGGAACCTAAGTCTAAGAATGCTTAGTGAAATTCCTCAAGACACATCTGGTCAATTTCCTCAAACTTGTTCCATTATGTATAACTTCTGAGAACGCATATGACCTCTCCAAATTATTCGCACCTATACTCTATTCATAGGTACACATGTCGGCTGCTAAATCACTAGGTTCTCATCAACTTAACTCATTTGCAGTGTTCTTCGATGAAAAGCTGCATACTTCCTCAGAGAACTCAATAGTTCAAATTCCTCAGGTGAAGAAAGTGGCAGATGGTAAAAGACCTCAGAAGGGAGGAAAGAAACTGGAAGTCAACACTGCTTTCAAGATTCCTGATGACATTTACGCAGGGTATTGCACGCGTGATGATGCAACTCACGGGAAGGAAACCAAGAATGAGCGCAAGGTGCATACAAAGAATTGAGCGAAGATGGGAATGGGAATGGAGGGAGTACATATATGTTACTCCTAAATATATATGAAGAAATTCGCTCTTCAGCCTCCTTGCTCAAGACCTCCATTGGCACCTGGCCAAAGAGCTGATCCCACAAGCCTCAAACGTGGTGAGGATTATGCTGCTGAATGGGCCAGGTGGCAAGCCAAGTTGGCCAAGCAGGCCAAAGAAGCAATGAAGAAATTCAACAAAGATTTTGCTTCTGCCGCCGCTGAGGCTTCCTCAAGCAAGAAGGCTATGCCCAAGAAACCTACCCGCAAACCTCCAAGCTCAGCAATGCCCTCACGACCAAGCTCATCAGTGCCATCACGGCAAATTCCTCAAGCTGCCCCAGTTCCTCAAGCTGCACCAATTCCTCGGGCTACAAAACCCTCTGCTACTCCGGCAAAGTCCTCGGCACCTGTGCATCTCGCCACTTGTCAAAGGACCACATGCATCTCATTGCCTTAGGAGCTTCTACAAGTTCTTCAGCTCCTCCTTCTTCAACCGGCCCCACTCTGCTGAAGACCAAGGCTACTGCTGGACGAGGCACTAGACCAAGTCCTCACAAGAAGCATGTGGTATTTCAAATTCCATCTGATGATGAAGCTGATGATGAAGAATTGGCCAATATCATCAAAGACAGACAACAACGGGCCGCTAAAGCCAAAGGAAGTGATGTGCCTCTTCTATTGGATCCGAAGAAGATCCTGGATTTCATTGACCTCTGGCACAATGACCCGAACACTCCTTTGCCAGAGATGGACCTCACTCCTGGACAAAGTCACATGTTGACGGTGTGCATTGCTGAAGAAAAATGGAAATATGATCAAGCCAGGACTGCAAAGAAAGCCCAGTACAAGAAGAAGCGCTTTTTGAAGGATAACGTTTTGTGGTTATCCCCTGAGCAACTCATCACTATGCAATCTGAGATCAAGAAGCTCACTGATGAATTTGACGCCTACAAGGCGGAATGGCTGGGAGCCAAAGTCAGATTCGTCAAAATGGTGAAGAAATTCACTTCAAATGATGAAGTTCCTCCGGCTGAAGCATCTGCACAGCTGACTGAAGAAAATGCCAGCACCGCTGATAAAAATCAGGCTGCTGATGAAACTGCTAGGATCAGGGCTGATGAAGCAATGCCAGCCCCTGAAGAAACTGCCAGGGCAACCACTAGTGTTGCGCCTGAAGAACAAGTCAGGCAGCTGAAGCATCTGCTGCTGCGCTTGAAGAAGCTGAACAAGTCAGGACAACTGCATCAGTTGTGCCTGAAGAAATTGATCCAATTTCCTCTGCTCCTCCTACACCAACGCCAACACCAAGTCAAGTTCTTCCTTCTACTCTTGAAGTGAAGAAAACAAAGGCTGCAGAGTGAGCTACTCTGAAGAAAAGGAAAGCATTTGCTTCCTCAGAATATTCTTCACTAAAACGACAAAGATATTCACAAGCTCACTTGAGAATCCAATCGATTCTGTTCCTCACTCAAGCATGCCATCAAAGGACTTATTCCTTTTGGTGAAGATTATGAGATTCCTAATGAATCCGATGAAGAAAATCCTTCTGCTGCTTCCATAGAGCAGATGTATGAAGCAATTGAAGTGGACACTATCACTTCAACTCCCCAGGTATCATCACCAACGCCTCCTTTCACAGCTGAAGAGGCATACGTCGAAGAAATGGAAGAGGATGAAGATGTGGAAATTGGGAGCACCACACCAGTGATGAACAATGACTTCTGGGACAGTTAGCACCCCAACTCTCCTCTGTTCACACCGCTTCAACAAATTCCTTAGTACCTAGTACCAACTGAAGTTCACATGGACTCTGATGAAATTCATACTACCCCTTCCATTCCTGAAGAAATTCCAGCCACTAGTGCCGATGACAAAGCTGCTGAAGAAATGGAGGCCTAGGCTCCAACTGAAGTAGAAACTGAAATTCCTCAGCCTGCGGCTCCAGAGATTGAGATTCCTGAGGTTGTGCTACAACTGACTGATACTCCTCAGCCAAAGCCGAAGAATCCATTCTCAAAGATGCCAAAATTCAAGGCTAATGATTTCTTCCATGAGCATGTCTTCTTCACTGACTATAATCCTTATGACTTTGCTCGTTTGTGAAGGAAGTGTTTCTGGACTTCCTGCCAAGCCAACTTTTATTCTTCACCGCTTTTCAACATGGACAAAGTCTTCGATCATGCGCATATCATCACGTGGACATGGAATCACTGTCGTGCTTCACTCCAGTCCTCGGTGTTCTTGATGCCGCTGGATTTCTCAACTTCTACACAGACATATGTGACTGGAATGAAGAACTCATTCTTCAGTTCCATGTGACACTGCACATCAGCGGGAATGATGAAGATGTGAACTCTTGGGTGTTAGACTGGATGACAGAGAACACTCATTTCAAAGCACCACCCTCTGAATTACTTTATGCTCTACATGTCAGTCCTCCCCTCGAAGGTGCGCGTCATATTTATCAAGAAACTAAAACTGTCTGATCACTTAATGCAAGTTCCGATGAAGCCGCTGAAGCTTGGTCAAGCCTCAAGGACAAAATTCCTTGTGAAGGAATTGATGTATGTGCCTAGGACTGTCTACCGCATTCTGACCAAGAGACTGAGTCTAGTCAAAGGCCACGACTCGAATGATCAAGAAGTTGTTGGCATCATGAAAAATCTGCTATTCGACATAATGCATGGTATCCCAGTAAACTACCATGACTTCTTCATGAGGACTCTAGAAACGTTGCATTGTCTCCCTTTGAATTGAAGCCTTACCTCGTTGGATTATGATATTCCTCAGATCAAGGTCTTCACTCAACTACAAGGCTGACACACTCAACCATGGCAGTTACTTGCCCCCTATTGAAGTCCTTAAGCGGACATTTTCCTCAGCTGTTGAAAAGGGCAAGGCCACTTCAATTGTTGATGAGGGCATTCGTCCATTGGATGGACAGTTTCGCCAAGCTGCCTCATACTCCACCAATGATGACTTTGCCACTCATGATTCTGCCGCCAATAGATCCAAGCAAAGTCCTCAAGCCACAGCTCCAAGGGTGATGACTGAACATGAGCTTCTCCTCAGTCTTCATCAGAAGGTCGATCACAATCACAAATGGGTCAAGCGTCAGTTTGGTTCGATTCTTCACAACATGACTGCCACATATAATTCAGTGAAGAAGAACCAATACTATCTCCATGAAGTTTTTGATCGCACCTGGGCTGTTCTGACTCATATCTACGGTGATGAAGAACTCAAGCAGATGGGCTTCAAGCAGGATTTTCGCTGGTCTAAGCCTCTGGCGAAGAAATTCAAGAAGGTCGAAGTTCCTCCTTTGGTGCCCAGCTCCTATTCTTCGTCCCGCGAGACTGATGAAAATGAAGACTTGGACGACACTGCGGCAGGCCCTACTCCAACAACCAACCCCAACAACGCTGGTGCTCCTCCATCAACCTCGTGATGATATTCTTTAGGGGCGTTAGTCCTTACTTTTCATCCCTTTTGGTCATTTGATGACAAAGGGGGAGAAATTTGAGTTAGTCTTCAAGCGGGTCTATATATATGGGCGTTTTGTTGTTAAGTTGCAACTCTCGCTCTTCTAAAGTGTTTGTTGATTGAGTTGTAAACTTAAGTCCGGTGGTGACCTGATACTTTTTCTCTATTTTTCTGCATGCTATTTCCTCATATATGCTACGCACGCATGTTGAATTATATCAGGCACCACATTTCATCATGCATTTTAGATTCTTCATTCGATATGTTAAATGCGTGTATGAATCACAAGATATAGGGGGAGATCTCCATGATTCTACTCTTCAAATGTGCATTGCTTCGAAAGAAAATTCCTCACTATGCACATCTTCAGGGGGAGTTCTTCTATATCTTGCAATCAAATTCCTCAATATTGAGCACTTTCATTTCATATGTTTATCCCCGTTGAAAACTTAACCTATATTGTCATCAATCACCAAAAAGGGGAAAATTGTAAGTGCATCTAGTGCCCCGTAGTGATTTTGGTGTATTGAAGACTTACAGGTTAAGGGGCTAATATGTTTGTGAGTGTACATAGGCTCTATAAGTCGATGAGGAGTTTGATATTTACAGTGAAAGTCAAACCCTAAAAATGAATGTCTTCGGCTGAAGGCTTTGGTTCTCCTGAAGACTTTGAAAGTGATGAAATTGGTGTGACCGTGAAGACTTGGATATTCATGCGAGGATTATGAAGCGTGAAGACTTTTGTTTTCGTAGTTTCATTTTCTCTTTCTTGAGTCATAGGAAACACCATACTGTTAAAGGGGGTGGAGGTAATACTAAGGAAGCTGGTTTCCAAGATATGCTCATCTCAAAATCCTACATCTACCCAATCCTTTCGAGTGAAGCCATTGGAAATCTCATATCAGTTTAGTCAATTTCTTCAGTGACAGAGACGAAGATCTTCTGGTCTCTGAGGAATTTGTTCTGACTGAGGAGTTAGGAATTCACTAGTGCGGATTGCCTACACAGTGAGGAACATGATAGCCTTGAGGAATTCGAACCTTAAATCCGACCATTGCTGCGCTACGCGCCAGCTGTCCAAAATATCCTACCACCTAACAGTCATTTCCTTGAAGGGCATTTATGTCTTATCATGTTCGGCTGCTCCCTAGTCTATAAATAGCCGCCCCTACAACCACTAGTTGGTTGGCTGCTCCGAGACAAACTGACACTTGTCATTTGAGAGCATCCCATCCTCCGACTTTGAGCGTAAATCATCAAGTGAGGAAAACCCAAATCCCAAACCCAAACCTACAAACCCAAACTGACTGAGTATCACTGAAGAGATTGTTCCTGTGTGGAACCGACGCTTGTTACCTTTGAGGACTGTGTATTCTCTAGACGGTTAGGCGTCATGGTCTGAGCATCCAAGAGGAATTGTGGATTGCCGAGTGACCGAGTCTGTGAAGGTTTGGAAGTCACCTGTGAAGACTTACCACAAGTGTTGGGTGAGGTTTGTGTGATCTTAGCTCAAGGAGAATACGGTGAGGACTGTGTGTCCTCGAGTTTAAATACTCAGCCGCTCCAACCAAATGTACAACGGTCACAACAGTTGGAACTGGTCTACCAAATCATTATCTTCACCAAGCCTACTGGTTCTATTTCCTCAATCCTTTCATTTCCTCACTCATGTGTTGATGAACCTGATCATTACTGTTTGAAGACTGTTACGGAATACTTTCTCTATTTCCTCAACCCAATTTCTTCAGTCACATTGCCTTCAACCTGCTTATCTTGTGTTTATGCTTTCTGTACTCTGTGTTCATCTTTCATTTCATCATGATGACTATGCTATCGCTCTGTTATGCTTATACCTGAGTACTTATTCCGCTGCTTGTAGTTCTTCGCTTAGGAATTTCCTCACCCTGAAATTCCTCAGTGAAGAAATCATAAAAATCGCCTATTCACCCCCCTCTGGTTGACGTATCGCATTGTCATCTACCAACTAATAGGCAGCATGCTTGCATGGGTACCACATCACAATCAACATAATGATCATATGTAGAGATTCTAAAATGCACATGAAT
The DNA here is from genome assembly GCF_002162155.2 of Triticum dicoccoides. Lineage (NCBI taxonomy): Eukaryota > Viridiplantae > Streptophyta > Magnoliopsida > Poales > Poaceae > Triticum > Triticum dicoccoides. Next base: position 233,528,267 of record NC_041389.1, read on the forward strand.
AATACATGTTACCTTAAACCTTGCCGCCATTGTTGAACCATTGTATGTAGTAAGGATGAGGATATGGTCTGGTGGTGAGAGACAGCTTCTCCACCATCTCCATGCTAGCCAAGTTGCTGCAACTCCCTCCATCTATGATGATATGTACAAAACATTCCTTTACAACTCCCTTTGTATGGAACAAATTGTGCCTCTGATTTTGCTCAACTTGTGTTACCTGCTCACTCAAAACACATTGAGCAACTAAACTTTCACACCTGCCAGCATCTTCAGCAGCCATGTATTGTGTCTCTTATTTAGAATCATCTCCACCTTGTTCCTCACCCATAATAAGAGCCAAAGTATCCTCATCATAACACTTGTGGGCTCATACACACCATCCTCAGTAACAATCTTCACATGCTTGGATGGGCATTGGCTCGCATAGTGATCTCCATCCTTGTCCGGCCCGTGGGACTGGGGGTACCCAGATGATGACCCACAAGTATATGGGGTCAATTGTAGCCTTTTCGATAAGTAAGAGTGTCGAACCCAACAAGGAGCAGAAGGAAATGACAAGCGGTTTTTGGTAAGGTAATGTGTGCAAGTGCTGAAACTGTAAGTAACAGAGTAGTTTGATAGCAAGATAATTTGTAAAAAGTAAAGATAGTAGTAACAAAAGTGCAGCAAGGTAGCCCAATCCTTTTGAGGCAAAGTACAGGCCATAACGGTCTCTTATGATAAGCAAAGTGTTCTTGAGGGTACATGGGAATTTCATCTAGTCACTCTCATCATGTTGGCTTAAATCATGTTCGCTACTTTGATAATTTGGTATGTGGGTGGAACGGTGCTTAGGTGTTGTTCTTACATGAAAAAACCTCCTACTTATCATTAACCCCCTCGCAAGCATCCACAACTATGAGAAAAGTATTAAGAATAAATTCTAACCTAACTTTAAATTTTTGGATCCAATCGGTCCCTTACGGAATAGCGCATAAACAGGGTTTAAGCTTCTATCACTCTCGCAACCCATCATCTAATAACTACTCCACAATGCATTCCCTTAGGCCCAAATATGGTGAAGTGTCATGTAGTCGATGTTCACATGACACCACTAAGGGAATCACAATATACATATCATCAAAATATCGAACACATATGAAGTTCACATGATTACTTGCAACATGATTTCTCCCGTGACCTCAAGAACAAAAGTAACTACTCACAAATGATAATCATGCTCAAGATCAGATGGGTATTAAATAGCATAATGGATCTGAACGTATAATCTTCCACCAAATGAACCATATAGTAATCAACTACAAGATGTAATCAACACTACTAGTCACCCACAAGCACCAGTCTATAGTTCCGGTACAAAGATTGAACACAAGATATGAACTAGGGTTTGAGATGAGATGGTGTTGTTGAAGATGTTAATGAAGATAGCCCTTCCCAACATGGGAGAGTTGTTGGTGATGATGATGACGATGATTTCGCCCTCCGGGAGGGAAGTTCCCCCGGCGGAATCGCTCCGCCGGAGGGCAAAGGTGCTCCTGCCCAAGTTCCGCCTCGAGATGGCGGTGCTTCATCCCGAAAGTCCGCTCCTTATTTTTTCGAGGTCAAAATGACTTATGTACCAGAAGAGGGGCACCGGGGGTGAGCCTGGGTGAGCACAACCCGCCAGGGCGCGCATGGGCTCCCTGGCGCGCCCATGTGGTTTGTGCCCACCTGGTGAGCCCCCTCTGGTACTTATTGACTCCAAAAATTCTTATTTATTCCATAAACAATCCTTGTAAAGTTTCAGCTCATTTGGAGTTGTGCAGAATAGGTATCCTGACGTAGCTTTTTCAGGTCCAGATTTCTAGCTGCCAGAATTCTCCCCCTTTGTGCATACCTTGCATATTATGAGAGGCTTTAGAATTACTCCAAAAAGCATTATTATGCAATCAAACAACATAAATAATAGTAGGTAAACATGATGCAAAATGGACGTATCAACTCCCCCAAGCTTAGACCTCGCTTGTCCTCAAGCGAAAACCGAAATCGAAAAACATGTCCACATGCTTAGAGAGAGAGAGGTGTCGATAAAAACAAAAAATACGGACATATCAGGATCATGTAACTTATTATAACATCAACAAACTTTAACATAAAATCTTTATCATAGAACTTTTATCATAGACTTCTCATGAACAAGTAGCAATTCATCACATCATCGAAGTATAAAGTATAAACTCTGTTGGAAACCAACAAACTATGTTCTCAGTCAACTTTGCAACTACAATTCATCATCTTTTCAGGAAGGGTCATGTATCGGAGCCTTTAGGCAAGTTCACATACTCAACCATCATTTAGTCTTCTATGATTGCTAACACTCACAGCATACACATGAGCAAAACGTTTCAACCGTACACATAGAAAGATAGGGGCTTATAGTTTCACCTCCCAACGTATTCACCTCAAGGGTGATGTCAACAATAATAACTCATGCTACCCATATTCAACTGGATATATGTTCCTAGATCTTTCCTGACCACATGATGTTTTCCAAAGGAGAAAGTAAGAAGAAATAGAGAGAAAAACTTTGACTCTTGCATGAAAGTAAATACATAAAAGTAAAAGATAGGCCCTTCGTAGAGGGAAGCAGAGGTTGCCATGCGCTTTGTTTGTATGCTCAACCCCTTAGTGCAAGAGAACGTCACGTTATATTGCCCCTTATGATGGCAACCTTTATTATGCAGTCTGTCGCTTTTATTCTTCGCCATCACGAGTTCGTACAACGCATAATTTTCTCTTACACTAAATGATCTAACACTTTTATAAGCAATTTTTATTTCCTTTTTGCACCAATGACAACTTACTTGAAGGATCTTACTCAATCCATATGTAGGTATGGTGGACTCTCAAAACAAGACTTGGGTTTAAGGTTTTTGGATGCACAAGTAGTATCTCTACTTAGTGCGGAATTTTTGGCTAGCAAAGATAGGGGCAAATACCACATGTTGAAGGATCTATGGCAATATAACTTCTATGTGAATATGAACAAACATAAATCATTGCATTGTCTTCCTTGTCCAACGTCAACAATTTTGGCATATAATATTTTGATGGGAGCTCACAATCACAAAAGATTTCCAGGATAGTGTATTTGCATGCGAATCTTCTCTTCCCTTATTAATTCTTTCATGAGTTGCATCAATGACCAATGCTATGTTTTCCAATATACAATAAATTCTCTACTTACACTTTTCCTTATGTGATGTCATCACTTACTATAAGATTAGCATATGATCTTTTTCATTTATTTCCTTTCTTTTAATTGAAACATGAAAGTAAAAGAAGCAAAACTCAAACTAAACTTTATTATATTTCTCGCACACGACTACAAAGATGGATCACTAAGCAAACTCTCGAAATGAAAGGATTGAACTAGGCTTTTATTCATCTAAAGCAAAAGATAATTATGGATCGAACTAAGAAAAGTAAAGGCAAAACATAATGGAAGTGATACGATACCGAGGCACCTCCCCCAAGCTTGGCAAAAGCTAAGGGGAGTTCCCATACCTGACACTCAATTTTCTTTTGGTGATGAAGAAGGAGGTGGTGGTGATGAAGTAGTAGCGATCTTGTCCTTTTTCTCTAACTTGTTTTGGAGGTAGAAATTATCTATCCTCAACTCATCGTTCTCCTCCTCAAGCTTTAGTATCCTCTTGCATAATGCTTCCTTGCTTTCCTTGAGGAAGCGAGGAGGGACTGTTTCATCTTCATCTTCTTCATCAGAAAACCATATGTAGGGATAGGTGTCCTTAAAGATATTTTTATCTAAAGGTTGATAAGAAACTGGGCTCTCCTTCTTGGAATCTTGAGATGACATATTTTCATATCTGTCAGAAAGCAGCAAGAAGAGAAAACAGGAGATTTCTCCGTGATACGGAGGTTAACAGGTACGGGGGGTATATAAAGATTGTTTTATCTTGGGAAACAAGCAAAACGGAGTCTGGAAGGTACCCGAGGTGGGCAAAACCCACGTGGGCGCGCCTGACAAGCTAGGCGCGCCCTGGTGTCTTGTGCCCACCAGCGTCACCTTCCTGGTAGTTTCTTATTTTCCTAATTTTTTAAATAATCCAAAACTGACAAAAAAAATATTTTTGCGCATTTTTCGGAGTCCGTTTACTTACCATATCAGGTACCTCCTCTTTTTCACGATTCTAGAGTGTTTCGGAAGGTTTCTTTAATGTGCTCTTTCGGTGTCATAGTTTGGATAATATTGCTTTAAACATTAATGGGCGTACCTGAGATATAATGTTTTATTCATTGCCCATTAACAACCATCGGATTAGTACCTTCGGCATTTTTTATTTTGATAGCTCCAGATCGATAAACCTCCTCGATAACATAGGGTCCTTCCCATTTGGAGAGGAGTTTTCCTGCAAAGAATCTGAAACAAGAGTTGTACAACAGAACATATTCTCCAACCTTGAACTCACGCTTTTGGATTCTTTTATCATGCCATCTTTAACTTTTTCTTTGAATAACTTCGCATTTTCATAAGCTTGGGTTCTCCCTTCATCTAATGAGCTAATATCAAATAACCTCTTTTCACCACCAAGTTTGCAATCGTAGTTGAGTTCTTTACTTGCCCAATATGCTTTATGTTCTAACTCAAGAGGCAAATGACAAGCTTTACCATAAACCATTTTATAAGGAGACATACCCATAGTATTTTTATATGTTGTTCTATAAGCCCACAGTGTCGGGGAAATTGATCCACGAGCACCTATGGGGATCGGCGGACCGAGCCCCTTTCGGTTCGGAGGGGGGCGGAGGTCGCACGAAGAGTGGATCGAGGCAGTGCACACGAGCAGTTTACCCAGCTTCAGAGCTCTTCGGAGAGATAACACTCCTACTACTGCTTGATTGTATTAGATTCTTGCTCATGAGCGATGAACGCTACCAGACTGAGCGTGAGAGTGTTCTTGGTGTTTGGAATGAGCCGAACCCCCTCTACGTTGTGCATGGGCCTCCTTTTATACGCTCAAGGGGTCACCGACAGGTGGCAACGTAAGCTAGAGGGGTAAAAATGGAAAAAGAGTGCGGTAGGCACAGCTACCTCTACTGTAGCCACAGTGTATCCTACCTAAGCCTGACGGCAGGGGACACGGGCATTAAATGCCCGTCTGAGTTGCCTAAACAGTGCAAAAAGTGACCGTTAGGAGCGCCACCGATCGCCACGATGACCTCCTTGTCAGCGCCGCTTGCCACCACGCACCGCTGGCTGCACAGCCTCTCGCCACGCGTGCCTGGAAGGGTCCCAGGACGACACGTTGGTGGGTGTGCTGGAGCCTGGGCGCGGAGCGACCGCTTGCCGCGGCAAGTATCTTGCCGCGGGCGCTACCTTGTCGGGCCCGGGAGCTTGTCGCTCACCGTGCCTTGCCGGGACGCGTGGCGCGTCGCGGCGAGTGTTCTTGAGATGCCTTGGTTGGCCTTCCCGGCAAGCTCCTCTTGCCGGGGCCTTGTCTTATCGTCTTGAATACTTTGTTCTTGAATGGCTTCCCGGCAAGCTCCTCTTGCCGGGGTCCTGTCTTCTGAAGAGCCAAAGAAGATCTTGGCGGTGACCTGGCGAGCCCTGCCGCGGGGTGCTGCAACTGCCCGTGCACAAATTCGGGATACTAGAGTACCCCTACTCTAGTACACCGACAGGAGCCCCCGGGCCTGGGCCACACACGGTGCCGAGCGCTGTTGGGCCAGGCCCAAAACAGGGCACGGGCACACGCGGCCTGGTCGTGCCGTTTCCTACTCCGCATCCACCGCGCCCTCCCCGAACGTCACACGTTGATTGCGGCGTCGTGGGAGAGATCGTGGGGTATTCTTTATTCGGGAAAAGTGCAACGTTCGCTTCCCCCTCTTTATAAGCAGGGGAAACAGGGGCAGTTCCCCCACCTTCGCCATCTTGCTGTTGCAATCTCAGAAACCTCCGCCGCTCCCCTCCGCTTCCAAAGTTGAAAGAGATCAGCGTTCCGCCCCCGTCGCCGCCGTCACCACCTGCACCGTCGATCTCCCCCACCGCCTCCGCCATGGCTCTGAAGGCCGCGAAGGGGAAGGCCGCGAAGACTGCGACTGCGAAGGCTGTGAAGTCGACCGAAGCGCAGCGGCTTTAGGCGCTGCGGAAGGAGCGGGCTACTTTCCCCCCCGAGCTCTCCGCAAAGGATCTGCGGGATTGGTACTATCTCTTCTGGGCGACGGAGACGCGTGCGCATCCACGCACGAAGGTACTCTCCGCCACCACCTCGCAAGAAGCTCCAGTTGGCGGGTACCCTTTCTTTGCCGTTTTCTTCTACTGCGGGCTCTGCCCACCCTTCTCTGATTTCTTCTGCGATGTCATGAATACCTACAGGTTCCGCCTCCTTGATTTCACCCCCAACGCCGTCTTGACCATGTCTGTTTTCGCCCATCTATGCGAAAACTTTGTCGGAGTCCACCCCAATGTAGCCCTCTTCCGCCACTTCTTTATGCCTCGTGTCGAGAGAGGGGAAACTCTTGCCGAAGGGATCGCCTGGATCTCGCGACCCGGCAAGAAGGAGACCTATCTGGAGGCGGAGCTCCGCAGCAAATGGGATGAGTGGAGAGCAGATTGGTGCTGGGTTGTAGAGGAGAACCCGCAGTCATTCACCGCCCTGCGCCAAACCCCAGCAGTGCGTGGCAATGACTGGAGCGCCCTGTCCGCGAACGACGACAAGCTGAAGATCGCCACCACCTGGATCTTGCGTCTCAGGCTTGCCGGGCTGACCGTAGGCGCTGTCGGCGCAGATTACCTTCGCCGCCGCATCGCCCCTCTGCAGGCGAGGGGGAGACCGGCCTGGGAATTTGGAGGCCCGCCAGATATCATGAGGTTGCGCCCGGGCCTTAATTACAATTTCACCATGCTAGAGCTGGATGGGATACTCAAGGACACATTCAAGCACGACCCATAGCACCCCGAGTGGTTCAGGTTGCCGGCAGGCGTTATTCCTCTGTGCAACAACTCCTCGCGCGACCGCATTTGCGCGATGATGCCGCTGTGCGATTCACACGGGATCATCCCCACTTGGCAAGAACCTGCCGGCGACGTCGTGCAGTAGTTCTTCGACGGCCTAGTGGAAGTGGCGGTCAATGCTGACGAAAAGAAGCTCCTCACCCGCGACACCACCGACCAAGAGATGGAACGCATCGCCACCAGGGCGGAAGAGGCGGCGGCAGCCGCAGCAGCGGGTGAATTTGGGTTCACAGTGGAGGAAGCAGACGCAGCGTTGGCGACGAGCCTTGCCGAACGGGAGTGGCCCGAAGACGAAGAAGAGCTCTCCGCGCCTGACGCTGAATCGAGCGAGCCCGCCGAGGGCGCGAGCGGCCCGCCCTCTCCGAGGAGCTTGCCGCGAGCGCAGCCCCCAGCGCAGCCAAGAAGGCGCCTCCGCAGGCTCGGGGACGCAGCAGGGCGGCAAGTGGGCCAATAGCCGCAGCGCCGCGCGACGCGCTCTGCCGCGGCAAGTATGGTTGCCGCGGGAGTGCCTCCTTCCGCGGCAACAACTGGATCAGGGTCGTCTCGGGCCGCCGCCGCAGTCCCCGCCAAGCGGCCAAGGGATCCCACCCCTCCGCCTCATCGCACCGGAGGCGGGGCGAACTTCGACTTCTCCGCGCTCAGCTCCGACGAGGAGGAAGAAGAAGAGTAAGATTCCCTTGTTGTTCTTGTAGTTCTTCAACTTGCTATTCTTGTCTTGCATCTGATCTGATCCACTCTGGACACTCCCTTTTCAGGACTCTGGCCCAGAGGGCGGCGAAGAGGGCCAAGACTCCGGTGGTTACCATCGAGGACGAGCCTACTCCGACGGCAGGAGGCGCACCCGAGGTCACCTTGCTGGATCCGGCCACTACTCCACAGAGCAGCCCCCAGCGTAGCCCCCAGCGTAAGTACTTGGTTTATTTTCTGCTTCTGGGCGCGCGCGGTCGCTCTTTCCCTTTGTTGACATCTGATCGCTGGTTTGTTTGTGCAGGAGCAGAACAGCTTCATCAAGAGGGCGTGGTGATCACCTCTGACTCGTCGTCTGCTTCGACTACGCCGCCAAGGGCGGACTCCTCGGCAAGGAAGTGTTCCCCGGCAAGGGAACAATCTCTGGCAAGAGAGGAGTCTCTGGCGGAGAGGAGTCTCCGGCAAGGGGCGGCACCAGTGAGCCTCCGGTGGTGGAGCCCATGGTCGTAGATCCCAGTGCAGGTAATTTCTTGCTCGAAATCTCTCTTGTGCTCTTCTGCTGATTTTTCTTCTCGAGTGTTTGTTTGATTTCTCCTTCTTCTCCGGTCGTCAGGCCCACCCTCCGCGGATCTGATGGAGACCGAGGACACCAGCGAGGAGGACGCTCATGGCGACGCCGCTGCCACCGAAGAATAGGCCGGCGCTGAAGATCCCGCCGACGACGAGGCCGCCAAGGCTGCTGGCGCGGGAGCTGGCGGGGAATCCGGCGGTCGTACTGACGGCCCAGAGGCCGCGGGAGCGCCTGGCACTGCACCGACCGCCGATCCCTCCGCCGCCGCCGCAGCGCCAGGCTCCGAGGAGCCCCAGCCCGGCGCCTATTTGAAGGCCGGCGAGGGCATCTTCATCAAGCTCCCCTGGGCGTCAAGCTCCAGGGCGCCGGTGGAAGGAGAAGCTCTGGATGGGGAGGTGCTTGCCTCCGCCGGATTGTCGGTCCTCGACGTGCCGGGAAGCAGCGACGAGCCTGAGGAGGAGCGGCTGCTATGGAGGCTGCTGGCGCTCTACCGCGCCCGCCAAGCCAAGTTGGAGTCCCAGGAAGCGCTCGTCGCGAAGGCGAGCAAGGACATAGAGAAGCGCGCGGAGGAGCTCCGGGGTCTTCGCCAGGAAGCTCTCCGGGCCTTGGTGGAGGAGCGGGAGCAGCTTGCTGAGGAGCGGAAGGCCTTCTTCCTCGAGAAGGCCGAAGCAGAAGAGCAGCAGCGGCTCACCGGCGAGAAGCTGTACGTGCACGAAGGCGAGCTGGCTCAACGGAAAGTGAACCTCGACAGCCACGAGGAGGAGCTCGCCGCGCGCGAACAGGCACTTGGCGGGACGCTCCAAGAGGCAAAGGACGCGGCTGCGGCTGCCGAGACCGCCAAGAAGGAGTTGGAGGTAAAGGTGGTGCAGCTGGAGGCCGATCTGAAGGCGGGTGGTGAAGAGCTTGGCGCGCTCAAGCTGGAGCGCGAGAAGGACGCCCTTGCCCATGGTGAGCTGCAGGGCTTACTCGCCGAGAAGGGCAAGGAGCTGAGCGCCGCCAAGGATTCCAACGCCGATCTGGAGCTGAAGCTGGCTACCCTGACGGAGACGCTGGATGGCGCCAAGAAAAGGGAGGCGGACTTGAAGAAAGATATCAAGGCCAACGAGGCGCTGCTGGCGAGGGCCGCCGAAACCCAGAATCTGCTCAGAGATACTGTGGAGCTCTGGACGGAGGGCCTCGTGAACATTGCTGCAGTTATCGAAGAGGAGCTGGCGCAGCTGGGAGTGGAAGGCTTCGGGTACCCCTCCGACGAGAATCTCCAACCTAGCGTCAAGCTTACTCTGTTCTTCAAGGGCGTGGCGACGGCCTTCCAGCAACTCCGGGAAAGGATCCCAAAGCAACTGGCCGACGAGTCGCGCTCGATTTGTGCCGGAGTTCTGGAGAAGGTGTTGGTGAAGGTGGCCTTCCGCAACCCAGGCCTCAACCTCAGCAACGTCCTCAAGAGGCTGCCGGCTGACGCTGATCTTGACGCACTCAAGGCCCTCGTCGCACCCATTGTAGACAGGGTGAACGAGGTCAAAAGGGTTGATGGCGACCGCGTAGATTAGGCTGCCTATTTTCTTCTTCTCTTGCCGCTGCCAATCATGTCATGGGAACACTTTATTAGAGGCGCGACAAGTTACTTTTGTAATATAACTCTATCTTAGGTAATGATTGCTATGTTACTTCCTTTACTCGACTCTTGGCTTTGTATGTTTCTGCCCTATGCTTTTTAGGAAAACTTGCCGGCGCGGGCATGCTTGCCGCGAGCGCTAAGTGCGGAACTTCAGCAGCCTGCTGGCGGTGCCGCTACCGACAAGTAACCTTGCCGCAACTAGCCGCAGCTCACTTAAGTTGTTGAGCGGACTCGAAACAAAGTAAGGGCGCGACCAGCTGCGAGTTGGTTCCTTCGCGCACAGGTTTTCCATACAAAGCGCGGTCGTTCAAGGAAAATAACTTAAAAAATTTTAAAAACTGATCGCTCAAACTTCGCGACTTAGCTTTTCTGTCGTTTGCTTCCTGGCAAGGCGAAACTTTCTTGAACGGCCTGGTCCACACCATTATCTTCTCCTTCCCCCCGGTAAACCTTGTGGGCGAGGGAACCTTCTTCCTTTTGAGAAAGAGAAAGAAAAAGAAAGTATGATATGGAGCCTTACGGCTCGCCATCGCTTACCGGAGGCCGTTGCTGCACAAAGTGTCAGATGATACATGCGAAAAAGAAAGAAAGCATGAAATCGACAAGATATGCGAAGCACATGAGCTTTATTTATGCACGGGATCTACGCCCGGCTTTGTACAAAGGGTTACATGCAACAGCGGCAAGATTTGTACAAGAGGTGGTTGTCGGAAAAGCTTCCGGCAACTGCGCCCTATGGGTAAAACTTACGAAGATATTCAATGTTCCAGGAGTTGCTCACCGGAATGCCATCTTCGGTCTCAAGGCGGACAGCGCCAGGCCTAGTGACTCGTTTCACCCGATAAGGGCCTTCCCACTTCGGCGTCAACTTGTTGGAATTCTTGGCGGACTGAACACGCCGAAGAACAAGGTCACCTTCCTCGAAGCTTCTGGCTTTAACTTTGCGGCTATGGTAGCGACGCAAAGCTTGCTGGTAGCGAGCGGCTCGCACAGCAGCCTAAAGACGGCCTTCCTCAAGGAGCAGCGCGTCATCTTGTCGCAGCTGCTCTTGCTCAAGCTCATCATAAGCGAGCACTCGAGGCGACCCGTAAACGAGTTCCGTGGGGAGAACTGCCTCTTCTCCGTAGACTAGAGCGAAAGGTGTCTGGCCAGTGGCTCGATTTGGCGTCGTCCTGATTGACCAAAGAACCACCGGCAGCTCCTCGATCCAGTTTCTTCCGCACTTGCGCAGCCTATCGAAAGTTCTGGTCTTGAGTCCCCGCAGCACTTCAGCGTTTGCCCTCTCCGCTTGACCGTTTCTTCTCGGGTGAGCAACAGAAGCGAAGCAGACCTTGGCGCCAAGGTCTTGGACATACTGCATGAAGGTGCGGCTCGTAAATTGCGTGCCGTTGTCGGTGATGATCCTGTTAGGAATCCCGAAACGACAAACAATCGACCTGAAGAACTTGACTGCTGACTGTGCTGTCACCTTCCTCACTGGTTGCACTTCCGGCCACTTTGTGAACTTGTCGATTGCAACGTACAAGAACTCAAAGCCCCCGACAGCTCGGGGGAAGGGGCCGAGGATGTCGAGCCCCCAGACCGAAAATGGCCAGGATAAAGGGATCGTCTGGAGAGCTTGAGCTGGCTGGTGTATCTGCTTGGAATGGAACTGGCACGCTTCACACTTGGTTACTTGTGCAGTTGCATCCTGGAGGGCTGTCGGCTAGAAGAAACCTTGCCGGAACACTTTGCCGGCAAGTGCTCTTGCGCCAATGTGGTGACCACATATGCCTCCATGTATCTCTGCCAACAGCTGTTGTCCATCTTCCCGGCAAATGCACTTCAATTTCACACCGTTGAGTCTTATTCTGTACAGTGTGCTGCCGACAAACTTGTACATACTTGACTGCCGGGCTACTCTTTCCGCTTCTTCTTGCTCTTCGGGAAGCTCTCCTGTCTGAAGGAAATGGACAATCTGCTGCGCCCATGCTGGAGCTTGCGGCTCGACAACAAGGACTAAAGGCACATTTGCTGCTGCGGGAACATCCGCTTCCACGGCAAGAACCTGCGGCTCTGCCGGAGCGTGATGCCCCCGGCAAGCTTGAGGGAGCAAAACTTGTCGGGAGCGTCTGCTTCAATGGAACAAACCGTAAGGCTCGCCGGAGCAGACTGCTCCTCAACGTCCTTGGCGTTGATCTTGGGGACCCTCTTGGCGGCGGCTTCGGGAAGCTCTGCCGGAAAGTAGTCACCAGAAACCAACTTCCTCTTCTTGCTCTGTCCAGTTGACGGTGTTACGGATGGTTGAGTCAGCTTGAGCACAAAGATCCCTGGTTCCACAGGCAACTTTAGTGCAGCACACTTCGACAGGCCATCAGCAATATCATTCTGGGCTCGTGGAACATGCTCCATTTGCAGGCCGTCAAAGTGTTCTTCTAGCTTTCTCACTTCATCGACGTAAGCTTCCATCAACGGACTCTGATAACTCTTGTTTACTTGATGGACGACAAGCTGCGAGTCACCCCTGACAATGAGCTTCTTGATCCCAAGTTCTGCTGCGATTCTGAGTCCGGCAAGCAAACCCTCATACTCTGCAGTATTGTTTGTTGCTTGCTCCTTGGGAAAGTGCATCTGGACTACGTACTTGAGGTGCTCTCCGGTGGGTGCGATAAGCAGCACGCCAGCACCGGCACCTTGCAGCGAGAAGGCACCATCAAAGTACATCAGCCACTCTTTGCTTGTCTCCTTGACGGGGATGCTCGTTTCTGAAATTTCTTCATCTGGTGTTGGCGTCCACTCTGCTATGAATTCTGCCAATGCTCTGCTTTGGATTGTTGAAGTGCTCTCAAACTTGAGACCAAAGCTTGACAGTTCTAGTGCCCACTCGACAATCCTGCCCGTTGCTTCTGGATTCTGTAGTATCCTCTTCAGCGGAAAGCGAGTGACAACTGTGATCTCGTGTGCCTGGAAGTAATGGCGCAGCTTTCTCGAGGCCATGAGAAGGCCGAAAAGCAACTTCTGCACACCAGAGTACCTTGATCTAGCCCCCTACAGAAGGGAACTGACAAAGTAAACTGGGCGCTGCACCATTTTCTTCTGCACCCCCTTGCATGCCTGCGCAGATTCATCTTTGTCGGGACCAGAACTTGTCGGAGAATCCCCCTGCTTGTCGCTGGATTCACTTGTCGCGGTTGCTGGCTCGTTGTCCGCCTCCCTCTCCGCTACTAACGCAGCACTAACCACTTGATTGGTTGCTGCTAGGTACAGCAGCAACTTCTCTTGCGGCTTAGGTGCGACAAGTATTGGAGTGGAGGACAGGTATCTCTTCAAGTCCTGCAGCGCAACCTCCGCTTCCGGAGTCCATTTCATTGGACCTGCCTTTTTCAATATTTTGAAAAACGGCAGGGCGTGCTCAGCAGACTTAGAGATAAACCTGCTGAGAGCAGCCACACAACCGGCAAGCCTTCGTACATCCTTGACGCGCTTCGGTGCTTCGATCTGCTCAATGGCCTTGATCTTGTCGGGTTTAGCTTCAATCCCTCGCTGAGACACAAAGAACCCGAGAAGCTTGCCGGAAGGGACTCCAAACACGCACTTCTCGGGGTTGAGCTTGAGGTTGATCTTGCGCAGATTTGCAAAAGTTTCTTCTAAATCTTGGATCAGGGTAGCCTTGTCCTTGCTCTTGACCACTATATCATCCATGTAGGCTTACACATTTCTATGTATCTGGGGCTCAAAAGCGACGTGGACTACCCTTGCAAATGTTGAACCAGCATTCTTCAATCCGAAGGGCATTCGTACAAAACATTATGTGCCACATGGTGTGATGAATGCAGTTTTCTCCTCATCCTCTTCTGCCATGAAGATCTGATGGTACCCTGAGTATGCATCAAGAAATGAAGGCAAATCACATTCGGCTGTGGAGTCAACAATCTGGTCAATGCGCGGCAAGGGAAATGGATCCTTGGGACAAGCTTTATTGACATCAGTGAAGTCTATACAAAGCCTCCATTTCCCGTTGGCCTTGCGCACAACTAAAGGATTGGCCAACCACGTAGGATGGAGCACTCCTCTGACAAGGCCTGCTGCTTCCAGTTTCTTGATTTCTTCTCCGATGAATTCTTGGCGCTCCACTGCTTGCTTCCTGACTTTTTGCTTGACGGTCCGTGCATGAGGACAAACGGCTAGGTGGTGCTCAATTACTTTCCTGGGAACACCGGGGATATCAGACGGTTGCCATGCAAACACGTCGACATTCGCCCCGCAGGAAAGCAATGAGCGCGCTTTCCTATTTAGGATCGAGGGTGGCACTGATGGTGAAGGTGCCACCAGTGCCGTCCTCCTTGGCGGACACCTTCTTGGTCTCAGGTGGAGCTGCCATCGTCTTCTTGTACTTGCCGGTAGAGCTCGATGGTGCGTCCTCGACGGTAGCGCAGCACTCCGAAGAGGTGCGCTTGCCGGAGTGGGAATCAGAGCTCTTGCCGAACTTGGTCTTCTTCTTCCCCCCAGGAGCTTCAGCGGTAAGTGTCCTGCGATCAGCTGCGGCTGCTGCTTCCCGGTAAATCTTGTCGGCGCAGATAAGGGCATCTTTCCTGTCGCCAGGGACAGAAATCACACTTATCGGGCCGGGCATCTTGAGCACGTTATAAGCATAGTGAGAGGCTACCATGAACTTGGCGAGCGTTGGACGGCCAAGGATCCCATTGTAGGGCAATGGAAAATCAGTAACGTCAAAAGTGACCCTCTCAGTTCTGAAGTTCAGCTCGCTGCCAAATGTGACCGGCAGCGTGATCTTCCCCTTCGGCTTGCTCCTTCCCGGGTTGATTCCTTGGAATGTGCCGGTTTCTTCGAGCTCGCTGTCAGGGATCTGGAGTTTCAGGAGGACCGCGGAGGATATCAGGTTCAAGCCGGCCCCGCCGTCAACTAGCATTTTCGTGACCTTGAGGTTGCGGATAGTTGGTGAAACCAACATCGGCAAGCACCCGACCGCAGTTATGCGGTCAGGGTGATCTTCAATATCGAAAATGATAGGCGTGCTGGACCATTTCAGAGGCTTGCGTGACTCCATGGATGGCTCTGATGCATTAACCTCCCGCATCCACTGCTTGAGTTGGCGGTGCGAGGTATGCAGAAAAGCACCACCGTCAATGCACAGGACCTCTGTGGCTTTCTGAAATTCCTGCTCGTCGGCTTCATCATCATCCATGTCTTCGTCATCGTCGTCGTCTTCATCCTTGTCGTGGCCACGGGGAGGCCTATCTCCTTGCCGCTGCTTGGCCTTGCCGCGGCGTCCTCCCCGGCCGGGGCGTTTCCTGTCGGCTCCTCCAGCACCTTCCTGGGCCTTCTCCTTGTCGCGCCGCTCGTACTCAGCTTTTTGCAGCTCAACAAGCTGCTCAACCTTCTTGCAGCTCTGGAGATCGTGGCCCTTGGTGCGGTGGATCTTGCAATACTGCTTGCCGGAGCTGTCCTGCTTGTCGGCGGCCGCCACAGGCTGGGCCTCCTTGCCGGAGCCACCATCCTTAGCTTCCTTGGCGCCACCTCCGTTGCCGGTCTGCTCAACAGCTAGCACTTCCTTGCCCTTCTTCCTTCTGTTGTTCCGTCGCCGGCCTTTCCTTGCCGGGGCGGCATCCTCACTGTCTGACCCTCCTGCTCCTGTATTCTCTCCGGGGAGCCTCCTCCCCTCTTCAGCGCGCGCACACTTGTCGGCCAGGGCATAAAGCTCGCTGACGTCTCTGATCTTGCACATCGCCATCTCCTCCCTCATCCTGCGGTTTCGCACGTTCTGATGAAACGCGCTGATGACCGCGGCAGGGTGGACGTCTGGGATGTTGTGCTGTACATGGCTGAATCTCTGAATGAACTTGCGCAGGGACTCTCCTTCCTTCTGGGCGAGCAGATGAAGATCACTCTCTTGGCCATGTGGCTTGTGGCCGCCTGTAAAGGCGCCGACAAACTGATGGCACAGATCTGCCCAAGAGGAGATGGAGTTGTCCGGCAAGTGCATGAGCCAGGACCTGACGTTGGGCTTGAGCACCAGCGGGAAGTAGTTGGCAAGGATCTTGTCGTCCCATCCCTCGGCAGCCTGCACCGCGATGGTGTAGATGCTGAGGAACTCCGACGGATGCGACTTGCCGTCGTACTTCTCCGGTACGTCTGGTTTGAAGTTTTTCTTGTTGGGCCACTGGACTTGCCGCAGCTCATGGGTGAACGCAAGGCAACCTATCGCGTATGGCAAGTCGCCTGGTTCCCCCGGCGCGTGCATGTCGACAGAGGGCCCATCGCGCTGGTCAGATTGACGCCGCGCTTCTCTTCGGCGCTCGATGCGAGTACGAGCGTCTTCTTGTTGCCGTTCATGGAGAACTTGGCGCTGGTCGCGATGAGCTCGTGGATCCGACGACGGGGTGGAGCCGCTGTCGGGGTGGGTCCGGCGAGTTGGCGATCTTGGTCTTCTTGGCGGAGGGTGCATGGAAGTTGCACCCCCATCGTTCTTGTCGCCACTGGCTCGCGTCTGGCAGTCTTGCCGCGGCAGCGAAGCGCTTGGTTGCCGCGCAGTGTCACCGTTGGCGAAGCCGATGAGACTTTGGATAGTGGCCCTCCATTCGTCGGTCTTGTCCGCCGTTGGAGGGTAATCCAGAAGTAGCTGGGCTCGCGCCAAGGCTTCTGCCGGAGTGGTGGGCGGCAGCGGTGAACGGTGCGAGCAGCGGGATATGCTCGGACTTCTAAGTAAGTTAGAAGGAGCAGTATCCCGTCCAGGCGACCGCACCTCGCTGGGGCCAGCATGCTGGCGTGCATGCTGGTCTTGAACACCACGCGAACCACCAGCTTGATCTTGGGTCAGCGGACGTATGGCGCTGCGAACGCCATGACGCTGCTGGTCCCGCGCCTCCTGAGACGGGCGCGGCGCGCGTACGGACGCCGAGGTTTGTGCCGCCTTGTCCTTGGACTTGGCCGCACTGTGAGCTCCCTCGTCGGCGCCAGTTCTTCCGCCGGCGTCCATTCCACTGTCTGCTTGCTCCGGAGGTGGTGGAAGCGACGCAGACGGGGCTGTTGCCCCCGAAGCCTTCTTCTTTGGTGGCATGTCGATGAAGACGATGAAGATTCAGCTTATGCACACGCTGGATCGGGTTCACACGATCTCGACGCCCCCTACCTGGCGCGCCAAAGATGTCGGGGAAATTGATCCACGAGCACCTATGGGGATCGGCGGACCGAGCCCCTTTCGGTTCGGAGGGAGACGGAGGTCGCACGAAGAGCGGATCGAGGCAGTGCAAACGAGCAGTTTACCCAGCTTTGGAGCTCTCCGGAGAGATAACACTCCTACTACTGCTTGATTGTATTAGATTCTTGCTCAGGAGCGATGAACGCTACCAGACTGAGCGTGAGAGTGTTCTTGGTGTTTCGAATGAGCCGAACCCCCTCTACGTTGCGCATGGGCCTCCTTTTATACGCTCAAGGGGTCACCGACAGGTGGCAACGTAAGCTAGAGGGGTAAAAATGGAAAAAGAGTGCGGTAGGCACAAGTACCTCTACTATAGCCACAGCGTATCCTACCTAACCCTGACGGCAGGGGACAAGGGCATTAAATGCCCGTCTGAGTCGCCTAAACAGTGCAAAAAGTGACCGTTAGGAGCGCCACCGATCACCATGATGACCTCCTTGTCAGTGCCACTTGCCACCATGCACCGCTGGCTGCACAGCCTCCCGCCACGCGTGCCTGGAAGGGTCCCAGGACGACACGTTGGTGGGTGTGCTGGTGCCTGGGCGCGGAGCGACCGCTTGCCGCGGCAAGTATCTTGCCGCGGGCGCTACCTTGTCGGGCCCGGGAGCTTGTCGCTCAACGTGCCTTGCCGGGACGCGTGGCGCGTCGCGGCGAGTGTTCTTGAGATGCCTTGGTTGGCCTTCTCGGCAAGCTCCTCTTGCCGGGGCCTTGTCTTCTCGTCTTGAATACTTTGTTCTTGAATGGCTTCCCGGCAAGCTCCTCTTGCCGGGGTCCTGTCTTCTGAAGAGCCACAGAAGATCTTGGCGGTGACCTGGCGAGCCCTGCTGCGGGGTGCTGCAACTGCCCGTGCACAAGTTCGGGATACTAGAGTACCCCTACTCTAGTACACCGACACACAGTGCATCATCTAGTTTCTTAGACCAATTGTTCCGGGACCTATTGACATCCTTTTATAGGATTAGCTTTATTTCCCTATTGCCAGGTTCAACTTGACCACTAGACTGAGGATGATAGGGTGATGCAATCCATGGTTAACATTGTACTTGCCAAGCATTTTACGGAAAGCACCATGAATAAAATGTGAACCACCATGAGTCATTAAATATCTAGGACTCCAAACCTTGGGAAAATAACTTCCTTAAGCATTTTAATAGAGGTGTTGTGATCAGCACTACTGGTTGGAATAACTTCTACCCATTTAGTAACTGATACGTCCATTTTGCATCATGCTTTTATATCAAGCAACAATTGTATTGGTGCCCCTAGTTGGGTCACGCTCGACTAATTTGACCCTAGTTTTTCAACAATTGTGGTTTTGCCGAGCTCACTTCACTCGCCTTGTGTTTTTGCCCTTCCGGGGCGGTTCTGACCAATGAGCAGTCGCCACGTGGTGAACCGTGATTAGTCGGAACCGTCCCGGAAGGGCAAAAACACAAGGCGAGTGAAGTGAGCTGGGCAAAACCGCAATTGTTGGAAAACTAGGGGCAAATCAGTTGAGTGTGACCCAACTAGGGGCATGAATGCAAAAATCCCTTATATCAATATTTATTGCATTATGGGCTGTCACTACACATTATGTCACAATACTTATGTCTTTTCTCTCTTATTTTACAAGGTTTACAGGAAGAAGGAGAATGTCGGCAGCCGAAATTCTGGGCTGGAAAAGGAGCAAATATTAGAGACGTATTCTACACAACTCCAAAAGTCCTGAAACTCCACGAAAGTCAGTTTTGGAATATATTAAAAATATTGGGCGAAGAAAGCACCAGATGGGGGCCACCCACCATCCACGAGGGTGGAGGGCGCGCCCCTTGCCTCGTGGGCCACCTGGCAGGCCCCCGATGCCCATCTTCTGCTATATGGTGTCTTTTGCACTGGAAAAAAAATCATAAGGAAGCTTTCAGGATGAAGCACCACCGTCTCGAGGCGGAACCAATCTAGGGCTCCGGCGGAGCCGTTCTGCCGGGGAAACATCCCTCCGGGAGGGGGAAATCGTTGCCATTGTCATCACTATCGAGTCGAGAGGGGGTCAATCTCCATCAACATCTTCACCAGCACCATCCTCTCAAACCCTAGTTCATTTCTTGCATCCGATCTTTATCTCAAAACCTCAGCTTGGTACCTGTGGGTTGCTAGTAGTGTTGATTACTCCTTGTAGTTGATGCTAGTTGGTTTATCCGGTGGAAGATCATATGTTCAGATCCTTTATGCATATTAATACCCCTCTGATTATGAACATGAATATGATTTGTGAGTAGTTAGGTTTGTTCCCGAGGAGATGGGAGAAGTCTTGTTATAAGTACTCATGTGAATTTGGTATTCGTTCGGTATTTTGATGAGATGTATGTTGTCTCTCCTCTAGTGGTGTTATGTGAACATCGACTACATGACACTTCACCATTGTTTGGGCCTAGGGGAAGGCATTGGGAAGTAATAAGTAGATGATGGGTTGCTAGAGTGACAGAAGCTTAAACCCTAGTTTATGCGTTGCTTCATAAGGGACTGATTTGGATCCACATGTTTCATGCTATGGTTAGGTTTACCTTAATTCTTATTTCGTAGTTGCAGATGCTTGTGAGAGGGGTTAATCATAAGTGGGATGCTTGTCCAAGGAAGGGCAGTACCCAAGCAGCAGTCCACCCACATATCAAATTATCAAAGTACCGAACGCGAATTATATGAGCATGATGAAAACTAACTTGACATAATTCTCATGTGTCCTCGGGAGCGCTTTGCTTTATATAAGAGTTTGTCCGGGCTTTTCCTTTGTTACAAAAAGGATTGGGCGACCTTGTTTCACCTTGTTACTTTTGTTATGTGTTACCCATTACAAACTATCTTATCACAAAACTATCTGTTACCGATAATTTCAGTGCTTGTAGAGAATACCTTACTGAAAACTGCTTGTCATTTCCTTCTGCTCCTCGTTGGGTTCGACACTCTTACTTATCGAAAGGACTATGATAGATCACCTATACTTGTGGGTCATCAAGACTCTTTTTTGGAACCATTGCCGGGGAGTGAAGGGCCTTTGGTAGGTGGAAGTTGGTAAGGAAAAATTTATATAGTGTGCTGAAATTTAAAATTTACTATCACTTGTTACTATGGAAAATAATCCTTTGAGGGGCTTGTTCGGGGTATCTTCACCCCGACCAATAGAGCAAAGAGTTGCTCCTCAACCTACTGAACCTACTGAAAATGTTTACTTTGAAATTCCTTCGGGTATGATAGAGAAACTGCTAGATAATCCTTTTACACGAGATGGAACATTGCATCCTGATATGCACCTAATCTATGTGGATGAAGTTTGTGGATTATTTAAGCTTGCAGGTATGCCCAAGGTTGTTATCAAGAAGAAGGTCTTCCCTTTATCTTTGAAGGGAAAGGCATTGACATGGTTTAGGCTATGTGATGATATTGGATCGTGGAACTACAACCGACTGAAATTGGAATTTCATCAGTAGTTTTATCCTATGCATCTGGTTCATCGTGATCGTAATTATATATATATAATTTTTGGCCTCGCAAAGGAGAAAGTATCGCTCAAGCTCGGGGGAGGCTTAAGTCAATGTTATATTCATGCCCCAATCATGAGCTCTCAAGAGAAATTATTATTCAACATTTTTATGCTCGGCTTTCTCTCAATAATCGCTCCATGCTCGATACTTCTTGGACTAGTTCTTTTATGATGAAGACTATTGAATTCAGATGGGATTTATTGGAAAGAATTAAATTCAACTCTGAAGATTGGGAGCTCTATGAAGGTAAGGAGTCAAGTATAACACCTAAGTTTGATTGTGTTAAATCTTTTATGGATACCGATGCTTTTCATGAATTTAGCACTAAATATGGACTTGACTCTGAGATAGTATCTTCTTTCTATGAATCATTTGCTACTCATGTTGATCTCCCTAAGGAGAAGTGGTTTAAATACCATCCTCCCATTGAAGTAAAACTATCAGAACCTATTAAAGTTGAAGAAAAGACTATCACTTATAATGTTGATCCTATTGTTCCTACTGCTTATATTGAGAAACCACCTTTCCCTGTTAGAATAAAGGATCATGCTAAAGCTTCAACTGTGGTTCGTAGGAGTAATGCTAGAACACCTACACCCCCTGAGCAAATTAAAGTTGAACCTTTTATTTCTATGGTTAAAGATCTCTTGGTCGATATTATTGATGGGCATGTTATTTACTTCTGTGATGAAGCTGCTAGAATTGCTAGACCCGATACTAAAAATAAACACAGACCTGTTGTTGGCATGCCTGTTTTTTCGGTTAAAATAGGAGATCATTGTTATCATGGCTTATGTGATATGGGTGCTAATGCGAGTGCAATACCTCATTCCTTATACGAAGAAATTATGCATGATATCGCACCTGCTGAAATAGAAGGTATTGATGTTACTATTAAGCTTGCCAATAGAGATACTATTTCACCAATTGGGATTGTTAGAGATGTTGAAATCTTGTGTGGGAAAGTTAAATATCCTACTGATTTTCTTGTTCTTGGTTCCCCACAAAATGACTTTTGTCTCATTATATTTGGTAGACCCATCTTGAATACTGTTAATGCTAGGATAGACTGCGAAAAAGATATTGTTACTGTTGGCTTGGGGGATATGTCTCATGATTTTAATTTCTCTAAATTTCGTAGGCAACCCCATGATAAAGAATTGCCTAGTAAAGATGAAATTATTGGTCTTGCTTCCATTGCCATCCCTCCTAATGATCATTTAGAACAATATTTGCTCGACCATGAAAATGATATGTTTATGAATGAAAGAAGGGAAATAGATGAAGTATTCTTTAAATTGGGACCTATTTTGAAACACAACTTGCATGTTGAAATCCTAGGGGATCCTCCTCCACCCCAAGGGTGATCCCGTGTTTGAGCTTAAACAATTACCTGATACTCTTAAATATGCTTATCTTGATGAAAAGAAGATATATTCTATTATTATTAGTGCTAACCTTTCAGAGCATGAAGAAGAGAAATTATTGAAAACTCCAAAGAAGCACCGCGCTGCTATTGGATATACTCTTGATGATCTTAAGGGCATTAGTCCCACTCTATGCCAGCACAAAATAAAACTGGAGAAAGATGCTAAACCAGTTGTTGATCACCAACGACGGTTAAATCCTAAGATGAAAGAAGTGGTAAGAAATGAAATACTAAAGCTTCTGGAGGCAGGTATAATTTATCCTTTTGCTGATAGTCAGTGGGTAAGTCCTGTCCATTGTGTCCCTAAGAAGGGAGGTATTACCGTTGTTCCTAATGATAAGGATGAATTGATCCCACAAAGAATTGTTACAAGTTATAGAATGGTAATTGATTTCTGGAAATTAAATAAAGCTACTAGAAAAGATCATTACCCTCTACCTTTTATTGATCAAATGCAAGAAAGACTATCCAAACATACACATTTTTGCTTTCTAGATGGTTATTCTGGTTTCTCTCAAATACCTGTGTCAAAAGAGGATCAAGATAAGACCACTTTTACTTGCCCTTTTGGTACCTTTGCTTATAGACGTATGCCTTTTGGTTTATGTGATGCAACTGCTACCTTTCAAACATGTATGACTGCTATATTCTCTGACTTTTGTGAAAAGATTGTTGAGGTTTTCATGGATGATTTCTCGGTGTATGGAACTTCTTTTGATGATTGCTTAAGCAACCTTGATCAAGTCTTGCAGAGATATGAAGAAACTAATCTTGTCTTGAATTGGGAGAAGTGCCACTTTATGGTTAATGAAGGTATTGTAGCGACCATGATCCCAATGGAACGAAGTCTCTGTGCTTAAGTGTCATCCCTAGATCGGTAATGCTGACACACAGAGTACTCGAGGAATTATAACAGAGTTCAATCACACACTCATTACATCGAGTCCTCATAAAGAGTATGATTACACAAAAAATATGGCTGAAGGCCATCTAAACTAAATAACTGCGGAAGCTTCAAAGGTAAATGAGTCCATCAACTCCAACAGCATAGCTGAGTGCATGAAAACAACCTATCGCACCTTATTCGTCGTCTGAGTAGTCTGCAACATGAGACGTTGCAGCCGTGTAGGTCAGCACATTGAATATGCTAGCAGAGTTACACTGTAAAGCAATGAATGCAAGAACTATATCTACATGCAATATTTGGCTGGTAGAGGCTCTAAGTTTATGATTTTGAATAAAGCTAGTTTTTTCCTACAACAAAGGAATAAATTTTATTCACTACTCCCAAGTTGAGCCAATATTCGAGAAAGTTCCTCCCACTCAAATCCCAATTAAACAAGTATCATCATTAAACCCAATTCAATTAATTAAAGAGTGATGAGATCAACAATAATATCCAATTCCAGATACTCAAGATGTCCATAACCGGGGACACGACTAACCTTGATTAGTTTATACACTCTGTAGAGGTTGCACACTTTTCCCTACAAGACTCGACCGCATCCATGATTGGAAGATCGAGACATAGTCTTTATGAAGCATTAACTCTCTACTACGAGTAGACCGGTACACCTACTTTCCCCTACATCTGCTAGTCCACCTCTTCGAGAGCTCATACAACTTACTCAACTATGCCAGAGCCCATAATGGCTTGTGGCTGCACACGGAAGTTTCTAGGCATGAAATATCATATGATCCCTTTGAGCCTGGGTGGCGAACCAAGGAAAAATCACATGGGTACTCCGGGATCTCCCAAATGGACAAACACTAGATTCTCCAGGTGCCCCAACCAATCCACCTAGATGTGTATTAAAATTGCCACCTTAATGTTATCCAAGATTAATAACTCTCATAACTTCCATGTGAATCACGATCCAATCCCCGTCTACAAGCATGGCTAAGCAATAATAAGGCATAACGTATATTCCCGGGGTGATCAAAAGGTATTAGGTTCCTACCTCAAGTACTAAAACCAAACCACATGTTTCCAATCCTACTCATGAAAATATTTGAGGGGCAAAACTAATGCATAGTAAAAACTGGGTATAGAAGAGTATGATCAAAGTGTAACTTGCCTTGCTGACGATCTACAAACACTAGAGATTCGTAGTAACAAGCTTCGCACTCTGGATAATCTAGCGTAGACAAACAGTAGCATACATAAGCAGTCACTCAAACGAAACAAATAGAAATTGAGAAAAGTTCCAAATAACCCTCGAAACAAGCAAATGGCTAAACTAAATAGAATACAAAACCTAACAACATCATTTTCATGTGGATTAGATTTTAACATTAGGTACATGTGATTAGCTACGATTTGCAAAAAGAAACAACTCAAACAGAGTTACAAAACTCAAGATACAAACGAAACAGGATCGATTACTAATCTGAACTAAACTCAAATTTTAAACTGCCAAAATCATGTTCCGGTTGGTTTACTTGAAAGAAGAGATCGTTACAAAGATTTAGGCGTTGGTTTCATCTAATTTGGATAAACGAGCAAAAAGTTAGGCTTGTTCTAAGATCAGGGGCTAAATCATGAGAAAACTATTCGTGGATAGGTCCCTGGCCGAAAATAAAACTAAAAGGCGGTGCCAGGCGGCGGCGGCTCGCGGCGGCACAGCGTGGGCGGCAGTGGAGCTGCAGCGGCGGCGGCTGACAAGGAGAGGAGGGGGCGGCGGCGTCTCCTTAGAAAGGGGGGGCTTTCTTTGGGAGGGGGCGGCGCGGGGCGACACGGTGTCCGGTGAGACTCCGCCGGCGGCTCGAGGTCGGACTCCTCCTAGCGGAGGAAGGCGGCGGCGATTTGGGCCGGCTGGGCCTTCGGCCCAGTTCGGGCCGAAAACTTTTTTTAAAAATTAATTTCCACGCAGAAGAGAATCCTAATAAAATATAAAAAAAACTAAAAAAATTCCAGAAACAATTTTCATCGTCCAAAGCTAATATTTAGGACAAGATGAACATTTTTCTGGACTAAATGCAATTTTTCAAACATGCATGTTTTTCTCTAATTTGAATAAAACTGCAAATAAAATTCAAATAAAAATATTAATTTGATTTCAACATTTCTTTTCCAATATTTCTCTTCTGTTGAAGAAGTCATATTATCTTCTCTCACTTATTTTTATTATTGGAAATAATTGGAAAGAAATTATTGAAAATCAAGTTGATCCCCTTTTCAAATTTGAACTAAATTCAAATATGAAAATTTTGTGAAACCTCCAACTCTCTCTTTGGGTCCTTGAGTTGCTTAAGATTTCTAGGATCACAACCAAATGCAAATAAAATATGATATGCATATGATGATCTATGTATAACATCCAAATTGAAAATTGGGATGTTACAAACCTACCCCCTTAATATGAATCTCGCCCTCGAGATTCGGGTTGGTCAGCAAAAAGTTTGGGTGGTCCTTGCGAAGATCTTCTTCTCGCTCTCAGGTGGCTTCCTCCTTGGTATGATGGCTCCATTGAACTTTGCAAAACTTGATAACCTTGCTGCGAGTAACACGGCTGGAAAACTCGAGAATCTTGACTGGCTTCTCTTCTTAGGTCAAATCACTATCTAACCGAATTGCTTCTAGTGGCACTGTATCTCTCAGAGGAATATTGGCCATCTCTGTGTGGCACTTCTTCAACTGGGAAACGTGAAACACATCATGAACTCCTGACAATCCTTCAGGTAATTCCAACTTGTACGCAACTTCTCCCGTACATTCCAAAACTCTGTATGGTCTCACAAAACATGGTGCTAGCTTTCCCTTGACTCCAAAACATTTAACTCCTCGAAGTGGGGACACACGAAGATATGCTCTATCTCCGACTTTGTAGGCTACCTCCTTGCGTTTAGTGTCTGCATAACTCTTCTGCCTAGATTGGGCTACCTTGAGTCTATCTCGAATCAACATAACCTTCTCTTCAGAATCTCTGATTAAGTCTGGTCCAAACAACTGTCGATCTCCAACTTCATCCCATGATAACGGTGTCCTACACCTCCTTCCATACAAAGCTTCAAAAGGGGCCATCTTCAAACTGGCTTGGTAACTGTTGTTATAGGAGAACTCTGCATAGGGAAAATTGTCATCCCAACTAGATCCATAATCTAGCGCACAAGCTCTCAACATGTCCTCCGGAATCTGATTGACTCTCTCGGTCTGTCCATCTGTCTGTGGATGAAAGGCTGTACTCAACTGTAGCCTGGTACCCAAAGTTTCATGCAACTGATTCCAAAACTTTGAAGTAAACTGTGTTCCTCTATCTGATACAATGGTCCTCGAAACTCCATGCAGACATACGATCCTGGTCATGCATATCTTCACCAACTTAGCATTCGTATAAGTTGTCTTCATCAGGATCAAATGGGCTACTTTCGTCAAACGATCTACTACAACCCAGACAGAGTCATAGCCTGAACGAGTCCTGGGTAATACAGTGATAAAACCCATGCCAAGTTTATCCCACTTCCATTCGGGTATCGACAACGACTGTAGCAATCCCGCTGGTTTCTGATGCTCTGCCTTAACTCTCTGACATACATCACTTACTGCTACATACTCGACAATATCCTTCTTCGTTCCTGTCCACCGGAACTTTCCTTCCAATTCAGATACATCTTGGTGTTGCCTGGGTGAATTGAGTAAGGCGGATCATAAGCCTCCTAAAGAATCAACTTCCTGATATCCGGGTCATTGGGCACATAGATACGATCCTCAAACCATAAGGTGTCGTGCTCATCCTCATGAAATCCTTTAGCCTTTCCTTTACTCATCCTTTCCTTTATCTCAGCAATCTCCTTGTCCGTCTTCTGGGCTTCTCTGATCTTACCCAGCAAAGTGGATCGAATTTCCAATGCTGCAACATAACCTCTCAGAACTATCTCCAAGCATAGCTCTTGAAGGTCGTCTGCTAACTCCTTAGGTAATCCTCTGGTTATGAGCGTGTTAACATAACTCTTGCGGCTCAACGCATCTTCTACGACATTGGCCTTTCCTAGATGATAATGCAATCTCATATCATAATCCTTTATGAGCTCCAACCATGTCCTTTGCCTGAGGTTTAACTCCTTCCGCGTGAAGATGTACTTCAAACTCTTATGATCCATGTATACATCACAACGATTTCCGATGAGAAAGTGTCTCCATGTCTTAAGTGCATGCACTACGGCTGCTAACTCCAAATCATGCGTAGCATAATTCAACTCATGAGGTCAAAGCTGTCGTGAGGCATAAGAAACAACTCTTCTGTCTTGCATAAGCACACCTCCAAGTCCTCAACGTGAAGCGTCACAATACACTTGGAAATCCTTGCGTATGTCTGGGAGAATCAACACTGGGGCTATAACCAAACGTTTCTTCAACTCCTGAAAACTGGCCTCACAATCCTCAGTCCATTTAAACTTGGTGTCCTTTTTCAATAACTCTGTCATGGGCTTCGCAATCTTGGAAAAATTCTCAATAAATCTCCGGTAATGACCTGCGAGTCCAAGAATACTTCTGATCTCTCCCACTGAGGTGGGTGCCAACAATTTAGTGACAGAAGCGACCTTGGTAGGATCTACTGCTATTCCTTCTCCGGATATAACATGTCCGAGAAATCCAACTTCCTTTAACCAAAACTCGCATTTGCTGAACTTGGCATACAACTGATGTTCTCTGAGCTTCTCGAGAACCAAACGCAAATGCTCCTTATGCTATTCTTCATTCTTTGAGTAGACTAAAATGTCATCAATGAACACCACGACGAACTTATCCAAAAACTCCATGAACACCTTGTTCATCATATTCATGAAATAGGCAGGGGCATTAGTCAAACCAAATGACGTAAGTGTATACTCATATAGCCCATACCTCGTAGTAAAAGTTGTCTTAGGTATATCTTGCTCTCAGATCTTCCACTGGTGATAACCTGATCGAAGATCGATCTTGGAGAAAACTTTAGCTCCTTGCAGTTGGTCAAACAAATCATTGATCATCGGCAGAGGGTATTTGTTCTTGATCGTCACCTCATTCTAACGATAATCAACAACCATCCTCAAAGATCCATCCTTCTTCTCAACTAGAAGCACTGGGCTCCCCAAGGTGATGAACTTGGTCGAATGTAACCTTTCACCAGTAACTCCTTAATCTTCTTCTTGATTTCCTCCAGATCATTTACGGGCATCCGATATGGTCTCTTGGATATTGGTTCGGTGCCTGGCAATAACTCAATAAAACTCAAAGTCTTGATCTGGTGGCATGTCTGGTAACTCCTCCGAAAATACATCGGGGTAATCCTTCAACACTGGTACTTCGTCCTAAACAACTCCTGATAAGGAATTTACCTGAGTCCTTCTCGGCGCATGCCTGGACACATACTTGATCCTCTTTCCTTCCTGGGTGGTGAGAAGAATTGATTTACTGGATCAATCGATGTTTCCTTCAAACTTGGATAGCCAATCCATGCCTAGTATCACATCCAATCCTTGTGACTCCAGGACAATCAGGTCGGTGGGGAAAACATGTCTACCTATGGTTACTGGCAACTGATAGCATCCCCTACTAGCCGTATAATCCGCTCCTGGGGAACTTGTTGGGGAACATAGTAATTTCAAAAAAATTCCTACACACACGCAAGAACATGGTGATGACATAGCAACGAGAGGGGAGAGTGTTGTCCACGTACCCTCGTAGACCGTAAGTGGAAGTGTTATGACAACGCGGTTGATGTAGTCGTACGTCTTCACGATCCGACCGATCCAAGCACCGAACGTACGGCACCTCCGAGTTCAGCACACGTTCAGCTCGATGACGATCCCCGGGCTCCGATCCAGCAAAGCTTCGGGGATGAGTTCCGTCGGCACAATGGCGTGGTGACGATGATGATGTTCTACCGGCGCAGGGCTTCGCCTAAATTCCGTGACGATATGACCGAGGTGGAATATGGTGGAGGGGGGCACTACATACGGGTAAGGAACGATCCATAGATCAACTTGTGTGTCCTAGGGTGCCCCCCACCTGCGTATATAAAGGAGCAAGGGGGGAGGCCGGCCGGCCCTAGAGGGCGTGCCAGGAGGAGGAGTCCTCCTCCTAGTAGGAGTAGGACTCCCCCTTTCCTACTCCTACTAGGAGGGGGAAAGGAAGGGGGACAGGGAGAAGGAAAGGGGGGCGCCGCCCCCCCTCCTAGTCCAATTCGGACCAGAGGGAGAGGGGGCGCGCGGCCCACCCTGGCCGCCCCTCTCTCTCTCCACTAAGGCCCATGAGGCCCATTACTTCTCCCGGGGGGGTTCCGGTAACCCTCCGGCACTCCGGTTTTCTCCGAAATCACCCGAATCACTTCCGGTGTCCGAATATAGCCGTCCAATATATCGATCTTTATGTCTCGACCATTTCGAGACTCCTCGTCATGTCCGTGATCACATCCGGGACTCCGAACAAACTTTGGTACATCAAAACTTATAAACTCATAATAAAACTGTCATCGTAACATTAAGCGTGCGGACCCTACGAGTTCGAGAACTATGTAGACATGACCTAGAACTATTCTCGGTCAATAACCAATAGCGGAACCTGGATTCCCATATTGGTTCCTACATATTCTACGAAGATCTTTATCGGTCAATCCGCATAACAACATACGTTGTTCCCTTTGTCATCGGTATGTTACTTGCCCGAGATTTGATCGTCGGTATCCAATACCTAGTTCAATCTCGTTACTGGCAAGTCTCTTTACTCGTTATGTAATGCATCATTCCGTAACTAACTCTTTAGCTACATTGCTTGCAAGGCTTATAGTGATGTGCATTACCGAGAGGGCCCAGAGATACCTCTCCGACAATCGGAGTGACAAAACCTAATCTCGAAATATGCCAACCCAACATGTACCTTCGGAGACACCTGTAGTACTCCTTTATAATCACCCAGTTACGTTGTTACTTTTTGTAGCACCCAAAGTGTTCCTCCGGTAAACGGGAGTTGCATAATCTCATAGTTACAGGAACATGTATAAGTCATGAAGAAAGCAATAGCAATATACTAAACGATCAAGTGCTAGCCTAACGGAATGGGTCATGTCAATCACATCATTCTCCTAATGATGTGATCCCATTAATCAAATGACAACACATGTCTATGGTTAGGAAACTTAACCATCTTTGATTAATGAGCTAGTCAAGTAGAGGCATACTAGTGACTATATGTTTGTCTATGTATTCACACATGTATCATGTTTCCGGTTAATACAATTCTAGCATGAATAATAAACATTTATCATGATATGAGGAAATAAATAATAAATTTATTATTGCCTCTAGGGCATATTTCCTTCAGTCTCCCACTTGCACTAGAGTCAATAATCTAGATTACATAGTAATGATTCTAACACCCATGGAGTCTTGGTGCTGATCATGTTTTGCTCGTGAGAGAGGCTTAGTCAACGGGTCTGCAACATTCAGATCCGTATGTATCTTGCAAATTTCTATGTCTCCCACTTGGACTTGGTCCCGGATGGAATTGATGCGTCTTTTGATGTGCTTGGTCCTCTTGTGAAATCTGGATTCCTTTGCCAAGGCAATTGCACCAGTATTGTCACAGAAGATCTTCATTGGTCCCGATGCACTAGGTATGACACCTAGATCGGAAATGAACTCCTTCATCCAGACTCCTTCATTTGCTGCTTCCGAAGCAGCTATGTACTCCGCTTCACATGTAGATCCCGCCACGACGCTTTGTTTAGAACTGCACCAACTTACAGCTCCACCGTTTAATAAAAATACGTATCCGGTTTGCGATTTAGAATCGTCCGGATCAGTGTCAAAGCTTGCATCGACGTAACCATTTACGATTAGCTCTTTGTCACCTCCATATACGAGAAACATATCCTTAGTCCGTTTCAGGTATTTCAGGATGTTCTTGACCACTGTCGAGTGATCCACTCCTGGATTACTTTGGTACCTTCCTGCCAAGTTTATTGCTAAGCACACGTCAGGTTTGGTACATAGCATTGCATACATGATAGAGCCTATGGCTGAAGCATAGGGAACATCTTTCATTTTCTCGCTATCTTCTGCTGTGGTCGGGCATTGAGTCTGACTCAACTTCACACCTTGTAGCACGGGCAAGAACCCTTTCTTTGCCTGATCCATTTTGAACTTTTTCAAAATTTTATCAAGGTATGTGCTTTGTGAAAGTCCTATTAAGCGTCTTGATCTATCTCTATAAATCTTGATGCCCAATATGTAAGCAGCTTCACCGAGGTCTTTCATTGAAAAACTTTTATTCAAGTATCCCTTTATGCTATCCAGAAATTCTATATCATTTCCAATTAATAATATGTCATCTACATATAATATCAGAAATGCTACAGAGCTCCCACTAACTTTCTTGTAAATACAGGCTTCTCCAAAAGTCTGTGTAAAACCATATGCTTTGATCACACTATCAAAGCGTTTATTCCAACTCCGAGATGCTTGCACCATTCCATAAATGGATCGCTGAAGCTTGCACACTTTGTTAGCACCTTTTGGATCAACAAAACCTTATGGCTGCATCATATACAACTCTTCTTCCAGAAATCCATTCAAGAATGCAGTTTTGACATCCATTTGCCAAATTTCATAATCATGAAATGCAGCAATAGCTAACATGATTCGGACAGACTTAAGCATCGCTACGGGTGAGAAAGTCTCATCGTAGTCAACCCCTTGAACTTGTCAAAAACCTTTCGCAACAAGTCGAGCTTTATAGAAAGTTACATTACCATCAGCGTCAGTCTTCTTCTTAAAGATCCATTTATTCTCAATGGCTTGCCGATCATCAGGCAAGTCAACCAAAGTCCATACTTTGTTCTCATACATGGATCCCATCTCAGATTTCATGGCCTCTAGCCATTTTGCGGAATCTGGGCTCATCATCACTTCCTCATAGTTCGTAGGTTCATCATGGTCAAGCAACATGACTTCCAGAATAGGATTACCATACCACTCTGGTGCGGGTCTTACTCTGGTAGACCTACGAGGTTTAGTAGAAACTTGATCTGAAGTTTCATGATCAATATCATTAGGTTCCTCACTAATTGGTGTAGTTGTCACAGGAACCGGTTCTTGTGATGAACTACTTTCCAATAAGGGAGCAGGTACAATTACCTCATCAAGTTCTACTTTCCTCCCACTCACTTCTTTCAAGAGAAACTCCTTCTCTAGAAAGGATCCGATTTTAGCAATGAAAATCTTGCCCTCAGATCTGTGATAGAAGGTTTACCCAATAGTCTCTTTTGGGTATCCTATGAAGACACATTTCTCCGATTTGGGTTCGAGCTTATCTGGTTGAAGTTTCTTCACATAAGCATCGCAGCCCCAAACTTTAAGAAACGACAACTTTGGTTTCTTGCCAAACCACAGTTCATAAGGCGTCGTCTCAACGGTTTTTGATGGTGCCCTATTTAATGTGAATGCGGCTGTATCTAAAGCATAACCCCAAAACGATAGCAGTAAATCAGTAAGAGACATCATAGATCGCACCATATCTAGTAAAGTACGATTACGACGTTCGGACACACCATTTCGTTGTGGTGTTCCGGGTGGCGTGAGTTGCGAAACTATTCCGCATTGTTTTAAGTGTAGACCAAACTCGTAACTCAAATATTCTCCTCCATGATCAGATCGTAGAAATTTAATTTTCTTGTTATGATGATTTTCCACTTCACTCTGAAATTCTTTGAACTTTTCAAATGTTTCAGACTTGTGTTTCATTAAGTAGATATACCCATATCTGCTCAAATCATCTGTGAAGGTGAGAAAATAACGATACCCGCCGCGAGCCTCAAAATTCATTGGACCACAAACATCAGTATGTATGATTTCCAACAAATCAGTTGCTCGCTCCATAGTTCCGGAGAACGGCGTTTTAGTCATCTTGCCCATGAGGCACGGTTCGCAAGTACCAAGTGATTCGTAATCAAGTGATTCCAAAAGCCCATCAGTATGGAGTTTCTTCATGCACTTTACACCGATATGACCTAAACGGCAGTGCCACAAATAAGTTGCACTATCATTATCAACTCTGCATCTTCTGGTTTCAACACTATGAATATGTGTATCACTACTATCGAGATTCAATAAAAATAGACCACTCTTCAAGGGTGCATGACCATAAAAGATATTACTCATATAAATAGAACAACCATTATTCTCTGATTTAAATGAATAACCATCTCGCATCAAACAAGATCCAGATATAATGTTCATGCTCAACGCTGGCACCAAATAACAATTATTTAGGTCTAAAACTAATCCCGATGGTAGATGTAGAGGTAGCGTGCCGACCGCGATCACATCGACTCTGGAACCATTTCCCACGCGCATCGTCACCTCGTCCTTAGCCAATCTTCGCTTAATCCGTAGTCCCTGTTTCGAGTTGCAAATATTAGCAACAGAACTAGTATCAAATACCCAGGTACTACTGCGAGCATTAGTAAGGTACACATCAATAACATGTATATCACATATACCTTTGTTCACTTTGCCATCCTTCTTATCCGCCAAATACTTGGGGCAGTTCCGCTTCCAGTGTCCAGTCTGCTTGCAGTAGAAGCACTCAGTTTCAGGCTTAGGTCCAGACTTGGGTTTCTTCTCTTGAGCAGCAACTTGTTTGCTGTTCTTCTTGAAGTTCCCCTTCTTCTTCGCTTTGCCCTTTTTCTTGAAACTAGTGGTCTTGTTAACCATCAACACTTGATGCTCCTTCTTGATTTCTACCTCCGCGGCTTTTAGCATTGCGAAGAGCTCGGGAATAGTCTTGTCCATCCCTTGCATATTATAGTTCATCATGAAGCTCTTGTAGCTTGGTGGCAGTGATTGAAGAATTCTGTCAACGACACTATCATCAGGAAGATTAACTCCCAGTTGAATCAAGTGATTATTATACCCAGACATTTTGAGTATGTGTTCACTGACAGAACTATTCTCCTCCATCTTGCAGCTATAGAACTTATTGGAGACTTCATATCTCTCAATCCGGGCATTTGCTTGAAATATTAACTTCAACTCCT
Source organism: Triticum dicoccoides (assembly GCF_002162155.2). NCBI lineage: Eukaryota > Viridiplantae > Streptophyta > Magnoliopsida > Poales > Poaceae > Triticum > Triticum dicoccoides. The sequence continues at coordinate 233,562,317 of NC_041389.1, forward strand.
GGAACATCTCATATGCTCCATGACGTTCAAAACGTCGTTGAAGACCCGGTTCTAAGCCGTAAAGCATGGCAGACTAAACTATTGTGTAGTCATCAGCTTTGCTCTGCCAGACATTCTTAACGTTGTCAGTTGCATCAGCAGCAGGCCTGGCACCCAGCGGTGCTTCCAGGACATAATTCTTCTGTGCAGCAATGAGGATAATCCTCAGGTTACGGACCCAGTCCGTGTAATTGCTACCATCATCTTTCAACTTTGCTTTCTCAAGGAACGCATTAAAATTCAATGGAACAACAGCACGAGCCATCTATCTACAACAAACATAGACAAGCAAAATACTATCAGGTACTAAGTTCATGATAAATTTAAGTTCAATTAATCATATTACTTAAGAACTCCCACTTAGACAGACATCTCTCTAGTCATCTAAGTGATCACGTGATCCAAATCAAGTAAACCATGTCCGATCATCACGTGAGATGGAGTAGTTTCAATGGTGAACATCACTATGTTGATCATATCTACTATATGATTCACGTTCGACCTTTCGGTCTCCGTGTTCCGAGGCCATATCTGTATATGCTAGGCTCGTCAAGTTTAACCCAAGTATTCCGCGTGTGCAACTGTTTTGCACCCGTTGTATTTGAACGTAGAGCCTATCACACCCGATCATCACGTGGTGTCTCAGCACGAAGAACTTTCGCAACGGTGCATACTCAGGGAGAACACTTCTTGATAATTAGTGAGAGATCATCTTAAAATGCTACCGTCAATCAAAGCAAGATAAGATGCATAAAGGATAAACATCACATGCAATCAATATAAGTGATATGATATGGCCATCATCATCTTGTGCTTGTGATCTCCATCTTAGAAGCACCGTCGTGATCACCATCATCACCGGTGCGACACCTTGATCTCCATCGTAGCATCGTTGTCGTTTACGCCATCTATTGCTTCTACGACTATCGCTACCGCTTAGTGATAAAGTAAAGCAATTACAGGGCGTTTGCATTTCATACAATAAAGCGACAACCATATGGCTCCTGCCAGTTGCCGATAACTTCGATTACAAAACATGATCATCTCATACAATAAAATATAGCATCACATCTTGACCATATCACATCACAACATGCCCTGCAAAAACAAGTTAGACATCCTCTACTTTGTTGTTGCAAATTTTACATGGCTGCTACGGGCTTAGCAAGAACCGTTCTTACCTACGCATCAAAACCATAATGATAGTTTGTCAAGTTAGTGCGGATTTAACCTTCGCAAGGACCGGGCGTAGCCACACTTGATTCAGCTAAAGTGAGAGAGACAGCCACCCGCCAGCCACCTTTAAGCATGAGTGCTCGTAACGGTGAAACCAGTCTCGCGTAAGCGTACGTGTAATGTCGGTCCGGGCCGCTTCATCTCACAATACCGCCGAACCAAAGTATGACATGCTGGTAAGCAGTATGACTTGTATCGCCCACAACTCACTTATGTTCTACTCATGCATATGACATCTACGCATAAAACCAGGCTCGGATGCCACTGTTGGGGAACGTAGTAATTTCAAAAAAATTCCTACGCACACGCAAGAACATGGTGATGACATAGCAACGAGAGGGGAGAGTGTTGTCCAGGTACCCTCGTAGACCGTAAGCGGAAGCGTTATGACAACGCGGTTGATGTAGTCGTACATCTTCACGATCCGACCGATCCAAGCACCGAACGTACGGCACCTCCGAGTTCAGCACACGTTCAGCTCGATGACGATCCCTGGGCTCCGATCCAGCAAAGCTTCGGGGATGAGTTCCGTCAGCACGACGGCGTGGTGACGATGATGGTGTTCTACCGGCGCAGGGCTTCGCCTAAACTCTGCGACGATATGACCGAGGTGGAATATGGTGGAGGGGGGCACTGCACACGGCTAAGGAACGATCCGTAGATCAACTTGTGTGTCCTAGGGTGCCCCCCGCCCTCGTATATAAAGGAGCAAGGGGGAGGCCGGCCGGCCCTAGAGGGCGCGCCAGGAGGAGGAGTCCTCCTCCTCCTAGGAGTAGGACTCCCCCTTTCCTACTCCTACTAGGAGGGGGAAAGGAAGGGGGAGAGGGAGAAGGAAAGGGGGCGCCTCCCCCCTCCTAGTCCAATTCGGACCAGAGGGAGAGGGGGCGCGCGTACCACCCTGGCCGCCCCTCTCTCTCTCTCCACTAAGGCCCATGAGGCCCGCTACTTCTCCCGGGGGGGTTCCGGTAACCCTCCGACACTCCGGTTTTCTCCGAAATCACCCGGATCACTTCCGGTGTCCGAATATAGCCGTCCAATATATCGATCTTTATTTCTCGACCATTTCGAGACTCCTCGTCATGTCCGTGATCACATCCGGGACTCCGAACAAACTTCGGTACATCAAAACTTATAAACTCATAATAAAACTATCATCGTAACGTTAAGCGTGCGGACCCTACGGGTTCAAGAACTATGTAGACATGACCTAGAACTATTCTCGATCAATAACCAATAGCGGAACCTGGATGCCCATATTGGTTCCTACATATTCTATGAAGATCTTTATCGGTCAAACCGCATAACAACATACGTTGTTCCCTTTGTCATTGGTATGTTACTTGCCCGAGATTTGATCGTCGGTATCCAATACCTAGTTCAATCTCGTTACCGGCAAGTCTCTTTACTCATTACGTAATGCATCATTCCGTAACTAACTCATTAGCTACATTTCTTGCAAGGCTTATAGTGATGTGCATTACCGAGAGGGCCCAGAGATACCTCTCCGACAATCGGAGTGACAAAACCTAATCACGAAATATGCCAACCCAACATGTACCTTCGGAGACACCTGTAGTACTCCTTTATAATCACCCAGTTACGTTGTGACGTTTGGTAGCACCCAAAGTGTTCCTCCGGTAAACGAGAGTTGCATAATCTCATAGTTACAGGAACATGTATAAGTCATGAAGAAAGCAATAGCAATATACTAAACGATCAAGTGCTAGGCTAACGGAATGGGTCATGTCAATCACATCATTCTCCTAATGATGTGATCCCATTAATCAAATGACAACACATGTCTATGGTTAGGAAACTTAACCATCTTTGATTAATGAGCTAGTCAAGTAGAGGCATACTAGTGACTATATGTTTGTCTATGTATTCACACATGTATCATGTTTCCGGTTAATACAATTCTAGCATGAATAATAAACATTTATCATGATATGAGGAAATAAATAATAACTTTATTATTGCCTCTAGGGCATATTTCCCTCAGAACTTACTAGCATAGCTGACTTAAGGGCTACTGTTGGCAATTTATACTTATCCACAAATCCCCTTGATATGAATGAATGAGATGCACCAGTATCGAAAAGAACAAGTGCTGTAAATGCATTAATCAAGAACTTACCGACAACTACGTCAGGTTGATCCTCAATCTCCTCCACACTGACGTGGTTCACCTCACCTTTGGTGAAGGGGTTGGGCTTCTTTGCAGAACTTCCATTGCCATTTCCATTCTTTGCTTCAGGACATTCAGTGGCATAATGTCCTATCTTCCCGCACTTGAAAAAATTAATGTGGCTCAGACCCCTCTTGGCTGGTGTTGTGGGGTTTGAAAGGTTCTGACTGTTGCTTCCTCCATTGCCATTGACATTCTTAGAACCACTGTGGTTGTGCGAACTTCCTCCATTGTGTGTATGTCCTCCATGGTTATGGCCTCCATGGTTGTGTGTATGTCCTCCCGAGTAGGGGGAATAACGGGGCTACTGCTAAGCTCCAGAAGTTTACCTCCCCTGTCCATACTTCCTCTTGCGATTATCAATCTGTTGCTGCTTGCCTTCTATCATGAGGGCCCTGTCTACCAACGCCTGGTAGTTTTTGAAAGTTCCCACCATCAACTGCATGCTTAGATCATCATTGAGTCCCTCAAGAAACTTCTCCTGCTTCGCGGCATCTATGGCCACATCATCTGGGGCATAGCATGCCACCTTGTTGAACTCATCCACACACTGTCCCATGGTACGACCTCCTTGGCGCAAGTTGCGAAACTCGCGCTTCTTCATGTTCATAGCTCCTGCTGAAACATGGGCGGTGCGGAAAGCCTGCTGAAACTGGTCCCATGTAACTGTATCAATGGGATAAGTGGTGGTGAAGTTCTCCCACCAAGATGCTGCGGGTCCATCAAGCTGATGTGCGGCAAAGCGCACTCTCTCCGCATCTGTGCATCCTGCAGTGGTCAGCTCTCTTGCAATCTTGCGGAGCCAATCATCTGCAACAATCGGCTCAATGCTGCTAGAGAACACCGGCGCATTCAACCTCAGAAAACGGGCTAGGTTGTCAACAGGGGGTGGTGGCGGTGGGTTGTTGTTGTTGTTGCCTTGGTTCTGGTTCTGAACTAGCATCTGCGTCAAGGCATTCTACTGCTGGATCAACTAGGTGAGCGCCGGTGGGAACACAAATCCATTGTCACGTCTCGGAGGCATCTGATGGGTTAGAAGGGGTGAGAAAATAGAATAGAATAAGGTCTAAGAGAGATTCACTACCCATATGCACATGAGGCAAATACAATCAATTCACTTCATTCAATATCAAACAAGGTTCACACAAAGGATCTAAAGTACGATTACAAATCGATCGATGCTAACTACTTGGAAGAATACTACTAGTAACATGGTGGCCCTCTAGAAATTTTGATCGGAGGAAGACTCCATGATATCTGCTCCAGCTTCGGCTATGTAGTCGTCATCACTATCATCATTTGCATCACTGTCAGTGTCGGTGTCGTCCAAGATGATGTAGTCCTCCAAACGGATCTCCTTTCCTGGTTCTCGCTTATGGTTCTCCACGGGTAGTCCTAGCTTCCTCTTCAATTCTTCATGCTTCTCCAGTAGTACAGCAATTTCTTCCTCACATCCATCGCGTGTTGACTTGAGTTCCTCTTCCAGCTCGATATTCTTCTTCATCAGCTTCTTGATCTTCTTCATGTTGAAGCATAGTTGATTCTCTTATTGGCGAATGTGATCACCCATCTCCTGAATGTAAGCCGCAATTGATCCATCCTTCCTGGTACGAATCATCTCCCATTCCTCGTCTCGGCGGCCGCATATTTGATATATGGTGTTTTCAAGCTCCTTGTGATACACCTCACATATGCGTCCAAAAGTGATGTGGGCTGCCATGCTCTTTCCCAAACTCCAACTTGGTGCATCCAGGTAGAAATCAATAGGCTTCGTTGTTAGCGCAAACGTCCTCCAAGGTACCCAAACTTTGATCTTCCAGCGCTCCTCTTCCGGTAAAGTTGCAGAGAAAGTCCCAGTGAAGCTTGGTAGTCCGATGTTCAAGTACTTAGTGACTTCTTTCAAGTGTCATCCAAAAGGGGTGTCGTCATCCAGCTGAGTGAACTTGTTCCTGGGGTCCGCCATCTATATAGTAGAAATAGAGGAGAATTAGAAATGATCAAAGAAGAGAAATCTTGTGGCTTATCCTAGTGGTAGCATCCTATAGTCAGCGTGTGCTCAGATACCATCTTGTAGCGACCACGATCCCAATGGACCGAAGTCTCTATGCTTAAGTGTCATCCCTGGATCGGTAGTGCTGACACACATAGTACTCGAGGAATTATAACAGAGTTCAATCACACACTTATTACATCGAGTCCTCATAAAGAGTATGATTACACAAAAATATATGGCTGAAGGCCATTTAAAGTAAATAACTACAGAAGCTTCGAAGGTAAATGAGTCCATCAACTCCAACGGCATAGCTGAGTGCATGACAATGACCTATCGCACCTTATTCGTCGTTTGAGTAGTCTGCAACATGAGACATTGCAGCCGTGTAGGTCAGCACATTGAGTATGCTGGCAGAGTTACACTGTAAAGCAATGAATGCAAGAACTATATCTACATGCAATATTTGGCTGGTGAAGGCTCTAACTTTATGATTTTGCATAAAGCTAGTTTTTTCCTACAACAAAGGAATAACTATTATTTACTACTCCCAAGTTTTACCAATATTTGAGAAGGTTCCTCCAACTCAATTCCCAATTAAACAAGTATTATCATTAAACCCAATTCAATTAATTAAAGAGTGATGAGATCAACAATAATATCCAATTCCAGATACTCAATATGTCCATAACCTGGGACACGGCTAACCATGATTAGTTTATACACTCTGTAGAGGTTGCACACTTTTACCTACAAGACTCGACCGCATCAGTGATCGGAAGATTGAGACATAGTCTTTCTGAAGCATTAACTCTCTACTCCGGGAAGACTCGACCACATGATCTAGTATCGAGTTGTAATTCATGAGTTGTAAATAAATAGAAGTGTGATGATCATCATTATTAGAGCATTGTCCCCCCCCCCCCAAAAGAAAGGCCAAATAAAAAAAGGCCAAGAAAAAAAGGAAAAAAAAGAAAGGCCAAAAAAGGCCCAAAAAAGAAAATAAAAGGGGGACAATGTTACTATCTTTTTCCACACTTGTGCTTCAAAGTAGCACCATGTTCTTCATATAGAGAGTCTGATATGTTGTCATCTTCATATACTAGTGGGAATTTTTCATTATAGAACTTGGCTTGTATATTCCAACGATGGGCTTCCTCAAAATGCCCTAGGTCTTCGTGAGCAAGCAAGTTGGATGCACACCCACTAGTTTCTTTTGTTGAGCTTTCATACATTTATATCTCTAGTGCATCCGTTGGATGGCAATCCCTACTCCTCATGTTGACATCAATTGATGGGCATCTCCATAGCCCGTTGATTAGCCTCGTCAACGTGAGACTATCACCTTTTTTGTCTTCCCCACACAACCTCCATTATCATATTCTACTCCACCCATAGTGCTATATCCATGGCTCACGCTCATGTATTGCGTGAGAGTTGAAAAAAGCTGAAGCGCGTTAAAAAGTATGAACCAATTGCTTGGCTGAAACCGGTGTTGTTCTTGATGGGAGTATTTCATGTGATGAAAATGAAACATAGCCTAACTATATTAATTTGTAGGGATGAACCTTCTAAAGCCATGTTATTTTGAGAAGACATGATTGCCTTGATAGTATGCTTGAAGTATTAGCATTTCTTATGTCAATATGAAATTTTGTCTTGAATCATTTGGATCTGAACATTAATGCCACAATAAAGAAAATTACATTGAGAATTATGCTAGGTAGCATTCCACATCAAAAATTTTGTTTTTATCATTTACCTACTCGAGGACGAGCAGGAATTAAGGTTGGGGATGCTTGATACGTCTCCAACGTATCTATAGTTTTTGATTGTTCCATGCTATTATATTACCTGTTTTGGATGTTTATGGAGTTTACTTTACACTTTTATATCATTTTTGGGACTAACCTAGTAACCGGAGGCCCAGCCCGAATTGCTGTTTTTTTGCCTATTTCAGTGTTTCGAAGAAAAGGAATATCAAACGGAGTCCAAACGGAATGAAACCTTCAGGAGCGATCTTTTTGTAACAAACGCAATCCAGGAGACTTGGAGTGGACGTCAAGCAGCAGACGAGGAAGCCACGAGGCAGGAGGGCGTGCCCTAGGGGGGTGGGAGCACCCCCCATCCTCGTGGGCCCCTCGTGGCTCAACCGACCTACTTCTTCCTCCTATATATATCCACGTACCTCGAGAACATCCAGGAGCACCACGAAAAACTATTTCCACTGCCGCAACCTTCTGTATCCGTGAGATCCCATCTTGGAGCCTTCGCCGACGCTCCATCTGAGGGGGAATCGACCACAGAGGGCCTCTACATCATCTCCAAGGCCTCTCCGATGAGTTGTGAGTAGTTTACCACAGACCTTCAGGTCCATAGTTATTAGCTAGATGGCTTCTTCTCTCTCTTTGAATCTCAATACAAAGTTCTCCTTGTTCTTCTTGGAGATCTATTCGATGTAACTCTTCTTGCGGTGTGTTTGTCGAGATCCAATGAATTGTGGGTTTATGATCAAGTTTATCTATGAGAAATATTTGAATCTCCTCTAAATTCTTTTATGTGTGATTAGTTATCTTTGCAAGTCTCTTCGAATTATCAGTTTGGTTTGGCCTACTAGATTGATCTTACTTGCAATGGAAGAAGTGCTTAGCTTTGGGTTCAATCTTGCGATGTCCTTTCCCAGTGACAGCAGGGGCAGCAAGGCACGTATTGTATTGTTGCCATCGAGGATAAAAAGATGGGGTTTATATCATATTGCTTGAGTTTATCCCTCTACATCATGTCATCTTGCTTAATGTGTTACTCTGTTCTTATGAACTTAATACTCTAGATGCAGGTAGGAGTCGGTCGATGTGTGGAGTAATAGTAGTAGATGCAGAATCGTTTCGATCTACTTGTTGCGAATGTGATGCCTATATACATGATCACGCCTAGATACTCTCATAACTATGCACTTTTCTATCAATTGCTCGACAGTAATTTGTTCACCCACCGTAATACTTATGCTATCTTGAGAGAAGCCACTGGTGAAACCTATGGCCCCCGGGTCTATCTTTTATCATATAAGTTTCCAATCTAGTTTTATTTGCAATCTTTACTTTCCAATCTTTCTCATAAAAATACCAAAAATATTTATCTTATCTTATTATCTCTATCAGATCTCAGTTTTGCAAGTTACCATGAAGGGATTGACAACCCCTTTATCGCGTTCGTTGCGAGGTTCTTGTTTGTTTGTGTAGGTACGAAGGACTTTTGAGGAGCCTCCTACTAGATTGATACCTTGATTCTCAAAACTGAGGGAAATACTTACACTACTTTGCTACATCACCCTTTCCTCTTCAAGGGTAAACCAACGCAGTGCTCAAGAGGTCGCAAGAAGGATTTCTGGCGCCGTTGCCGGGGAGGTCTTCGCTCAAGTCAAGACATACCAAGTACCCATCACAAACTCATCTCCCTCGCATTACATTATTTGCCATTTGCCTCTCGTTTTCCTCTCCCCCACTTCACCCTTGCCGTTTTATTCGCCCTCTCTTTCCTATTTCTCTCTCTTTCGCTTGCCTTTTGTGTGCTTGTGTGTTGGATTGCTTGTCACGATGGCTCAAGATAATACCAAATTGTGTAACTTTTCCAATACCAATAATAATGATTTCCTTAGCACGCCGATTGCTCCTCTTAATGATGCTGAATCTTGTGAAATCAATGCTGCTTTGTTGAATCTTGTTATGAAAGATCAATTCTCTGGCCTTCCTAGTGAAGATGCCGGTACTCATCTAAACAACTTTGTTGATTTATGTGATATGCAAAAGAAGAGAGATACGGATAATGATATTGTTAAATTGAAGTTATTTCTGTTTTCACTTAGAGATCATGCTAAAACTTGGTTTTTGTCTTTGCCTAAAAATAGTATTGATTCATGGAATAAATGCAAAGATGCTTTTATCTGTAAGTATTTTCCTCTCGCTAAGATCATCTCTCTTAGAAACAATATTATGAATTTTAAACAACTTGATCATGAGCATGTTGCCCAATCTTGGGAAACAATGAAATTAATGATTCGCAATTGCCCTACACATGGTTTGAATTTATGAATGATCATACAGAAATTTTATGCCGATTTGAATTTTGCTTCTAGAAATCTTTTAGATTCGGCCGCGGGAGGCACTTTTATGGAAATCACTTTAGGAGAAGCTACTAAACTCCTTGATAATTTTATGGTTAATTATTCTCAATGGCACACTGAAAGATCTACTAGTAAAAAAGTTCATGTGATAGAAGAGATTAATGTTTTGAGTGGAAAGATGGATGAACTTATGAAATTGTTTGCTACTACGAGTGCTCCTATTGATCCCAATGAATTGCCTTTGTCTACTTTGATTGAGAATAATAATGAATCTATGGATGTGAATTTTGTTGGTAGGAATAATTTTGGTAAAAATGCGTATAGAGGAAACTTTAATCCTAGGCCATTTCCTAGTAATTCCTCTAATAATTATGGTAATTCCTACAACAACTCTTATGGAAATTTTAATAATATGCCCTCTGACTTTGAGAATAGTGTTAAAGAATGTATGATCTCTTGAAAGAATTTCAATGCTTTGCTTGAAGAAAAATTGCTTAAAGTTGATGAATTGGCTAGGAACGTTGATAGACTTTCTCTTGGTGTTGATTCTTTGAAACTTAGATCTATTCCACCTAAGCATCATATCAATGAGTCTCTAAAATCCATGAGAATTTCCATCGATGAGTGCAAAGAAAGAACCGCTAGGATGCATGCTAAGAAAGATTGCTTTGTAAGAGCGTGTTCTTCTAGTTTCCATGAAAATAATGATTAAGATCTAAAAGTTATTGATGTGTCCCCTATTAAATCTTTGTTTTGCAATATGAATCTTGATAATGATGGGACTGGAGATGAGTCAACTTTAGTTAAAAGGCATCCCAATGATTCAGAGTTTTTAGATCTTGATGCTAAATTTGGTAAAAGTGGGATTTGAGAGGTCAAAACTTTACATAGAAATGAACCCACTATTATGGATTTCAAGGAATTTAATTATGATAATTGTTCTTTAATAGATTGTATTTCCTTGTTGCAATCCGTGTTGAATTCTCCTCATGCTTATAGTCAAAATAAAGCTTTTACCAAACATATCGTTGATGCATTGATGCAATCTTATGAGGAAAAACTTGAATTGGAAGTTTGTATACCTAGAAAACTTTATGATGAGTGGGAACCTACTATAAAAATTAAAATTAAAGATCCTGAATGCTATGCTTTGTGTGATTTGGGTGCTAGTGTTTCCGCGATTCCGAAAACTTTATGTGATGTGCTAGGTTTCCATGATTTTGATGATTGCTCTTGAAACTTGCACCTTGCGGACTCCACCATTAAGAAACCTATGGGTAGGATTAATGATGTTCTTATTGTTGCAAATAGGAATTATGTGCACGTAGATTTTATCGTTCTTGATATTGATTGCAATCCTTCATGTCCTATTATTCTTGGTAGACCTTTCCTTGGAACGATTGGTGCAATTATTGATATGAAGCAAGAGAATATTAGATTCCAATTTCCATTAAGGAAAGGCATGGAACACTTCCTTAGAAAGAAAGTCAGATTACCTTATGAATCTATTATGCGAGTCACTTATGAATTGAATACCAAAGATGGCAATACTTAGATCTATTCTCGCTTTTATGCCTAGCTAGGGGCGTTAAACGATAGCGCTTGTTGGGAGGCAACCCAATTTTATTTTTTTCCTTGCTTTTTGATTATGTTTAGCAATAAATAATTCATCTAGCCTCTATTTAGATGTGGTTTTATGTTTTAATTAGTGTTTGTGCCAAGTAGAACCTATAGGACAACCTACGGTGATAGTTAGTTTGATTCTATTGAAAAACAGAAACTTTTGTGTGCATGAGAATAATTTTAGTAAATCACAGAAACGTGATTTTGCGTTGATTATTTTTGAAGTAGATCTATAGACAAATGTCCCAGGACTTCCTATTTTGGTAGGATTTTTAGAGTTCCATAAGTATTCAAAAGTCACAGATTGCTACAGATTGTTCTGTTTTTGACAGATTCTGTTTTTCGTGTGTTGTTTGCTTATTTTGATGCATCTATGGCTAGTATCGGGGGGGGGGGTGTATGAACCATAGAGAAGTTGGAATACAGTAGGTTTAACACAATTATAAATAAAGAATGAGTTCATTACAGTACCTTATCTGGTGGTTTTTCTTTCTTGCACTAACGAAGCTTATGAGATTTCCTGTTGAGTTTTGTGTAGTGAAGTTTTCAAGTTTTGGGTAAAGATTTGATGGACTACTGAATAAGGAGGGGCAAGAGCCTAAGCTTGGGGATGCCCATGGCACCCCAAGATAATCCAAGGACAACCAAAAGCCTAAGCTTGGGGATGCCTCGGAAGGCATCCCCTCTTTCGTCTTCGTCTATCGGTAACTTTACTTGGAGCTATATTTTTATTCGCCACATGATATGTGTTTTGCTTGGAGCGTCTAGTATGATCTTATTCTTTGCTTTTTAGTTTACCACAATAATCCTTGATGTACACACCTTTTGGTAGAGACCCACATGATTTGGAATTTATTAGAATACTCTATGTGTTCACTTATATTTTTTTGAGCTAGATAATTTTGCTCTAGTGCTTCACTTATATCTTTTAGAGCACGGTGGTGGCTTTATTTTGTAGAAATTGTTGATCTCTCATGCTTCACTTATATTATTTTGAGAGTCTTTTAGACAGCATGCTATTTGCTATGGTTATAAAATTGGTCCTAGAATGATGGGCATCCAAGTTGGGTATAATAAAAACTATCATAGGAAGTGAATTGGATGCTATGATCAATTTGATGCTTGATAATTGTTTTGAGAGGTGATATTAGAGTCATGCTAGTTGGGTAATTGTGAATTTAAAGAATACTTGTGTTGAAGTTGGCAAGTCCCGTAGCATGCACGTATGGTAAAAGTTGTGTAACAAATTTGTTGCATAGGGTGCTCTTTTGATTGCCTTCGTTATGTGTGGAGGTCGGGATCGCGCGATGGTTAACTCCTACCAACCCTTCCCCTATGAGCATGCGTAGTAGTACTTTGCTTCAAGGGCTAATAAAACTTTTGCAATAAGTATATGAGTTCTTTATGACTAATGTGAAGTCCATGGATTATACGCACTCTTACCCTTCCATCATTGCTAGCCTCTTGGGTACCGTGCATTGCCCTTTCTCACCTTGAGAGTTGGTGCAAACTTCGCCGGTGCATCCAAACCCCGTGATATGATACGCTCTATCACAAATAAACATCCTTATATCTTCCTCAAAACAGCCACCATACCTACCTATTATGGCTTTTCCATAGCCATTCCGAGATATATTGCCATGCAACTTTCCACCGTTCCGTTTATCATGACACGCATCATCATTGTCATATTAGCTTGCATGATCATGTAGTTGACATCGTATTTGTGGCAAGCCACCTACATATTTTTTCATACATGTCACTCTTGATTCATTTCCCATCCCGGTACAACGCCGGAGGCATTCATATAGAGTCATATCTTGTTCTAGTATCGCGTTGTAATTCATGAGTTGTAAATAAATAGAAGTGTGATGATCATCATTATTAGATCATTGCCCCCCCCCCAAAAAGAAAGGCCAAATAAAAAAAGGCCACGAAAAAAAGGAAAAAAAAGAAAGGCCCAAAAAAAGAAAATAAAAGTTGGACAATGTTATTATCTTTTTCCACACTTGTGCTTCAAAGTAGCACCATGTTCTTCATATAGAGAGTCCCATATGTTGTCACTTTCATATACTAGTGGAAATTTTTCATTATATAACTTGGCTTGTATATTCCAACGATGGGCTTCCTCAAAATGCCCTAGGTCTTCGTGAGCAAGCAAGTTGGATGCACACCCACTAGTTTCTTTTGTTGAGATTTCATACATTTATAGCTCTAGTGCATCCGTTGCATGGCAATCCCTACTCCTCATGTTGACATCAATTGATGGGCATCTCCATAGCCCATTGATTAGCCTCGTCAATATGAGACTTTCTCCTTTTTTGTCTTCTCCACACAACCTCCATTATCATATTCTATTCCACTCATAGTGCTATATCCATGGCTCACGCTCATGTATTGCGTGAGAGTTGAAAAACGCTGAAGCACATTAAAAAGTATGAACCAATTGCTTAGCTGAAACCGGGGTTGTTCTTGACGGGAGTATTTTGTGTGATGAAAATGAAACATAGCCTAACTATATGATTTTGTAGAGATGAACCTTCTAAAGCCATGTTATTCTGAGAAGACATGATTGCCTTGATAGTATGCTTGAAGTATTACTATTTCTTATGTCAATATGAACTTTTGTCTTGAATCATTTGGATCTGAACATTCATGCCACAATAAAGAAAATTACATTGAGAATTATGCTAGGTAGCATTCCACATCAAAAATTCTGTTTTTATCATTTACCTACTCGAGGACGAGCATGAATTAAGCTTGGGGATGCTTGATACGTCTCCAACATATCTATAGTTTTTGATTGTTGCATGCTATTATATTACCCGTTTTGGATGTTTATGGGCTTTACTTTACACTTTTATATCATTTTTGGGACTAACCTAGTAACCGGAGGCCCAGCCCGAATTGCTGTTTTTTTGCCTATTTCAGTGTTTCGAAGAAAAGGAATATCAAACGGAGTCCAAACGGAATGAAACCTTCGGGAGCGATCTTTTTGGAACAAACGCAATCCAGGAGACTTGGAATGGACGTCAAGCAGCAGACAGGGAAGCCACGAGGCAGGAGGGCGCGCCCTAGGGGGGTGGGCGCGCCCCCCATCCTCGTGGGCCCCTCGTGGCTCAACCGACCTACTTCTTCCTCCTATATATATATCCACGTACCTCGAGAACATCCAGGAGCACCACGAAAAACTACTTCCACTGCTGCAACCTTCTGTATCCGTGATGTCGGCGTTCTGGGAACGGGGGTCACCAGACTTGCCTTCCTGCATCCTGCGGCGTGGCTCAAGCGAAGGCCCAGTGCATCCCATCTTCATCAGCTCAAGCTCAAGACCCTCGCGAGGGGCCAAGCCTCGCGGGGCGGATGACAGGAAGCTTCCTCAGGAGTAGCGGCATCAAGCAGGCTCGCGAGGAGGCGGAGAGATCAAGGCAGGGCACCTCGCGAGGAGCCCATGACACAAGCCATAACGATCGAGACCAGGCGGGCCCCAGGCGGGCGCCGGCCTGTGCAGTGTCCTTGTTTCCCCTTTGGTGCAAAGGGGGCGAGCACAGGCCAAAGCATCAGGCAAAGGTTACCGTTTCGGTGCAACAAGACCAAGACCAGCAGAGCGGCAGGACGGAAGTCATCGTGGAGCCCAGGACGGTGTCATCGCCGGAGTCTTTGGCAGTCGAAGACCAACTTTAGTCAGGATAAGTGTACTAGATGTTCCCCTTCAAAATGGCCAATTGTTGGCGCCCTTCCCGCTCATTATTTGGGAAGAGGCCCGGGGCCTCCCTCTATAAATAGAGCTAGCCACCACAGGGCAGAGGGGGAGGAAAGAGAGAGATCCAGATTCCAGGTAGACTAGAGAGAGAGGCGAGTGAACTCACCAAGCAGTTCATCGCACCAGCTCAAGAACAGCCCCTCGCGAGGCTGTTCTCCCTTTGTATTGTTCATCATCAGCCCCTGAGGTAATCCACCACACCACACACTGGAGTAGGGTATTACACCACAATGGTGGCCTGAACCAGTATAAACCCCGTGTCCCTTGTGTGTTCTTCTTTCTAGCCTAGATTCCTTGCGAGGCCTCGAGACGCGAGCTGGTAGGGGAAAGATCTTCGTGCGCACCCCAGAGTTCAAACCTCAAGGGTCTGCCGGAACCTGAAATCCGACATTTGGCGCGCCAGGTAGGGGTGCACCGGAATCTTTCTTCCGCTGGTCGCGTGTGATCTTCTTTCGTACCCATGGCCGACGCTCGTCGGGTTCGCGCCGAGTGTCCGGCTGCTCTCGCCACCCGCGTCGCCCAGACGGCGCCCGTCGGCGGACGCACCCGTCATTCCCCGTCACGTGCCACCAACGCCGCCATCGGCCCGGCGGGGAACAAGCAGCAGGCCTCGTCCATGCATCCTTTGGTGCAGCGGGAAGGCCTCACCGCCACCCCGTTGTTGACTCCAGTCGGTTCGTCGTCCCATGCCTGGCACGCCCCCACGGACGCGCACGCTGTGCTGCTCCTAGCGCGTGAGCTCCTGCACTACCATCCCGTCGACGACCTCTACGAGGACTAGCTCTCCCACATCACCGAGCTCGTCAGCGCCGTCGGGGGCTCTCCTATGCCATCTCTCTCGCTGCCTTGCCCTCCATCCTGTGCAGGAGGCGTGGATCAAGAGGTGCCTCCTCCACCTCCTCCCCAAGAAGGCGCCTTGGCTTCAAGGCGCGCGGCCCCAGGACGAGACCCACCGCGTCTGGCACCTGCACGACAAGCAAGGAGTTGAAAAGAAATCCCTCGCCCCCAAGAAGATGCCCGCGTGCTCCTAGCACTGATGCGCCATGACCGCATCCCTGCACCACCACATCAAGACCCCACGCTGCTCCAAGCGGCGGCGCGTGGGAATTTCTAGGAGCAAGCCCAGCACCAGCAAAGGGCTCCGGTGGCCACCGGAGGCTGCCGCGCCTTCACCCCCGAGCTACGCAGTGTCGCATGGCCAGGCAAGTTCAAGCCTGACCTGCCCCCTCGCTACGACGGCACTGCAGACCCCGTGGAGTTCCTACAGCTCTACGAGCTGGGCATCGAGGCTGCCAACGGGGACGGAAAGGTCAGGGCGAATTGGTTTCCCATGGCACTCAAGGACGATGCCCGCACCTGGCTCCTGAACCTGGCTCCTGGCACGATCTCCTCCTGGGACAAGATGCGCACTCGCTTCATCACCAACTTCCAAGGCACTCGCGACCGGCCCCCGGCCATGAGTGACCTGCTCCGCATCAAGCAACAGCCAGGAGAGACCCTGCAGAAGTACATCCAGCGCTTCAACAACGCTCGCCTCAAGATCCCCAGGGTGACTGAGGAAGCCATCATCTTAGCCTTCTCCGATGGCGTGCGTGACATCAAGATGAAAGAGGAGCTAGCGATCCATGAAGACCTGTGCACATCCCTGGAGCTGTTCAACTTGGCGACCAAGTGCGCCAGGGCTGAGGAAGGGCGCCTCTCCCTCCTCGAGCTTCCGGCTGCCGATTCAGAAGAGAAGAAGCCCAAGGTCAAGGACGTGAAGCACAAGGGAGCTGTTGTGCTCGCAGCAGAGCCAGACACCAAGTGAGGCAGGGATCAGCCTGAGTCATCCAAGGGTAGCCGGTACTGCGTGTACCACGACCTCCACACCCAAAACACGAACGAATGCCAAGAGATCAGGGCCGTATGAGATGGGCGTATTGGCCGACGCCCCGAGCGCAACGATCGGGGCTATGGCCGAGGAGGAGGAAGAGGTGGAGTACGATGGGAAGACCGTGGCCCTCGCCAAGGGTGGCATGACCGACCTTGCAAGGACCGTTGGCAGGACTAGCCTCGCGAGGGAGGTTGGAGGGATCAGCCTCGTGAGGATCGCCCGCACGGCAACGCAGGCCTCCCTCCTCTGCCACCACCGCCAAGGAGGAATGAAGACCAGCATCAGGACGAGGGGGCTGGGGGCTTCCAGGAGCCGCGCGCAATCGCTTGCATCCTGGGCGGCACCCAGGCCCCAGCCTCACAGCGCATCTTCAAGCAGTTTGCTCGCGAGATGAATGCAGTCCTCCCCAAGCTTGAGGCCACGCGCCCTCTCAAGTTGTCTGCGTGCGCTATCACGTTCAGCTCAGCGGATCAGCTCAAGTGCGCAGCAATGGCCGGAGTCCTCCCAATGCTTTGTTCCCCAGTCATCAGCAATGTGCAAGTCACCAGGACCCTCATCGATGGCGGAGCAGGACTCAACGTCCTGTCCATCAAGACATTCAACAATCTCCAAGTGCCATATGATCAGCTTCAGCCGACCAAGCCTTTCTCAGGAGTCACTGATGGTTCCACTGTTCCGATAGGGCAGGTTAGCCTTCCAGTCACCTTTGGGCAGCGCAACAACTACCGCACCGAGCTCATTGACTTCGATGTCGCCCACATTCTCCTGCCATACAATGCCATCCTCGGGTACCCAGCCCTGGCCAAGTTCATGGCAGTGACTCGCCATGGCTACAATGTCCTCAAGATGCCAGGAAGCAGTGGAGTCATCACAGTACCCTGTGAGGAAAGGGATGCAGTGTGTTTTCTTGAGCGTGCCTTCCAAGCCGCGGCAATCGAAGACCCAGATCACAGGAGCGGGAGGCTTCCCGAGGCGATCCCTAAGAATAAGAAGGCTTCGCCTGGCCCAAGCCGTCAGGAGGCGGGTATCTCCGGAGGCGTTGCGTCAGGATTCACGCCCGTTCAGGGGGCGCCACCCTCTGTCGCATAGGAAGGCGCACCCGGCGCCCTCCTCGGGCAGGGCTCAGGGGCTCTTTCTTGGAGAGCCATCGACTTTGCCAAGGTCACGAGGGAGGCGCTCGGGCACCACTTGGAGGCGTGCTTCAAGGCGCGTTTCCCTCAGGAAGGTATGAGGCAAGGAGGGACAAACCCTCAGGAGTTCATCGCGAGAAACACTCAGGAGCTACAGGAGTCGAGAGTCATGCGCGGCAGCCACCGCCTACCCGCCGCAGCCCCCCATCCAGGCGAGGACGGTGGGCTGCTCGTCTGCATCGACGTGCCAGGGCTCAACCGAGCCGCGTCTCAGGAGTGCCTCTAGCCTTCGCGCGTGGGGCATTGCGAGGGGTCCACCTCGCAGCTATGTTCACATGCCTTTTGGCCTGCCGAACGCGGTCGCCGCTCATCAGCGGCTGCTGAGGAGCATTCTGGAGGCTCAGGAGGTCAGGCATCACATGGTCCTGGCAGAGGTGGAGATGGCCCTCGAAGATCCAACTGAGCCCCCGGAGCCTCCTGAGGCTCTAGGTCCCGAGAGCTCGTGAGGGTCGGCTTCCTCACCGCGCGTCGTCCGCTACTTCAGCATCCCTTCATCTTCAACCGTATCAGGTGACATCTTTCAAAGTTCCATTTTCAGCTGGGAGAGCCCACAGGGCTGCATCATTCCTAGGTCGCGTGGGTCCGTCCCTGCGGCATGTATCTGTTTTGCTCATGTTCTTTGCTTACCTCGTTGGGGGCGCCCCGCGGGCTGCATTATCCCCAAGCCGCTCGGGCCTGACCCAGTGGCGGTTGCTTTTTCTGCATCTATCTAAATGGATTTGCCCCTACATGCTTAACCTGATTCCCGTGATTATCTTCTGCTGCCTATCGTGGACCTCTCCATTCTCATGCAAAGCGCTTGCACGTTGAAAGGGGGGTGCCTGAGCATCGCGAATCATGGGCTCTTACTGGCTCTCCAGCCCTCACCCCCTGGCCTTGACCCAAGGCATCGCGACCTGTCATACCAGCGGCGGCTGAGCTTGCTCGAGGGCCGGGACCCGAGGACATAGAGCATTTGCATTCTAACCACCTTGCAGGAACATACCATCGATAAAGGCCCAGAGCCAGGCGCAACCCGCCTTGAGGTAGGGCCTCGTGAGTCCCACGCTGGCTTACGGGTGCCCAGATACACCTCTCCTAGCCCTACCATGCCGTCCACGAGCCAGGGAGGGGCTGTACACGCCCTGGGGGCTCCTCCCGCAGGGGAGCCCCCTCCCACGCACTAGTGGAAGCACCATGCTCCGCGCTGGCTGACGACACTGCCGAGGAGCGGCTATGCCCGTACACATACGGAAGCACTATACTCCGCGCTGGTGATAAACAACTGAGGGCGTCCCACGGCCGTATCAACCTCAAGGAGCCCGGAGCTCAGTGCCCGACACCGTCGCAACGCCTCCCCTCGGGAGTGCCACGCGAGGGGGCTGGACACGGGGGCTACGCCCGGGCCACGCTCGAGCGCACGCCACCCAGCCAGGTCCCTCAGACCTGGTCGTCGCGCGCCCCTCCCCGAGCGGAGCCAAGGTATGAAAGCTCGTTTGCGCGTCAAGGGGGACTTCTGAGCATCGCGACTCAGGATCCTAACTAGTCACATAGCCCCTCACTCCTTAGTCCCATCCTGGTTTCTGGTCGGGGCTAATGGCGGCTGAGGTATGCGCGGGGCCGGGCCCTGCCGACGTAGAATGACAAATCCACTCCTATGCCTCCCTTCCCTACTTGCTATTTGCACGTCAACGGGGACTCCTGAGCATCGCGACTCAGGAGGCTAACTGGTCACGTAGCCCCTCACTCCTTAGTCCCGTCCTAGTTTCCAGTCGGGGCTAACGGCGGCTGATGTATGCGCGGGGTCGGGCCCTGCCAACGTAGAATACAAGCAAATAGGAGGGGAAAATGCAAATTCTAGGGAATTCAAAAGCAAATATTACAAGCCATACATTGTTTCACAATGCCAAACACAAGTTTAAACACCTCCACGAGGCATGGTGCATGTTGCAGGAATTAAAACAGGACAGAAGCCGCGAAGGGATCACTTTCTAGTGGCGCCGCCACCTGTGGTGGAGTCACGCTGGGTGGCTCCACCTCCTGAGGCCGCAAAGCTGGCGGCATCGCGCCCGGGCAAGGTGCTGAAGGCACGGAACCTCACCAGCAAAGCCTCGGCTCGGCCTTTCACGGCCTCAGCAGCAGCAATGGCAAGGTCGCCACTCACAGGTTCTAGCAGGCTGTCGAGGTCGACGTTCGGGTCGGGAAGGTAGACGTGGCTGAGGACACGCGTTAGTGTTGCAGAAGACAGGGCACGCGCCTCGGCCTCGGCCTTAGGACCAAGGCCGTTCGCGACATCTTCAAGTGCACGGACTATGAAGGGAAGCAGCTCGGCAGCTTCTTTAAGCCGCCCTCATAAAGCGTCTTCAACGCGGCGCGAGCTTTCTCCTCTAGCCTGGCAAAGGCCACTAGATCCTCGGCCAGGACCTTTGCCTTGCCGTCTAGCTCGGTCCTCTCCACCTTTAGTGCCTGCTCCAGTGTCTCCAACCGGCCGCGACGGTCGTCAAGCTTGGTGTCCCGGTCCCTGACGGTAGCTTCCCGAGCCTTCATCTCCTCCTCCTTCTCCTGGCGGCTGCGAACCTCCTTCGCGAGCTCGTCACGCAGGGCTTGAAGCTCGTCCTCCAGCACCTTGCAGCGGCCCAGGGCATCCGCAGCGTCACCCAAGGCCGCAGGCTATTGGGGCCCGCGGTGCTTTGCACTTGCCCCTTCGCTTCTCTGCTAAGCCAAGTCTGGGCGTGCCTTGGGACCGAGGGCTACTGTCGGTGTTCTAGGAATGGGGGTCCCCAGACTTGCCTACCTGCGGCCTGCGGCGTGGCTCAAGCGAAGGCCCAGTGCAGCCCAGCTTCATCAGCTCAAGCTCAAGACCCTCGCGAGGGGCCAAGCCTCGCGGGGCGGATGACAGGAAGCTTCCTCAGGAGCAGCCTCATCAGGCAGGCTCACGAGGAGGCGGAGAGATCAAGGCAGGGCACCTCGCGAGGAGCCCGTGACGCAAGCCATGACAATCGAGACCAGGCGGGCGCCAGGCGGCCGCCGGCCTGTGCAGTGTCCTTGTTTCCCCTTTGGTGCAAAGGGGGCGAGCACAGGCCAAGGCATCATGCAAAGGTTACCGTTTCGGTGCAACAAGACCAAGACCAGCAGAGCGGCATGACGAAAGTCATCGTGGACCCCAGGACGGCGTCATCGCCAGAGTCTTTGGCAATCAAAGACCAACTTTAGTCAGGATAAGTGTACTAAATGTTCCCTTTCCAAATGGCCAATTTTTGGCGCCCTTCCTGCTCATTATTTGGGAAGAGGCCCAGGGCCTCCCTCTATAAATAGAGCTAGCCACCACAGGGTAGAGGGGGACGAAAGAGAGAGATCCAGATTCCGGGTAGACTAGAGAGAGAGGCGAGTGAACTCACCAAGCAGTTCATCACACCAGCTCAAGAACAGCCCCTCGCGAGGCTGTTCTCCCTTTGTATAGTTCATCAGCAGCCCTTGAGGCAATCTACCACACCACACACTGGAGTAGGGCATTACACCACAATGGTGGCCTGAACCAGTATAAACCCCGTGTCCCTTGTGTGTTCTTCTTTCTAGCCTAGATTCCTTGCGAGGCCTCGAGACGCGAGCTGGTAGGGGAAAGATCTTCGTGCGCACCCCAGAGTTCGAACCTCAAGGGTCTGCCGGAACCCGAAATCCGACACGCGAGATCCCATCTTGGAGCCTTCGCCGGCGCTCCGCCGGAGGGGGAATCGACCACGGAGGGCCTCTACATCATCTCCAAGGCCTCTCCGATGAGTTGTGAGTAGTTTACCAAAGACCTTCGGGTCCATAGTTATTAGCTATATGTCTTCTTCTCTCTCTTTGAATCTCAATACAAAGTTCTCCTCGATCTTCTTGGAGATCTATTCGATGTAACTCTTTTTGTGATGTGTTTGTCGAGATCCAATGAATTGTGGGTTTATGATCAAGTTTATCTATGAGAAATATTTGAATCTCCTCTGAATCTTTTTATGTGTGATTAGTTATCTTTGCAAGTCTCTTCAAATTATCAGTTTGGTTTGGCCTACTAGATTGATCTTTCTTGCAATGGGAGAAGTGCTTAGCTATGGGTTCAATCTTGCAGCGTCCTTTCCCAATGACAACAGGGGCAACAAGGCACGTATTTTATTGTTTCCATCGAGGATAAAAAGATGGGGCTTATATCATATTGCTTTAGTTTATCCCTCAACATCATGTCATCTTGCTTAATGCGTTACTCTGTTCTTATGAACTTAATACTCTAGATGCAGGTAGGAGTCGGTCGATGTGTGGAGTAATAGTAGTAGATGTAGAATCGTTTCGATCTACTTGTTGCGGACGTGATGCCTATATACATGATCATGCCTAGATACTCTCATAACTATGCACTTTTCTATCAATTGCTAGACAGTAATTTGTTCACCCACCGTAATACTTATGCTATCTTGGGAGAAGCCACTAGTGAAACCTATGGGCCCCAGGTCTATCTTTTATCATATAGGTTTCCGATCTACTTTTATTTGCAATCTTTACTTTCCAATCTTTATCATAAAAATACCAAAAATATTTATCTTATCTTATTATCTCTATCAGATCTCACTTTAGCAAGTTACCGTGAAGGGATTTGTTGCGAGGTTCTTGTTTTTTTATGTAGGTACGAGGGACTTTTGAGGAGCCTCCTACTGGATTGATACCTTGGTTCTCAAAACCGAGGGAAATACTTACGGTACTTTGCTACATCACCCTTTCCTCTTCAAGGGAAAACCAACGTAGTGCTCAAGAGGTTGCAAGAAGGATTTCTAGCGCCGTTGCCGGGGAGGTCTTCGCTCAAGTCAAGACATACCAAGTACCCATCACAAACTCATCTCCCTCGCATTACATTATTTGCCATTTGCCTCTCGTTTTCCTCTCCCCCACTTCACCCTTGCCGTTTTATTCGCCCTCTCTTTCCCGTTCCTCTCTCTTTCGCTTGCCTTTTGTGTTCCTGTGTGTTGGATTGTTTGTCACGATGGCTCAAGATAATACCAAATTGTGTGAATCTTCCAATACCAATCATAATGATTTCCTTAGCACTCCGATTGCTCCTCTTAATGGTGCTGAATCTTGTGAAATCAATGCTGCTTTGTTTAATCTTGTTATGAAAGATCAATTCTCCAGCCTTCCTAGTGAAGATGTCGCTACTCATCTAAACAACTTGGTTGATTTATGTGATATGCAAAAGAAGAAAGATACGGATAATGATATTGTTAAATTGAAGTTATTTCCGTTTTCGGGCCGAAAACTTTTTAAAAATAATAATTTCCACCTAGAAGGAAATCCTAATAAAATATAAAAAAACTAAAAAATTCCAAAAACAATTTTCACCATCCAAAGTTAATATTTAGGACAAGATGAACATTTTTCTGGACTAAATGCAATTTTTCAAACATGCATGTTTTTCTCTAATTCGAATAAAATTGCAAATAAAATTCAAATAAAAATAATAATTTTATTTCAACATTTCTTTTCCAATATTTCTCTTCTGTTGAAGAAGTCATATTATCTTCTCTCACTTATTTTTATTATTGGAAATAATTGGAAAGAAATTATTGAAAATTAAATTGATCCTCTTTTCAAATTTGAACTAAATTCAAATATGAAAATTTTGTGAAACCTCCAACTCTCTCCTTGGGTCCTTGAGTTGCTTAAGATTTCGAGGATCACAACCAAATGCAAATAAAATATGATATGCATATGATAATCTATGTATAACAACCAGATTGAAAATTGGGATGTTACATGTATTGTCTTGGGGCATAAAATTTCTGAAAGAGGTATTGAAGTTGATAAAGCTAAAGTTGATGCTATTGAAAAGATGCCATGTCCTAAGGACATCAAAGGTATAAGAAGTTTCCTTGGTCATGCCGGTTTTTATAGGAGGTTCATTAAAGACTTCTCAAAAGTTTTTGGGCCTCTAACTAATCTCTTACAAAAAGATGCCCCCTTTGTTTTCGATGATGATTGTCTAGAAGCATTTGAAACACTTAAGAAAGCCTTGATTTTTGCACCTATTAATCATCCACCTTATTGGAATTTACCCTTTGAAATTATGTGCGGTGCTAGTTAATATGCTTTAGGTGCTGTTCTCGGACAAAGAATTGATAAGAAATTAAATGTTATCCAATATGCTAGTAAAACTCTAGACAGTGCCCAGAGAAATTATGCTACTACTGAAAAAGAATTTTTAGCAGTTGTGTTCGCTTGTGATAAGTTCAGACCTTATTTTGTTTATTCCAAAGTAACTGTTCACACTGATCATGCTGCTATTAAATACCTTATGGAAAAGAAAGATGCTAAACCTAGACTTATTAGATGGGTTCTCTCGCTACAAGAATTTGATTTGCATATTATTGGTAGAAAGGGAGCTGAGAACCCCGTTGCAGACAACTTGTCTAGGTTAGAAGATGTTCTTAATGAACCACTACCTATTGATGATAGCTTTCCTGATGAACAATTAGCTGTCATAAATGCTTCTCGTACTGCTCCATGGTATGCTGATTATGCTAATAACATTGTTGCCAAATTTATACCACCTAGTTTAACATACCAGCAAAACAAAAAGTTTTTCTATGATTTAAGACATTACTTTTGGGATGACCCACACATCTATAAAGGAGTATCTGGGGTTATTAGATGTTGTGTACCTGAGCATGAACAGGAACAGATCCTACACAAGTGTCACTCCGAGGCATATGGAGGACACCACACGGGAGATAGAACTGCACATAAGGTATTGCAATCCAGTTTTTATTGGCCTACTCTCTTCAAAGATGCCCGTAAGTTTGTCTTGTCTTGTGATGAATGTCAAAGAATTGGTAATATTAGTAGACGTCAAGAAATGCCTATGAACTTTCACTTGTTATTGAACCATTTGATCTTTGGGGCTTGGATTATATGGGACCTTTTCCTTCCTCTAATGGGTGTACACATATTTTAGTTGCTGTTGATTATGTTACTAAGTGGGTAGAAGCTATGCCAACTAGTAGTGCCGATCATAACACTTCTATTAAGATGCTTAAAGAAGTTATTTTTCCAAGGTTTGGAGTCCCTAGATACTTAATGATGGATGGTGGTTCACATATTATTCATGGTGCTTTTCGTAAAATGCTTGCTATGTATGACGTTAATCATAGAATTGCATCTCCGTACCACCCACAGTCTAATGGTCAAGTAGAATTGAGCAATAGAGAGCTTAAATTAATTTTGCAAAAGACTATTAATAGATCTAGAAAGAATTGGTCTAGGAAACTTGATGATGCATTATGGGCCTATAGAACTGCATATAAAAATCCTATGGGTATGTCTCCATATAAAATGGTTTATGGAAAAGCATGTCACTTACCTCTCGAACTAGAACACAAGGCATATTGGGATATTAAAGAGCTCAATTATAATTTCAAACTTGATGGTGAGAAGAGGCTATTTGATATTAGCTCACTTGATGAATGGAGAACCCATGCCTATGAGAACGCCAAACTGTTTAAAGAAAAAGTTAAAAGATGGCATGACAAAAGGATACAAAAGCATGAGTTTAGCATAGGTGATTATGTTTTGCTATACAACTCCCGTTTAAGATTTTTTGTAGGAAAACTTCTCTATAAATGGGAAGGTCGTTACATTATCGAGGAGGTCTATCGTTCCGGTGCCATAAAGATCAACAACGACGAAGGCACAAATCCGAAGGTGGTGAACGGTCAAAGAATCAAACATTATATCTTAGTTAATCCCATAAATGTCGAAACCAATGTTATTGACACCATAACCCCGGAGGAGTACATAAGGAACACTTTCCAGAACATTTCAGACTCCGAAAAGGAATACGTATGTGGTACTATAAGTAAACCGACTCCAAGACTGCTCAAATAGCAATTTTTCTCCGTTTTGGAATATTTAAAAAATTAGGAAAAAAAGAAGTAGTCTGAAAGAGACATGAGGCATCCACGAGGGTGGAGGGTGCACCCTACCCCCCTGGGCGTGCCCCTGGCTTGTGGACACCTCGTGTGCCCTCCGGACTCCGTGTTCTTGCACGATACTTCTTTTGGTCGGTAAAAATTCATTATATAAACTCCCAAAGGTTTTGACCACCTTACCACAACGAAATCCTCTGTTTTTGTTTTGAGCTGTTTTCTGTTAGAGTTTCTCAAGGTCAGGCATCATGTCGTCCCCTCCTCCAACAATGTGTATGCTTGGTTAATGAAGATAGAGACGAAGCGAGAACAAACCGGAGAAATCAAGGAAGGTGACAAGATCAAGGAGGTCGCAGAGGAGCAAGTCCCGACAGTAGAAGAAGAAGGCTTCTTTCAACCTTACTACAATCATCTCACCCCTACTAAAATTGAAGCTTTCAAGGTGATTGAGCTAGATCGCATACAAAACAAGTATCTCACGTGTGAAAATATTTTGTTTCAAGAGCATATCACCGCACTCAAGGGCATTATCTGCAAGTTGGAGGATCTCCCACGATCGATGTGCGACACCCCATCATCAACAACTCCATCATCACCACCTCCGAAGAAAGAGACATAAACACATGGGTATGGGCACTCCCCTTGGCAACTGCCAAGCTTGGGGGAGGTGCCCTGGTATCGTATCACCATCACACTTCTATCTTTACCGTTTTTCTCAGTTCGATCCTTTCGGTTATATCTTGATCTAGTAGAATAAAGTTTAGTATGATCTAGCTTTGAGTTTTGCGTTGATTCCTATCTATGTAATCGAGTCCGTGAGCTATATATAATAAAGATTATTTTGAGTTGAGGGCTTTGCTATCTTACTATGATCTTGAGGGAATAAAAGAAAAAGAAAGAATAAAAAGATCATATTGATCTTATGGAGAGTAATGACTTCACATATAAAGAGTATGATGAATAAAAGTTGTTGAGAGTTGACAAACATAGTTTTGGTCATCGTTGGAATTAATAGGAAGTAATAAAGAAAGAGAGGTTTTCACATATAAATATACTATCTTGGACATCTTTTATGGTTGTGAGCACTCATTATAATATGACATGCTAAAAGGTTGATGTTGGACAAGGAAGACAACGTAATGGGTTATGTTTTCTTATATTCGAAATAAATTATATTGCCATGGATCATCCAACATGTTGAGCTTGCCTTTCCCCATCATGCTAGCCAAATTCTTTGCACCAAGTAGAGATACTACTTGTGCTTCTAAACATCCCTAAATCCAGTTTTGCCATGAGAGTCCACCATACCTACCTATGGATTGAGTAAGATCCTTCAAGTAAGTTGTCATCGGTGCAAGCAATAAAAGCTGCTCTCTAAATATGTATGACTTATTAGTGTGAAGAAAATAAGCTTTATACGAGCTTGTGATATGGAAGAAATAAAAGCGACAGACTGCATAATAAAGGTCCCTATCACAAGTGGCAATATAAAGTGACGTTCTTTTGCATTAAGATTTTGTGCATCCAACCATAAAAGTGCATGACAACCTCTGCTTCCCTCTGCGAAGGGCCTATCTTTTATTTTTGTCTTCTACCTTATACAAGAGTCATGGTGATCTTCACCTTTCTTTTTTACACTTTATCCTTTGGCAAGCACTATGTGTTGGAAAGATCCTAATATATATATCCAATTGGATGTAGGTTTTCATAAAGTTATTGTTGACATTACCCTTGAGGTGAAAGGTTGGGAGGCAAAACTATAAGCCCCTACCTTTCTCTGTGTCTGATTGAAACTTCATACCCATAAGTATCGTGTGAGTGTTAGCAATTGTGAAAGACTAAATGATAGTTGAGTATGTGAAGTTGCTCAAAACCTCTTATATTGACTCTTTCCGATGTTATGATAAATTGCAATTGCTTCAATGACTAAGATTATAGTCTATTAGTTTTCAATGGAGTTTCTGATTCATACTTTACATTGTGAATAGATTGTTACATTAGCATAAGAAATCATATGACAATATATATATTGCTATTCTAAGAAAGATCATGATGCCCTCGTGTTCGTATTTTATTTTATCGATACCTCTATCTCTAAACATTTGGACATATTTTTCGATATCGCCCTATGCTTGAGGACAAGCAAGGTCTAAGCTTGGGGGAGTTGATACGTCCATTTTGCATCGTACTTTTATATCAATATTTAATGCATTATGGGTTGTTACTACACATTATGTCACAGTACTTATCTCTTTTCTCTCTTATTTTACAAGGTTTACATGAAGAGGGAGAATGCTGGCAGCTAGAATTCTGGGCTGGAAAAGGAGCAAATATTAGAGACCTATTCTGCACAACTCCAAAAGTCCTGAAACTCGACGAAAGTCAGTTTTGGAATATATTAAAAATATTGGGCGACCCACCGTCCACGAGGGTGGAGGGCGCGCCCCTGCCTCGTGGGCCACCTGGCAGGCCCCCGATGCCTATCTTCTGCTATATGGTGTCTTTTGTCCTGGAAAAAATCATAAGGAAGCTTTCGGGACAAACTGCCGCCGTCTCAAGGTGGAACCAATCTAGGGCCGTTCTGCTGGGGAAACATCCCTCCGGGAGGGGGAAATCGTTGCCATCATCATCACCATCGATCCTCTCATTGAGAGGGGGTCAATCTCCATCAACATCTTCACCAACACCATCTCCTCTCAAACCCTAGTTCATCTCTTGTATCCGATATTTGTCTCAAAACCTCAGATTGGTACCTGTGGGTTGCTAGTAGTGTTGATTACACCTTGTAGTTGATGCTAGTTGGTTTATCCGGTGGAAGATCATATGTTCAGATCCTTTATGCATATTAATACCCCTCTAATTATGAACATGAATATGATTTGTGAGTAGTTACGTTTGTTCCTGAGGACATGGGAGAAGTCTTGTTATAAGTAGTCATGTGAATTTCGTATTTGTTCGATATTTTGATGAGATGTATGTTCTCTCTCCTCTAGTGGTGTTATGTGAACGCCGACTACATGACACTTCACCATTGTTTGGGCCTAGGGGAAGGCATTGGGAAGTAATAAGTAGATGATGGGTTGCTAGAGTGACAGAAACTTAAGCCCTAGTTTATGTGTTACTTCGTAAGGGGCTGATTTGGATCAACATGTTCCATGCTATGGTTAGGTTTACCTTAATTCTTCTTTCGTAGTTGCGGATGCTTGCGAGAGGGTGTCAGGACCCTGATCCTAAGTCATACCAATCTATCATGTAACACATCATATTACTTTGCGGCCTCATGCACGGTATTCCCATGGGTGCCACCTTACCTGGCCCGGGACCGTTTGCGCCTTTTGGCTCACGTATATGATAGTGTCGCTAGCATCCATATGAAAAAAACTCGGGCCAACATGACTAGTCGTAAACCCAAGGTGGCGCTAACTTAGGGGGACATGCATACATGACCCATCAATGAACGTGTCGATCAACAACGTTAGAACCCAAGTCGTAGCAAGCTACAAGGACTCAAAGGAACAACGTGTGACATTTCCCCAAAGGGACAGACACAGGAACGAAGAAGGACACATGTCGGCCATCCTAAGTGTTCCAGAGCAGTAGCAAGCAACCATGGCTCAGTGGAAGCACTAGGAGACATTTCCCGGTAAGAGAGGCTACCAAGAATAAACAACTAGGTTGTCGGATCCCACACATACCAGGCATTTCAAAACATACACACAATATGCTCAATATGTGTAAATACAACATGGCATCACAAAAAGACTCTACAACTCAAAGTATTTATTCATTAGGCTCCAAGGAGCCAAGTATTACAAACATGGGTCTGATGACCCAGCATTCAGAGCATACAAACAGCGGAAGCATAACATGTCCGAGTACAGACAACTACAAATGATAAAAGCTGAGAAGCCTGACTATCTACAGGACCCTCCCAAAGGTACAAGATCGTAGCTGAGGTAACAAGCTAAACGTAGAAGTCCACGCGGAACTACTAGTGAGACTGGAGTCTCTCCGCAAAAAACATAAATTAAGCTAACGCGGGTACAAATGTACCCAACAAGACTTACATCAACACTATCTACATATGCATTAGTATCAACAAAGGGATGGTGGGGTTTAACTGCAGCAAGCCAGCTTTGACCGTGGCTATCCTGAACTACGACTGCAAGTAACTCTTTTGAGTTGGGTCACACGAGTCCACATATTCACCATATCAATACACCACTATGGATCCACTCCCGTCTCCCTACGGGAAGGCCATCCATAGCACTCACGCTTATCTTGCGCTTTTGAGTATCCACTTTCACTTGTCTATGAACTGTATAAGCAACCTAGTAGTCATTTACCGCGGATGCGGCTATTCAAATAGATCATGTTAACCCTGCAGGGGTGTACTTCTCCACACACGCTCTCGCCACTTACCGCCATGTACACGTCATGTATCTCGGCAACATTCAAGTGGAAGCCTGGCGAGGGTGTCGGCCACGACCTGACTAACCACACAAGTCTCTAGTCCAGGTTTATCGCCTATTCGGGTTCCATCCGCAAGGAGATCCGACCGGGGTGTCGCTCAAAGCCCCAAACGATGTGTGCAGGGTTCCCAAGCCCACCAAACGGGTGACGCTTGGTACACTCGGCCACGGTCTCTAGTCTGTCCCAAGCCCAGATGTACCGGGTGCCACTTGATAGACTACTAACACAACCTACAAACACCAAAAACTAGTTGCAACTCCTGGACAAAGATCGAGTTGATTAATAAGCCGAGAGGGGTCGAGTTACCGGAACCCAATGTGTGGTAGCAACTGTCTTGGATCACAAACACAAAACTCAGTTCTTAAGGATGGTTTTAATGAGACAACCCACCATGTACTCCTACATAGCCTATCACCGCTAGCTTTACCAAATCGTGTTCACACACTTAGCTCTCAACAGTAGGACATGTTTCACAACATTCCAATTCATCCCCGATGAATCAGACCTGACTCAACTCTAAGTAGTAGCAGGCATGATAAACAAGCATGAATGACTAGGCACATCAGGGCTCAAACAACTCCTACTCATGCTAGTGGGTTTCATATATTTACTATGGCAATGACAGGTCATGCAGAGGAAAGGGGTTCAACTATCGCAGCATGTAACAGTTGAAATGTTGTTGTCCTAATGCAGTAAAAGAGAGCAAGATCAAGAGAGTGGGATTGTATCGGAATGAACAAGGGTGTTTTGTTTGCCTGGCTCTTCTGAAGATAGTATAGTTCTTCATTGGTGTCATCGAACTCGCCGTCGGAAAACGTCTATCGAGAGGGAACAACCACTGGCAAACACAAGAAGGAACAACATTCACTACAATGCACAATCAAATGAATGACATGTCATGTTAAGGAACTGAATTGACCTAATGCAGTAGTAAGCCAAGTTAATTGAAGTGGAATTCAAACAAGGCTAAACTCCAGCTCCAAATGCTAGTTCATAAATTGCCCTAATCATGATTTATCCTATTCAGTGAGGTTAACTTGTTCAAACATGCATGAAAGTGCCATAGGCAGATTGTTCATATTTTTCTAATAATTTTTCGTATATAAATTATTTCATTTGGAGTTAAGGTTAATTTTCTATGAATTTTTGAATTTTAAACTAATTTATGGAATTTTTTGGTTATTTTATAAAAGAATATGTCCAGAAAAGGATTTACTAGGTCAGCATGACGACATCACTGTGTCAGCAGGTCAACTGGGTTGACCCAGGTCAAACCTGACGTGCGGGTCCTACCTGTCACCGACACATGGGCTAACCCGTGGTTAATTTGTTACGTAGGGTCCACTGTTAGTGAATAAGTGGTTAACTAAATAGTGATTAGGACCTAATCTAACTACTGCCACATCATCACCGCCGGAGTTTAGCCGGCGGCGTCCATCTCGCGTGGCGTAGGCCTCGGGTTTGAGCTATGGTCCACGGTTTCGAGCGCGGTTTGCGGCTATGACGAGCTGGAAGTGCGGCGAATTCAGGGGTGGTCGCGTGGTGCGCTGGGGCGGCGTGTAACCATGGAGGCGACGAGCCAGGCAACCACCGGACTTTGGGCATCCATGGTTTCGGTGTTACGGTGCACAGCGAGCTCGACCGAAGGGCTCTACGGGTTCCTAGGTTCACCAGGAGCACTACAATGCAATGAACAGAAGTGGAGGAGCTCGGGAGCACGAAGTTCACTGGCCATGGTGGCGGCCGGAGCTCGGAGCTCTCGAGGATGCTGCTCGGGCACATATTCGTCCAGGAAGGTAGGTGGAAATGGAGAGAATCTCACTTCGGTTTGGCAGAGCGTCTAAGCGGGCTCGGGGACGCGCCAGAGTGGCCGAATCGACGGAGAAGGGCGCCGGAGCCGAAGCTTGAAGACGATGGTGATGGCGATGTTGCGAAGCGTCCGGGCTCAAGTGGCTCGACAAGGAGGTTGCGACGATCGTTTCGTTGCTCTAGGACACGAGGATGAGACGAGAGGGGTGCGGTGGCAGCGGTGAACGGCGACGGTGGCGATGGCGCGTTCGGGTGAGCGTGAGAGGGCGAGACAGAGGAGGGGGAGGCGAGCAGAGAGAGGGAAGTGGGCGAGGGGGTCGCAGGCATCACCCAGCTGAGCTGGGTAGCACGGGAGGCGAGAAGGAGGTGGCCGCTGCGGTGGCCGCAGGTGAGGGAGTCCTGGATTAAGGGGTCCTCGGACAGCCGGACTGTATACATGGGCCGGACTGTTGGGCTATAAATATACAAGACAAAATACTTCTTCCCATGTCCGGATGGGACTCTCCTTTGCGTGGATGGCAAGCTTGGCGATTCAGATATGTAGATTCCTTTTCTCTGTAACCGACTATTGTGTAACCCTAGCCCCTTCCGGTGTCTATATAAGCCGGAGGGTTTAGTCCGTAGAGACAACAACAATCATAATAATAGGCTAGACTTCAGGCCCTCTCTATGGATGTAATACCCTACTTACTGCCCCTACCCGAGATCCGCCGGTTTTGACACCGACATTTGTGCTTCCATTGAGAGTTCCGATGCGTCGTCACCAGAAGGCTTGATGGCTCCATCAATCATCTACAACAACGCAGTCCAGAGGGAGATCTTCCTCCCCGGACATATCTTCGTATTTAGCGGCTTCGCACTGCGGGCCAACTCGCTTGGCCATCTAGAGCAAATCGATAGCTACGCCCCTAGCCATCAGGTCAGATTTGGAAGCCTGAATTTTGTGGCCGATGTCCGCGGAGACTTGATCTTCGACGGATTCGAGCCCAGGAAGTATGTCCCCTGCCACCATGATGAGCAGACCTCATCGTCCAAAGACGGGAAGCTTAACCCCGCCACGGGAGCCGCAGACTGAGCAGCGCTCGAGCCGCACACATACCCAACATCGAGCTGGGCTTATGTCACCGGAACCTCGGACTCGTCTCCGGCCATAGGTTCCGGACCGTGTGCATCCGCGTCCGTCGAACCTGATTGGGCGCCGACCTTGGAGTTCAGCTCCATGGATATCTTCCAGCACTCACCTTTAGGCTACGTCTTAAACTCATTAAAATCCCTCTCCTTGTCAGGGGACTCTTAGCCAAACTATGTCCAGTTCGAATGGGAAGCGGACGATGAAGAACTTCGTTTCCCACCCACCACCCACTTTATAGCCATTTTCGATGACTTAACTGACATGCTTGATTATGACTCCGAGGACATCGATGGTATGGACGACGATGCCGGAGAGGAGTAGGAACCACCGCCTACAGGGTGTTGGACAGCCACCTCCTCGTACGATAGATGGTGGATACACCCAAAGAAAACAACGGCGACAATGAAAATCCAATCAAGGATAAACCTCCTGAGATACAGCCAAAGCGCCGACGTCAGCGACGCTTCTCTAGGCCATGCCGTAGTAAAAACAGCAACACCGTCACAGGAGAAAATAACACTCTGGACGACACCGAAGACAATGAAAATCCAGCTGAGCCAACCTCCGAGCAGGAGGAACAGGAGGATGGGCGAGTCAGCCCTGACAAACAGGCCATGAATGAAGGCTCGGAGGATAGCAACTACCTTCCGCTCTCCGAGGATGAGGTGAGCCTCGGCGACGAAGATTTCATCGTGTCTGAGGAGCCTGACGAACAGGAACGCTTTAAGCGCCAGCTAATTGCCACCGCAAGGAGCCTGAAAAAGAAGCAGCAACAGCTTCAAGCTGATCAAGATCTACTCAATGAAAGATGGACTGATGTCCTAGCAGTCGAGAAATATGGCCTCAAGTGCCCAACCAAAAGCTACCCGAAGCACAAACTATTACCATAGTTCGATGACGAGGTGATGGAGCCCGTCCTACCGAGGCATAATGCAGCTCCACCACGTGGCCAAGACAAAGCGGCACCTCGAGCCGAACACCAGCCCACACTACCTCACCGTAGAAACGGAATACAACAGCTCGGGGAAACACACATGACCTGCGGTGTGACTTGGAAAATAGAGCAGGTCAGACAAGATCAATCTATGGATCGCAGGGGCGTGCCCCAATGTGCAAACGATGGCCACCCAGCTGAACGTGACAAACATAACCACGTCCGGGCCAAAAACCATAGACAAACTCCATCCGAGCTACGTCATGACTTGGCCCAATATAGAGGCACCACAAACCCCCTTTGCTTCACTAACGAAGTAATGGAACATGAATTCCCAGAAGGGTTTAAACCCGTGAACATCGAATCATATGATGGCTCAACAGACCCCGCGGTATGGATTGAGGATTTTCTTCTCCATATTCACATGGTCCGCGGTGATGATCTTCACGCCGTCAAATACCTCCCGCTCAAGCTCAAGGGACCAGCCAGGTACTGGTTGAACAGCCTGCCCGAAAACTCCATTGGCAGCTGGGAGGACTTGGAGGATGCCTTCCTCGTCAACTTTCAAGGCACATATGTCCGACCTCCGGATGCCGACGACTTAAATTACATAGTTCAACAGCGTGGAGAGTCAGCTAGGAAATTCTGGACTAGGTTCTTTACTAAAAAGAACCAGATAGTCGACTGTCCGGACGCTGAAGCCCTAGCGGCCTTTAAACACAGCATCCGTGATGAATGGCTCGCCCGACACCTAGGCCAAGAAAAGCCTAAGTCCATGGCAGCCCTCACGACACTCATGACCCACTTTTGTGCGGGCGAAGATAGCTGGCTAGCCCGTAGCAATAACAACACAGGTGAACCTGGCACTTCGACAGCCAGAAACAGCAACGGCAAGACCCGACGCAACAGACACAAGCGTAAAAACAATGGAAACAACGCCAAAGACATGGCGGTCAATGCCGGATTCAGTGGCTCTAAATACGGTCAGCGGAAGAAGCCATGTAAGAGAAACAATCCGGGCCCGTCCAGTTTGGACTGCATACTCGATCATCCATGTAAAATCCACGGCACTCCTGATAAACCAGCCAATCACATCAACAGAGAATGTTGGGTCTTCAAATAGGCCGGAAAGTTAAATGCCGAGAACAAGGAGAAGGGGTCCCAAAGCGAGGACGATGACAAGGAGCCCCGGCCACCGAACACGAGGGGACAGAAGAAGTTTCCCCCCAAGTTAAAATAGTAAACATGACATACACCACCCATATCCCCAAGAGGGAGCGCAAGCGCGCACTCAGGGATGTCTACGCGATGGAGCCAGTCGCCCCAAAGTTCAACCTATGGTCGTCCTGTCCGATCACCTTCGATCGCAGGGACCATATTGATGGATTCCACCTTACGCGAGTCCTCATGGATGGTGGCAGTAGCCTAAACCTACTCAATCAGGATACAGTGCGCACAATGAGTATCGATCCCTCAAGGGTCAAGCCCACAAAAACCACCTTTAAAGGTGTCATACAAGGTGTAGAGGCTTGCTGTACGGGCTCAATCACACTGGAAGTGGTCTTCGGATTCCCAAATAATTTCCAAAGCAAAGAGTTGATCTTCGATATCGTCCCCTTCCGTAGTGGCTATCATGCACTGCTTGGACGAACCGCATTAGCTCGATTCAATGCGGTGCCGCACTACGCCTATGTCAAGCTCAAGATGCCCGGACCACGCGGTGTCATAACGGTAAATGGAAACACAGAACGCTCCTTCCGTACTGAGGAGCACACCGCTGCAATTGCAGCAAAAGTACAGAGCAGCCTTTTTAGGCAGAACCTCAATTCGGCAGTAAAGCTCCCGGACACCGTCAAGCGAGTCCGAACTACTCTGCAGCACGACCATCTAGCTTGTCCAGAGCTTGACTAGCAATTCGGCCTCCGTCCCAGTCCCAATCAAGCGACGACACTTGTGCCGCGTGTACATAACTACACACTTAAAATGCCATGGGCCTGGACGGAGGCATAGCTACACCGTGGTCCGTGACGTGGCTCAACCGCTCCTGGACCCGCATACCTTCACCTTTCCTTTTTCTTTCAGGTTTTTCTCTTATCGAGGATTTTTCTAACAACCTGATCATCGAACCTATCAAGGGACGGATACACCAAGAAGGCAAGAAGCTCTGACGTACAAGGGAACCCCCAGGTGGTCTCTGCTAATGATCGTTATACTTGTTTTAAAAACCCGACGCAGCTCGCCCTTGGTCATGGAATTTCAAATAGCCCTATTTGCTTATCGCATTACTTGTACAAATATGCCTTGACGTATCAATCAAATTCCAATGGAAAATAATTTGCGGCTCAACGTTTGCGGCGTCAGCTTATGACTTGATTTTTTTCCCTTTCTTTATATTCTTATCAATTGTGCCCGTACACTCTGGTACGCCTTAATTCGCCAGGGGCTTCATCATGCCCCACAATAAGGCAATAAAGTCCGAACACTTTTACAGTAGAGTTCGGCACCCCGAACTTATAGCATTATATGCATCTTCTCCGAATCATGTCTTTGGTCAATAGTTGGGTTGCTCGGCTCCTGTGCTTACTACCTTACGTTTCGCTATAACAGCGAGGGTAGTAAAGGGAGAACTACTGCGATTGTGTCCTGGTTCTTCTGGATGAGCACCTCAGTAGAGAAAGCCGAAAACTGACTGTCATGATGCGGTGAGAGCTGGTCAGCTGTTCGAGAGGTTACAATCTTTAGCGATTTTTTCTGCATTATGCGATGAATCGGTTTTTATCCGATTAGGCCTGTATAGCGCCCCAAGTTCGGACTTCCGAACACCAGGGGTTGCGCCAAAATTTTTCTAGTCAAACTCCTATGGCTAAGTGAGAGTAATAAAGCCGCATAGTCCGATTACCTGGTTCGTTGCGCTAAGCACCTCCTTAAAGGACCAAAACCTTGGATAAAGAGTGTTTAGATTTATCCCGAACACCCCCGTACTACCTACGTGGGGGCAGAAGCCGACGACTGGCCAACTCAAAAATTTAACAAAATGGCCGCACAAGAGGAAAATTTTAAATAACAGACATTATATTACATAACGGATCTGTTTCATAGTACATGACATGATAACATGAGTGTATTCATGGGAATATGATATCCTTAGCACATTGCTCCGCCACAAGGTGGGATCCCTCAAGGACACTGTCAAAATATAGTTGGGGTTTGCAGTGCTCCTTGCCCTTGGGCGGCCCCTCGGTCATCAGCTTTGTGGCGTCCATCTTCGCCCAGTGCATCTTGGCATGGGCAAAGGCCATTCGCGCGCCATCAATACAGACCAACCACTTGATGGCATCAAGCCGAGGGCAGGCACTAACAAGCCACTGCACAAGTCCGAAGTAGCTGCTGGAAATGGCTTTGGTAGGCCATAGCCGGATTATTAAATCCTTCATGGCTAGTTCGGCCGCCCTATGCAGCTCGACTAGCTGTGTTAGCTAATCGCTAAAGGGCACTGGATGTTCTGGTCCAAGGTATTGTGACTAGAACAGCTTCTCCGTAGAGCTCCCCTCTTCGACTCGATAGAATACCACAACATCTGACACGCTGCACGGCAGATCCGTAAACGCCCCTAGAGAACTCCAAATCTGGGTCAGTAAAAGGAACCTTCCCTTCACATATCTGCTTTGCATAATGAAAGCCTTACCCGCCGCGATCTTCTTGGCTGCCAAGATTTCCTGGAGGGCGCCCTGGGCTTCGGCCTGGGCATCACGTGTGCTCTGGCGGGTCTTGGCAAGTTCGGACCCTTGCTCCTTGAAATCGCTCTCCAAGGACTCACACTTCTTGACAATGTCCTGGAGCTCTCGCTGGACCTCACTAACCCGGGCCTCATGCTTTTCGCATACGGATCATTCCTTGGCCGCTTTGTCCTCGGCCTTGGCCAGCGCCTTCTTGAGGGCCTCTACTTCGGTTGTTGCCCCTAATAAATTTCATGGCACTTTTATTAGCACGAATCATTCATCCTTCCTAAATATATACACAGGTTACTGCGTACCTTGACTGTCCTCCAGCTACTTCTTCACGCGGCCGAGCTCTTCCTCGGCCCGCTCCAGATTCTGCTTCAATCCGAAGACTTACGCAGTATGAGCGGACACAGCTAACAACAATGCCTGCTTGTTCACATAGACATTTTAGATTAGACTCCTGCGAAAATTATTTGGTCCTCTGTTCGACTTTGCTTTCTAAACACCGGACAGAGTATCAGGGGCTATTGTCTATACCGTGACATTATTTTTATACAATTACATTACTTACCTCAAAGCCTGTTAGAAGGCCAGCGCAGGCTTCGGTCAGTCCGCTTTTTGCGGACTGGACCCTTTCAATCGCCGTACCCATAAGGGTACGGTGTTCCTCAACAATGGAAGCACCTTGCAGTGCTTCCAGCAAACTGTCCAGTGCCTCTAGATGGACAGAGGTCACCGGTGGAGTAGGTGCACCTCCCTCTTTCGAAAGAGGCGACCTACCTGATTCCGGAGCCGCTTGGGTCTACGGAACTATACTCGGCTGAGGGCCAATTTGGATATGGCCCCCGTCGTCAGTCTCCACGGGGGTTTGCTCCCCCAGGTGTTTGGCAGCCGAGGCTTCACCCTCCGGCGCCTCCTTGACGGCCTCCGGATTCTCTCCCGGGCCGGGGATCCTTCGGGACGATGCTTCGGTGCCATCCAGGCCCCGGGGAGAGGATGCCGATGGAAGGGTCCCACTTTCCATTGCTGCCGGGTCCAGCGAATCCTCTGAAGATAAGGACCGCGTGAGGTTGGACCGAGCCGGACTGCAAATGCATAATTTAGCACATTAAAACAATGAAATAAAAAGGCCGGATACATGAATGTGTCCGGACACTTATGATTTGGCTAGGGGCTTCTCCCTGGGCTCCCACTCCCAGCTGCTGTCGATGGGCACTGCGGAGCTGTCCAGAAGGGAAGCTTTCGCCTTCTTGGACACCTCATCCTCCAAATGTGTGGAGTCCATCCTCTTCTTTCTCTGCTGTGCAAGGGGGGAGTGGATTTCTTCTTCTTCCTCCTCCACTTCCTTGTCGTCTTCGGCGACAGAGGAGTGAGCCTCGGCGTCTTCGGACATCGCGTCTGAAGTGCCCTTGCGACGGAGACCACCTCTGGTCCCCTTGGCCTACTTCTTGGCCTTCTTCTCCGACACCTGATAAGGCACCGAAACCAGCATCTTCACCAGAAGCGGGACTTCTGGGTCTTCGGGCAGCGGAGCCGGACAGTTAATCCGCTCCACCATCTTTGTCCATTCCTGAAAAAGTGATAGGGGGGCTTAGATGCCTTCCTCGGGTGTGCAACTAAAGGGCATACCTTGAAAATATGAAAGAGCTTACCGGATTAGCGGGGTGAGTTAAGTCATGTCTACGATCCTCATTCGTGGGTGGTGGCGTCTTGCTGGCCTTGATTAGCACCTTACAAATATCTTCGTGCGTCATGTCGAAGAGCTCTAGTAGCATCTGGTGCTTGGCCGGATCATACTCCCACAAATAGCAAGTCCGGCATTGGCACGGAAGGATCCGGCGGACGAGCATAACCCGGATCACGTTGACGAGCTTGATTCTCTTGTTTATCATGCTCTGGATGCGCGTCTGGAGCACAGTCAGCTCGTCCGAAGAGCCCCAGCTCAGGCCCTTCTCTTGCCAGGAGGTGAGCTGCATCAGGACTCCGGATCAGAATGTGGGAGCCGCCACCCAATTGGTGCCGCGCGGCTCGGTGATGTAGAACCACCCCGACTGCCACCCTTTGACAGTCTCCACGAAGCAGCCTTCGGGCCAGGTGACATTGGGGCTCCGGGGTGAGGTGGGATGCGGAGGAAGGCCTCACACATGACCATAAATGCCGAGATGTTGAGGATAGAGTTGGGGGCCAGATCGTGGAAGTCTAACCTATAGTAGAACATTAGTCCGTGGACAAACGGGTGGAGAGGGTATCCTAGCCCGCGGACGAAGTATGAGAGGAACATCACCCTCTCCTGGGGCTCCGGGGTGGGGACGATCTGTCCCTTGGCCGGAAGTCGGTGAGCGATTTCCGTGGCGAAGTACCCGGCCTCCCGGAGCTTCTTGATATCATTCTCCTTGATGGAGGAGACCATCCACTTGCCTCCTGCTTCGGATCTGGACATGGTTGGAGAGCTTTTTTTTGGATGGAGAAAACGAGATCTTGGGCGCTGGAGCTTGAGAATGGATGGGCAGAGGAGGAAGAAGGTGTGGGTGAAAATGAGGAATCCTTATCCCTTTATAAAGGCAGTGAATATTATGCGCCTCCCCACTCGCCTATTCCCCAAGGGCCATGCAGATGGCACGGTTGGGTTACCCATGCCCGTATTGATGAGAATCCCGTGATAAGGGGACACGATCTCTGCTTTGACAAGACGTGCCAATAAAACCGCTGTCACGCCCAAGATGTGACCCTATCCTAAAGGAACTCGAAGGTCCCACCAAGGATAGAAGCGCATCTTGAAGACGCTTTTGCAAGGTGGATATCATTACATCAACATTACAAAATAAATGGGGATAAATACAAAAGGCATACAATGCCACAAAATACAACATCATCTTACATAAGAGCACCATCCGACTACGGATGAATCACAAACAGAAAACTCAAACGACATCCACCCTGCTAGCCCAGGCTGCCGACCTGGAACCTATCCCCTGATCGAAGAAGAAGCAGAAGAAGAACTCCAAAACAAGCAAGCATCACTCTCGTGTCATGATCATCGCATAACCTGCACCTGCAACTGTTGTTGTAGTAATCTGTGAGCCACGAGGACTCAGCAATCCCATTACCATGGGTATCAAGACTAGCAAAGCATAAAGGGAAAGGAAGGGGGGTAAAGTGGTGAGGTTGCAGCAGCGACTAAGCATATACGGTGGCTAACATACGCAAATAAGAGCGAGAAGAGAGCAAGTGGAACGGTCGTGAAGCTAGCAATGATCAAGAGGTGATCCTGAACTCCTATTTACGTCAAACATAACACAGAAACCGTGTTCACTTCCCGGACTCCGCCGAGAAGAGACCATCATGGCTACACACGCGGTTGATGCGTTTTAATTCGGATCTGGTGTCAAGTTATCTACAACCGGACATTAACAAATTCCCATCTGCCACATAACCATGGGCACGGCTCTCGAAAGTTTATACCCTGCAGGGGTGTCCCAACTTAGCCCATGATAAGCTCTCGCAATCAACGAAGGATATTCCTTCTCCCAGGAAGACCCGATCAGTCTCGGAATCCCGGTTTACAAGACATTTCGACAATGGTAAAACAAGACCAGCAAAGCCGCCTGATGCGCCAACAATCCTGATAGGAGCTGCACATATCTCGTTCTCAGGGCAACACCGGATAAGTCAATCTACGAGTAAAACTAGACCTCAAGTTTCCCCGAGGGGGCCCCGTAGGCTGCTCAGTTCGGACCAGCACTTAGAGAAGCACTGGCCCCGGGGGGGGCTAAAATAAAGATGACCCTCGGGCTCCGGAAACCCAAGGGAAAAAGGGGTAGGTGAGGCAAATGGTAAAACCAAGGTTGGGCCTTGCTGGAGGAGTTTTATTCAAAGCGAACTGTCAAGGGGGTCCCATAAATCACCCGACCGCGTAAGGAACGCAAAATCCGGGAACATAACACCGGTATGACGGAAACTAGGGCGGCAAGAGTGGAACAAAACACCAGGCATAAGGCCGAGCCTTCCACCCTTTACCTAATATATAGATGCATTAATAATATAAGATATATTGTGATATCCCAACATCATCCTGTCCACCATGGAGAAATCTTCAACTTCACCTGCAACTAACAACGCTATAAGAGTGGCTGAGCAGAAGCGGTAACATAGCCAAGCAACGGTTTGCTAGGAAGGGTGAAAAAGGTTAGAGGCTGACATGGCAATTTGGGAGGCTTGAAGAGCAAATGATAGGTAGCGCAGCATAGCGATAGAACGAAGCAACTAGCATAGCAATGATAGTAGTGAGATCCAGGGTAGCGGTCATCTTGCCTGAAATCCCGCTAGGAAGAAGAACGAGTCGATGAAGTAGACGAACCAACGTAGTCGAACGAATCCTCACAACTCCAGAACGAAACCGAAGCTAACGAGAGAAGCAACCCGGAAAGAAGCAAACAATATGGTAAACAACCATCACAAAGACATGGCATGATGCACACTCAAGTATGATGCATGTCCGGTATTACGAGTTGCATATTGACGAAACACCACATCAATTATTTAGTACTCTCTTGTTTATGCACCCAACAATATTAAATGTTGTTAAACATGGCAAGGGGTGAAGCATAATTTAAACTACCTACCTAGGCAAGTTTAAATGAGGCCGGAACAACAAACAACAATTCCGGAAAATCCTCATGTCCATATTTATGAATTTGGTACTGTTCTGCCGTAAAACATATTTTATT
Source organism: Triticum dicoccoides (assembly GCF_002162155.2). Classification (NCBI taxonomy): domain Eukaryota; kingdom Viridiplantae; phylum Streptophyta; class Magnoliopsida; order Poales; family Poaceae; genus Triticum; species Triticum dicoccoides. The sequence continues at coordinate 233,605,061 of NC_041389.1, forward strand.
GTTGTTAAACAGGAAAATAAACTCCACCATGTTAAACTATGCATTTTCCACCCCATTTACATATAAAGTTTATTAAAATTGGAGCTACGGTTATTTAGTTATGAAATAAATCATTTTAACATGGCATTTTAGCAAATTAATGCAAACAGCAACTTAAACATCTTTAACATGGATGAAAGTAGCATATTATGAAAGTGCATGAAAAACTGAGCAAGTTACATATATGACATGTTTAAATCCGATGCACGGTTATTTATTTGTGAGTAATTTAAAATCAAGGCATTTTCTGTAATTATTAATGCACTCGTTTAAATCGCAAAATCGTCCAGGGAAAAAAACATGAGATGGGTCGAAACTACTGGGCGCGGGACCTCAGCAGCAGTAGCAGAATCGGGCCAAGCCCAAGTAGGAACAGAGGAGTGGCACTGGGGATCTGCTCACCATGGGCTCTGGCCCAGTCGGAGGAGAGCAGCTGGGCTCCGGTCGACGGGCGAAGGGGAGGTGGCCCAAGCACAAGCTGGCGCTGGACTTGCCGAAGGCACGGTCAACGCGAGACACGGGCGAACGGGTGCCTCGTCCTCTGCTCGTCAGGAAGCAGAGCAGCGGCGGCGTCTTCAGGCGATGCAGGGTGTAGCGGCGGATGGAGCTCCTACTCCGGCGACGCGGCGGTGCAAGGAACGAAGCGAGGTGCGGAACCGGGCGCTGTAACAGAGAACAACGAGAGAAGGGGTCGTGTGAGAGAGCGGAAGCTTCAGCGAAGAAGAGAAAGGGGAAGGGAGCAGGTGCGGCAAGGACGACCTGCTGGTGCTACTCACCTGCGGGACGACGGCGAGGGTGGAGCAAGGAGACGGCATGGGCGACGAGGTGGAGGTTGGGGACGGCCCGATCTGGCCAGAGACGAGGCCATGGTGACGCTGAAGTAGGCGGCGCACGTCCTCTGTTCAAAAGACAGAGAGTTTGAGCGACAGAGGGAGAGAGCGGGAGAAACGACAGCAGGAGGAGAACGAAGGGAGAGAGAAGGAAGCAGGGGTATGGCCTGGCCGTGGTCGATGCGGCGCCGGGCGTGCTCGGGGTGAGGGCACCATGGACCGAGAGGAGGGAGCTGCGGCCAACCATGGATGTTCCTGGTACAAAGAGGGAGAGGCATGAGAGACGAGGGAGAGAACCAGAGGGAGGAGGGACGGAGGAGAAGAAGAGGGGAAAGGGCGACGGGGTCCTGGTTGCATCGTTGCCGATGGCGTTTGGGTGCCCCGGCGAGCTGCGGCTTGTCGCCGGCAGCGACGGAAACGGAGGAGATGCTCGGGCGAGAGGCTGTTGCCTCGGCTCGATCCAGATCAAGCGGGGCTGGGGCTGCACTGGTTGGTGGCTTCAATTGCCGGCGGGAGCTAGGGGATTGGGTCGATGGGGAAAACGAGGAGGAGACCAGGGGAGGCGCTGGTTGGATCGCTGGTGATCCTGAGGGGAACCAGAGAGAGGAGCGGCTGGGAGGAGGATCCCTAGAAAATAGGGTTTGGTCCAAAATGTACTAGGGGTAGACTATATATATATGGGAAAAGAGAGGAGTTGGATCATAAGATCAAAATCCGACGGCCGAGAAAAGATAGGTTAGGAAAGTCTAAATAAGAAACGGAGATGTTTTTTAGATGTTTGGGGATGATCTGAACCCATTGGTAATGAAAGCCCGGGTCAGGTTCGGGGAAGTATTCGGACGCACGAAAGAGGGGGTCGGTGGTTGTAGAGAGGTTAGGTGGTTTGACAAGAGGGAAACGAAAACACGGTTGGTCTCGGAACGGTCAACGAAGGCAAGGGGGGACGCGGCAACTACGAACGGGTGCAAGTTTTATGAAAACATGCAGATGCAAATGATGACATGAGATGAAATGCAAGACATGAACAAAATGCAAAACAAAAACCCAACCACGGAGGAAAATAACATATCGCATCTCCGGAAAAGGCAAGAGTTGGAGTTACGAATATGGAAAGTTGTATCCGGGGCGTTACAACACTCCACCACTACAAGAGGATCTCGTCCTGAGATCTAGGATGGCACCGGAGGGAAAAGGAAGAGGGTAAAACAAAGTTGCTTCTTTGACGAACGAGTGAAACCACGAACCTTGAGAGGTTGAGCAATTTAAAAGAAAGAGTACAACAGAGATGAACGAGATTGCAAACAATCCATTAGAAAAGAGGAACAAGGAGTATTACGAGAACTTGAAGATTGCAAAGACATGAAGCAAGAGTTTAATGGACAAGATAGAATTCAAAACCACTACGGTTAAAACAAGATGGGAGAGGAAAAATTCGGGCAGCACTCCGGTTGAACATGGAAGGAATAGAACATGAACTTGAGAAGATGGGATGATACTTGATGAAATCAACAGCACACTGCCTCCGGAACTATTGAAAAAATGGCACAATGGGTAAGAAGGATTTCGGAGAGCACTCAGGTTGAAAATAGAGGCAAAACTTGACAAGGTGAAAGAACTTGAATTAGAACATAACACTCCGGTTAAATGGATAAGCAAGAAAAGAACACGATCCTCACAAAACGAGGTGATGGGTAAAGAGCACAACATCACGATGCCTCCGTAACGAAAGTATAGAAGTTAGATCACTAGGATAAAGGGACGAAGAAGAAAATGACAAATTTTGCCACAAGTGAACTTGGAAAGCACCCTTGCAAAGTAGGATTTAACGGAGTTGTTGGAAAATCAACAACGAAAAACACAAGCTTGTTGTGGGCTTATGGCAAAACATCTCAAAATGATGAGGTGACAACCGGCCACTAACAGAAAAAATTGATTGGTTGAGATCAATGAAGATAAGAGAAACTTCTTTCACCAAGAGGATAATTGGAGAACTTGGGTCATTAATAAGCACCACAGTTAGCAACATTCCTTCGGGAAGGCTTTTAGGTGAAATCTAACACAAGATAACTCCAACAACGAGGTTGGATTTAAAATACCTCATTCTTGACAACATATGAATCATGAAACATGAAGGAAATTGTCAAGAGTGAAATAACACCACCTCAAAAGATAAGGTAGAAAGAATTGCACTTTGGATGCAAGATGAAGAATGCTTGAACTCCTCAAAACAAAACATGTGTTAAGCACCATGTTTATTTTAGAGTAAAGCTTGGCGGATCATAACTTCAAGAGAAATCTTGAAGAACAATTGAAGAATGAAAAGAATCCTTGATGAACCACCATGTAGAGCCTCCATGGAGAACTCCGGTAATAAAAGGATGATAAAAAGAAAGAGAAGTTGAAAACACAAGGTGAAGCTGTGCAACAATTTAGGTGGAGCTTCGTGATGAAATAACCGAGAGAACTTGGAACTCCGAAAAGAAAAGATGAACACGAGAACCGAGAATTACTTCATCATGAACAATCTCTGGAAGAAAAGAATTAATCACCTCGAGGAAATAAGAATAAAATTTATTGTATGCTTATCCTTCATCAAATTAAATTGATGACAAGCAATGGATTTGGCATACTACTTATTCTTCTTGATGGATTAAGGATAGAGATAGCGCAAACTTGAGAAGCTATCGATGGAACCACCGGTGGGATTTGGAAACAACGAATATTTGATATGATAACGAAGGAAGAGAAATCTTGAACGAACCACCATAAGAATTGAAAATGAAAGTAGCAAAGGAACAATTCACCGGGAAGAATTCGAAAACGAATGGAGATACTTGAGGGGATTTAGATACATGAGAACGAAGAGATCATGAACTGATTAGAGGGTATTTGAACGATTCACCGGTAAGATTTGGAGAAGAGGGCTGAAAGCTGGAATGAATAATTATGAGGTGATGGGCTCCAGAGAATCAAACTGAAAAGACTCCTGAATTGCTCCAGATGGATGAAAAAAATTCTCACAATCGAAAACAATTGTGAGAGGATGGCATCAAGCTAGAACCATGAATCTTGAAGAGAATGGAGCAAGATTTAAGAGAAACTCTTCTTCGGTCTTCACATGTTGAGAATGATGATGAGAACCACCATGACAATTGTTGAGGCACTCCGGAATGAAAATTGGAAAGGTTGAACCAATGATGAAAAGAATTTGAAAGATCTTGGAGAAATACATATGACTGATGATAACTCATTCTTACGTCAAACTTTGAAAAGAATATTAGAAGCTCCGGGAAAACTAGAAGAGTCAGGTAAGATCCTGGGAAAAGACCTGTGGGTTAGGGCCCACTCAAAATAAAACACCATTGAACAATTTTAAAGAGAGGTTGCACCGGTTGAATTAAATGGCTTGAATGAGATAACAACCTCGAAATATCTTGAACGGATTAAGAATGGAAACATGAATCTTCGGAGATATCTTCAGCACTCCAGAACAAATGAATAGGAAGAAGTGAATGATTAAGAGGTGCATCGATATGAGAAAGCATTAGAAACGAGGAAAGGAATATGATGAATATCGAAAGCTTGAATTGGATCCACCGGAGAAGAAACAACAATGGAGGATGATGAACTTGAAACTGTTGAGCATCTTCATGGGAAATCACCGGATAAGAACATTGAAAGAAAAGAATGAAGAGACTTCCCATTAATAAAAGGATACATGATTAAGAAACCAGAGTCCTTGAAGAAAAAGGGTGGGAGGGTGGGAAAACAAAGGCAACTTGGGATGGTTGAGACAAACAATGTTGAGAAAATCTTAGAATTGATCTCACAAATGTTGAAATGATCGGATCCACTTGAAGAGAAGCACACCAGTTGGAAAGAATTGACATGACAATCTCGATGATCAAAAGGAATAGTACTCCCATAGAAATATGAGAACACTGCTTAGGAAAGGTATGGATTCAACATTTGACTTCGAAGCAACTCGAATACCACAAATAAAACAAAACAAAGGATTTGGCTTGCAGAATAAGCCGGAAACAAACATATGATAGAGATTTACCCAATCCCATATCATGCATCTGTCGGAAAGATATTCTAGGAGCTACTAGAATTCCCACCTATAAACTCCCGAAACTTTCTGGTTATGCAATCTGGTGTTGGGGATACAGGGGAAGCAATATATCTCACCCAAACTAACAATCCCTACATCCAGTTGTATCCATCCGTCAACACATAACCAAAAAAACTCCAGAAATCATGTACCTCAACCTTCGAAAAGCATCAGTTATACGAGCTATGGCAATACTCCCGAACTCCCCAGTACTGGGTGGAGTCGAGGTTATCTCACCAACAACTGCATAAAAGAGATTTTCGATGTCGGCAAAACTCAGGTATTCCAGAACTGCAACGATAAAATTGTGACGACAACACCTCAGAGCTCAACTCCCCGGGACACTGCCACAACCCCTAAATGTCAGGAGGCACCAAGAACAATGTTCTCGTCATAAGAATATCGGAACGATTACAAGATACCCGCGAGATCCTAAAAAAATGAGAAAAAAATTGAGGAGAGGAAAGACAAAACATCTACGTCGAGAGTCCTCACCCAAGCGACGAAGGGGCTGAGGAGTAAAAAGAATCCTACTCTCCGATATATATAATCCTAAGACTCAAAATAGTTTTCTTCTAGACTCAACAACGGCCAACAATCAAGTGGGCTCCTATGGTCGGTCGAGGCTCTGATACCAACTTGTCACGCCCTAGATGCGACCCTATCCTAAAGGAACTCGAAGGTCCCACCAAGGATAGAAGCGCATCTTGAAGACGCTTTTGCAAGGTGGATATCATTACATCAACATTACATAATAGATGGGGATAAATAGAAAAAGGCATACAATGCCACACAAATACAACATCATCTTACATAAGAGCACCATCCGACTACGGATGAATCACAAACAGAAAACTCAAACGACATCCACCCTGCTAGCCCAGGCTGCCGACCTGGAACCTATCCCCTGATCGAAGAAGAAGCAGAAGAAGAACTCCAAAACAAGCAAGCATCGCTCTCGCGTCATGATCATCGCATAACCTGCACCTGCAACTGTTGTTGTAGTAATCTGTGAGCCACGAGGACTCAGCAATCCCATTACCAGGGGTATCAAGACTGGCAAAGCATAAAGGGAAAGGAAGGGGGTAAAGTGGTGAGGTTGCAGCAGCGACTAAGCATATATGGTGGCTAACATACGCAAATAAGAGCGAGAAGAGAGCAAGCGGAACGGTCGTGAAGCTAGCAATGATCAAGAGGTGATCCTGAACTCCTACTTACGTCAAACATAACACAGAAATTGTGTTCACTTCCTGAACTCCGCCGAGAAGAGACCATCACGGCTACACACGCGGTTGATGCATTTTAATTCGAATCTGGTGTCAAGTTATCTACAACCGGACATTAACAAATTCCCGTCTGCCACATAACCGCGGGCACGGCTCTCGAAAGTTTATACCCTGCAGGGGTGTCCCAACTTAGCCCATGATAAGCTCTCGCGATCAATGAAGGATATTCCTTCTCCCAGGAAGACCCGATCAGTCTCGGAATCCCGGTTTACAAGACATTTCGACAATGGTAAAACAAGACCAGCAAAGCCGCCCGATGCGCCAACAATCCCGATAGGAGCTGCACATATCTCGTTCTCAGGGCAACACCAGATAAGTCAAGCTACGAGTAAAACCAGACCTCGAGTTTCCCCGAGGGGGCCCCGCAGGCTGCTCAGTTTGGACCAGCACTTAGAGAAGCACTGGCCCGGGGGGGGGCTAAAATAAAGATGACCCTCGGGCTCCAGAAACCCAAGGGAAAAAGGGGTTGGTGAGGCAAATGGTAAAACCAAAGTTGGGCCTTGCTCGAGGAGTTTTATTCAAAGCGAACTGTCAAGGGGGTCCCATAAATCACCCGATCGTGTAAGGAATGCAAAATCTGGGAACATAACACCGGTATGACGGAAACTAGGGCGGCAAGAGTGGAACAAAACACCAGGCATAAGGCCGAGCCTTCCACCCTTTATCAAATATATAGATGCATTAATAATATAAGAGATATTGTGATATCCCAACATCATCCTGTCCACCATGGAGAAATCTTCAACTTCACCTGGAACTAACAACGCTATAAGAGGGGCTGAGCAGAAGCGGTAACATAGCCAAGCAACGGTTTGCTAGGAAGGGTGAAAAAGGTTAGAGGCTGACATGGCAATTTGGGAGGCTTGAAGAGCAAATGATAGGTAGCGCAGCATAGCGATAGAACAAAGCAACTAGCATAGCAATGATAGTAGTGAGATCCAGGGTAGCGGTCATCTTGCTTGAAATCCCGCTAGGAAGAAGAACGAGTCGATGAAGTAGACGAACCAACGTAGTCGAACGAATCCTCACAACTCCAGAACGAAACCGAAGCTAACGAGAGAAGCAACCCGGAAAGAAGCAAACAATATGGTAAACAACCATCACAAAGACATGGCATGATGCACAATCAAGTATGATGCATGTCCGGTATTATGAGGCATGGCGTGGCAAAGTGCAGCAAACAACACTACAAATTAAGTGGAGCTCAATATGCAACGAGTTGCATATTGACGAAACACCACATCAATTATTTAGTACTCTCTTGTTTATGCACCCAACAATATTAAATGTTGTTAAACATGGCAAGGGGTGAAGCATAATTTAAACTACCTACCTAGGCAAGTTTAAATGAGGCCGGAACAACAAACAACAATTCCGGAAAATCCTCATGTCCATATTTATGAATTTGGTACTGTTCTGCCCTAAAACATATTTTATTGTTGTTAAACAGGAAAATAAACTCCACCATGTTAAACTATGCATTTTTCCACCCCATTTACATATAAAGTTTATTAAAATTGGAGCTACGGTTATTTAGTTATGAAATAAATCATTTTAACATGGCATTTTAGCAAATTAATGCAAACAGCAACTTAAACATCTTTAACATGGATGAAAGTAGCATATTATGAAAGTGCATGAAAAACTGAGCAAGTTACATATATGACATGTTTAAATCCGATGCACGGTTATTTATTTGTGAGTAATTTAAAATCATGGCATTTTCTGTAATTATTAATGCACTGGTTTAAATCGCAAAATCGTCCAGGGAAAAAAACATGAGATGGGCCGAAACTACTAGGCGCAGGACCTCAGCAGCAGTAGCAGAATCGGGCCAAGCCCAAGTAGGAACAGAGGAGTGGCGCTGGGGATCTGCTCACCATGGGCTCTGGCCCAGTCGGAGGAGAGGAGCTGGGCTCGGGTCAACGGGCGAAGGGGAGGTGGCCCAGGCACAAGCTGGCGCTGGACTTGCCGAAGGCGCGGTCAACGCGAGCCACGGGCGAACGGGCGCCTCGTCCTCTGCTCGTCAGGAAGCAGAGCAGCGGCGGCGTCTTCAGGCGATGCAGGGTGCGGCGGCGGATGGAGCTCCTGCTCCGACGACGCGGCGGTGCATGGAACGAAGGGAGGTGCGGAACCGGGCGCTGTAACAGAGAACAACGAGAGAAGGGGTCGTGTGAGAGAGCGGAAGCTTCAGCGAAGAAGAGAAAGGGGAAGGGAGCAGGTGCGGCAAGGACGACCTGCTGGTGCTGCTCACCTGCGGGACGACGGCGAGGGTGGAGCAAGGCGACGGCGTGGGCGACGAGGTGGAGGTTGGGGACGGCCCGATCTGGCCGGAGACGAGGCCATGGCGATGCTGAAGTAGGCGGCGCACGTCCTCTGTTCAAAAGACAGAGAGTTTGAGCAACAGAGGGAGAGAGCGAGAGAAACGACAGGAGGAGGAGAACGAAGGGAGAGAGAAGGAAGCAGCGGTATGGCCTGGCCGTGGTCGATGCGGCGCCGGGCGTGCTCGGGGTGAGGGCGCCATGGACCGAGAGGAGGGAGCTGCGGCCAACCATGGATGTTACTGGTACAGAGAGGGAGAGGCATGAGAGACGAGGGAGATAACCAGAGGGAGGAGGGACGGAGGAGAAGAAGAGGGGAAAGGGCGACAGGGTCCTGGTTGCTTCATTGCCGATGGCGTTTGGGTGCCCCGGCGAGCTGCGGCTTGTCGCCGGCAGCGACGGAAACAGAGGAGATGCTCAGGCGCGAGGCTGTTGCCTCGGCTCGATCCAGATCAAGCGGGGCTGGGGCTGCACTGGTTGGTGGCTTCGATTGCCGGCGGGAGCTAGGGGATTGGGTCAATGGGGAAAACGAGGAGGAGACCAGGGGAGGCACTGGTTGGATCGCTGGTGATCCCGAGGGGAACCAGAGAGAGTGGCGGCTGGGAGGAGGATCCCTAGAAAATAGGGTTTGATCCAAAATGTACTAGGGGTAGACTATATATATATGGGAAAAGAGAGGAGTTGGATCATAAGATCAAAATCCGACGGCCGAGAAAAGATAGGTTAGGAAAGTCTAAATAAGAAACGGAGATGTTTTGTAGATGTTTGGGATGATCTGAACCCATCGGTAATGAAAGCCTAGGTCGGGTTCGGGGAAGTTTTCGGATGCACGAAAGAGGGGGTTGGTGGTTGTAGAGAGGTTAGGTGGTTTGACAAGAGGGAAACGAAAACACGGTTGGTCTCGGAACGGTCAACGAAGGCAAGGGGGGACGCGGCAACTACGAACGGGTGCAAGTTTTATGAAAACATGCAGATGCAAATGATGACATGAGATGAAATGCAAGACATGAACAAAATGCAAAACAAAAAAAACAAAAACCCAACCACGGAGGAAAATAACATATCGCATCTCCGGAAAAGGCAAGAGTTGGAGTTACGAATATGGAAAGTTGTATCCGGGGCGTTACAACCGCACCTCGAAATACGGAGCAGCAGGCTAAAGAACGGTTCGAATAATGACCGGGCAGTGATGTGATGTCACGCTATGAAAAGTTGTCAGCGGATTGGACTGTGAAATATTATACTCTCCACAGTTGTGTGTGGAACTTGTTTTGCAGAGCCGGACACGATTCTTGTGTTCGAAATCTACTTTGAAGTATTCGGAGGAGGAACCCGCCTTGCAATGCCGAAGACAATCTGCACGCTGGACTCATCGTCATTGAAGCCTGGTTCAGGGGCTACTGAGGGAGTCCTGGATTAACGGGTCCTCGGACAGCCGGACTGTATACATGGGCCGGACTATTGGGCTACAAAGATACAAGATAGAAGACTTCTTCCCATGTCCGGATGGGACTCTCCTTTGCGTGGAGGGCAAGCTTGGTGATTCGGATATGTAGATTCCTTTTCTCTGTAACCGACTATTGTGTAACCCTAGCCCCCTCCGGTGTCTATATAAGCCGAAGGGTTTAGTCTGTAGAGACAACAACAATCATAATCATAGGCTAGACTTCTAGGGTTTACCCATTACGATCTCGTGGTAGATCAACTCTTGTAATACTCATATTCAGCAAGATCAATCAAGCAGGAAGTAGGGTATTACCTCCATAGAGAGGGCCCAAACCTGGGTAAACATTGTGTCCCCCGCCTCCTATTACCATTATCCTTAGATGCACAGTTCGGGACCCCCTACCCGAGATCCGCCGGTTTTGACACCGACAGTGAGCGCTCGCGTGCGAGCGCGCAGCTACCTGCTTTGGGGCGAGGGGGATATAGAAAACAAGGGAGGTGCCGGTCTGGGCCGTCTACGGGAGCGAGAGCAGGCCAGGTAAGTGGGCTGCGAGGCCATGTAAGGTTCTGCTCTTTTTTTATTTTTCCTGTTTTCTTTTCTTTTATTTATTCATTGTCCACTCTTTGAATCCAAACAAGTGCCAAATCGTCTCTGAATATTTTTATGTTGCTCAGTGGACTTTTCCAAAGCACATAAAACATTTCAGGGGCATTTGAAGTTATATTCTACTTATAAGAATATAATTCTAATTCAAATAGCTATTAATTTAAATTCAAAGTCCCATAAATAAATCCTTAAAAATGTTCATTATTGTTGGTTTGGATCAAAACCCTTGCCAAAAATATCAAACATCTATGAAGAGCATTTTGGAAACAATGAATGAGATTTTAGGGGTTTTGCCCTACTTTTATTTAAATTTTGAGGCTTTAAAATTCCCTCAGTTCAAATTTCTTGAAAGTGATGCATGAATGATCACTGATGCAACTATCACACTCAACTATTCTAGGGCTGTGACAACTCACCCTCACTAAACAAGAATCTCGTCCTGAGATTCAGGACGTGAGGTAAGAAGACAGAGGGGACACGGAACTGACATAGTATTCAAAATCCATTGCATTCTTCGAGGTCGTTGATTCATTGCATCATGTTGATCTTGACGTCTTTGCTTCTGAGATCTTCATCCAACACGATGACGACAGAAAGAAACTCTACAGGAGAAGATCTCCTCGAAGATCGAGCACTCAATATCAACTCATGGAGTGAGACGTAAGAACATTTCTTGTGTTGAGACATGAAACACACATAACGAGGGATGGAAAGAAATAAATGATGAAGGTTCAATTTTGGTAGGCAATAATTCCACACTTGAGTAAGATGGTGCATGGTTTCAAAGCAGCGAGGAGTTGATTGCCATGATTCCGTAACGGGGCACCTTAGGGAAGGTGACTCATAGAATTATTCTCTTAAGTGGCAAAAAGAATTACTTTTGATACAAAGATCATTGAAACTCTTCATACCAGCCTGAGGCAATTCACAATTGATCATTTGAAAGAATTCCAAACAATGGCATACTCAGTTTGGACAGGGAGCTATGATTATAGAACAACTCGGCAAACGAAGGGCACATTCTGATTGATACCGAAGATATAACCTAGTGCTGAGCTTGCTCTCAAGAACTTGAGAATTTTCATATCCATCAAGGTTTTACCAACATCTATGTCAAAGATCTTGGCAACACTTCATACAACCATGACGAATAATGAAGGACGATGTGAATAGAATAGAGGACAACACTTTCTCAGATTTCACCTTAGCAAAATATGGATGATTGACCGAGAGACATTTAGCACTCCGCTTCTAATGTTCTCCTTGATGTACTAGCGTATGGCATCTAGAACATCAAGTATAGGTCAGACTTCGGAGATACAAAATCCATAAGGAACAACTTCTAGAGTAAGTCACCCAAAATCCTCATGGAGAAGATGGTCAAATTGCTCAATCAAGATACTACAATAGTAGATCTCCCGGCTAGGTGCACCCCCTTTACCAAAACCTACATCATGGTTCTTGGGAGAAGTTCCAATCATCATATCTGCCCGAGATTCAGATCTGGTTGGTAAATGAACTACGATAGCACGCTCCAAAACATGAGATGGTTCTGCTACATACATGTGAACATGTTGTTCAAGACAAGCATGACCATGTAGAAGTCTTACAACAAAACACTACCGAGTTCAGGTGGGGAACCATCATTGAGGAATCGAAGTCCTTGCATAAGTCTTGCTCTTAAAGAAGGAACTTCTTCTCCTTGAACAAATCAAATAGTGGCTTGGTGTGCTAGGGAATATATATGGAATGGAGGTAATTAATCTACCAAACCATAGAATACATTCGCACATGCATAACTAACTTGGGATGATTCTAGAGGAAGCAAAAACATCTTTCTCAAATTCATGGCGGCAACTTGCATCAAATGCACATGAATTAGAGGAAGTCACTTCTTTCATCCGAACATATACCTCATGAACGGAACACGAAGGCATTGCTTATAAAGTTTCCAACACTAGCTTTAATGTTCAACATGAATCATGGGGAAACTAAGGCTGTTGTCGATGGGCTCAACAACATTTATCGAGGTTCCATATAAGTGGAATTCCACAATCATGTGAACAAGGTGATAGCATTGGTCAGGCCCAAAAGATATAATGGTGTATGCTCGAGGAAACAACCACGAGTAAGACAACAGTATGAACATCGTTGGTTCCGACTTGATTTGATGATAGCTCATACGAAAATCAAAGATGTGGGTAAGACAATAGGTCCAACAATTGATCACTGAGGTCAATTGATGAAGATATCATCTTTCTTCCACGCACACACACAAAGAGATATCCCTTAGTGATGAACTAGGTCGGACAAGCTTTTATCTTCCAACTCTCCAAGTTGTTGTTTAGCTCATCCAACTAGCTCAGGGGCATCTGACACAGATTCTTGGAGAAGGGGTGGTTTAGAGGAAAACCAACTTGATCACGAACTCAACATAACGGTTAGGGGCAACCTGGTAATACTTTCGAGAGGATATCCGAAAAATCACAAACTACCGATATGTTATTAAGCCCGAGATCAATCTTGCTTTTCAGGGCAAGATGATATGATCAAAAGAGCGAGAGATTGATACAATCCTAACCCACTGATCGAAGGGTGTACCAAGAAATATGGACTAGGTAGCACGATTAGTCTTAGAATGATAATTCAATAACCAACACACTAAGAATGAGATTGTTGTCCATTAACTACCAAGCAATGGGGTTGCTAGAAGTATTGATTTTCACACATCATTGTTCACTTGTCAGCATTCCAGATGCGACAACACAGGACCGCAAAATGAATAATGATGGCGAGAGTATCACTAAATCAAGAATTCATAAGAGATGGCACAATTCTCATGACAATCCTGACATTAAGAGGGCAACACTCCAAGGTAGAACAGAACAAAAGCTAGATTAGCATTTTGATCTACGGAATACAACTACTTTGACCCAATCCTGGATATGGATGAGGTACTGGAGTTTGTTTCTTCTAGTCATTCCGAAATGGAATGGCTTGATGGACCACAAGAGTAATAGGCATCGATGAACGAATGCATGCATACTCTTGACTATCAATTGATAGAGGAAGGTCAGAAGACAACTAAAGAGGGACAACTCAAAGGAACATACGATTTTCTGAATTGTGGATGCATAGATTAGTATGTCAAGCAAAGCTCAACATTTCTTCCGGATAACCCATGCAGAAAGGTAGGACTGGTAGAGTAACAACATAGAATCGAGAACTCGTCAAGAACACTCTGGTGGTGACTTTTCGGTTCGGCGAGGAACTTTTGCCATAAGTAGTTCATGGTATTTGGAAGAAAGAAATACCACGGACATCGAGGACTATCGCAAAGGTTACTAATATCCTAAAGGAACTAGCAAACACTATCAACATGAAGTGGGTGGATTGAATCTTGGGTTAAAACCCAGGAATAGAATGCCTACTAACTAAATGGCATCACGGGATGCTTTCGAGAATGATGGCCAGATTCATCACACTAGGAACACAAAACATGGCTAGATTACTAGATGGTTTCATAAGACACCTAGGGTCATAATAATAGCTCCAACATATATACCGAGGCAATGAAGTACCTCAACACACTGGTTAGTGTGGTTAATCTGACCCAGAACAACATTGGGAACAGGAAGAAGGGATTTGCAAATGCATTAGACTGTTTAGGAACCTGGGATGACTCGGACAACATAACGACTGTAAATGCTCAAAAAGATTTGAGACATCCTGCAAAAAGGTGGCATAACCACTCAACATCACAATATCAAGGTTCTCAGGCCAGCTATGAACACACGGAAGTAGTAGAGACTGAACTGAGGCTTGAATCCCTCAATCCTATAAGTCTACGGGTTAGTAACACATGATCTGATAGAAATAAGAGGAAGCCTAGTTCCTTAACCCCGTAGGAAAGATAGGGGGACTCGGATCAGAAGGGCATAAGGTATAAGGAGTAAAAAGAGCCTTACGTTCCCATCCACAATCAATTCCCTTATATAACTAAACAATTTCTAGACTCAACTTTGACCAGTTTGGCTTGGTAAACCTACAAGCAGTCAAGCTCTGATACCAAAGCTGTCAGGACCCTGATCCTAAGTCACACGGATCTAGCATGTAACACATCATATTACTTTGCAGCCTCACACACGGTATTCCCATGGGTGCCACCTTACCTGGCCCGGAATCGTTTGCGCCTTTTGGCTCATGTATATGATAGTGTCGCTAGCATCCATATGACAATGAACCCAGGCCGACATGAGTAGTCATAAACCCAAGGTGGCGCTAACTTACAGGGACATGCATACATGACCTAGCAACGAACGTGTCGATCAATAACATATGAACCCAAGTCGTCGCAAGCTACAAGGACTTAAAGGAACAACGTGTGACATTTCCCTGAAGGGACAGATACAGGAACGAAGAAGGACACATGCCGGCCAGCCTAAGTGTTCTGGAGCAGTAGCAAGCTACCATGGCTCAGTGGAAGCACCAGGAGACATTTCCCGGTAATAGAGGCTACCAAGAATATACAACTAGGTGTCGGATCCCACACATACCAAGCATTTCAAAACATACACACAATATGCTCGATATGTGTAAATACAACATGGCATCACAACAAGACTCTACAACTCAAAGTATTTATTCATTAGGCTCCGAGGAGCCAAGTATTACAAACATGGGTCTGATGACCCAGCATTCAGAGCATACAAATAACGGAAGCATAACATGTCTGAGTATAGACAACTACAAATGATAAAAGCTGAGAAGCCTGACTATCTACAGGACCCTCCCAAGGGTACAAGATCGTAGCTGAGGAAAGAAGCTAAACGTCGAAGTCCACGCGGAACTACTAGTGAGACTGGAGTCTCTCTACAAAAAACATAAATTAAGAAAACGTGAGGACAAATGTACCCAGCCAGACTTACATCAGCACTATCTACATATGCATTAGTATCAATAAAGGGATGGTGGGGTTTAACTGCAGCAAGCCAGCTTTGACCGTGGCTATCCTGAACTACGACTGCAAGTAACTCTTTTGAGGAGGCACACGAGTCCACATATTCACCATATCAATACACCACTATGGATCCGCTCCCGTCTCCCTATGGGAAGGCCATCCATAGCACTCACGCTTATCTTGTGCATTTTAGAGTATCCACTTTCACTTGTCTATAAAGTGTATAAGCAACCCAGTAGTCCTTTAACCCAGACGCGACTATTCGAATAGATCATGTTAACCCTGCAGGGGTGTACTTCTTCACACACGGTCTCACCACTTACCGCCATGTACACGTCATGTATCTTGACAAACTTCAAGCGGAAGCCTGGCGAGGGTGTCGGCCACGACCTGACTAACCACACAAGTCTCTAGTCCAGGTTTATCGCCTATTAGGGCTCCATCCGCAAGGAGATCCGGCCGGCGTGTCACTTACAGCCCCAAACGATGTGTACAGGGTTCCCAAGCCCACCAAACGGGCGACACTTCGTACACCCGGCCATGGTGTCTAGTATGTCCCAAGCCCACTTGTACCAGGTGCCACTTGATAGACTACTAACACAACCTATGAACACCAGAAACTAGTTGCAACTCCTGGACAGAGATTGAGTTGATTAATAAGCCGAGAGGGGTCGACTTACTGGAAACCAATGTGTGGTAGCAACTATCTTGGATCATAGACACAGAACTCGGTGCTTAAGAACAGTTTCAATGAGACAACCCACCATGTACTCCTACATGGCCTCTCACCGCTAACTTTACCAAATCATGTTCACACACTTAGCTCTCAACAATAGGACATGTTTCACAACATTCCAATTCATCCCCGATGAATCAAACCTGACTCAACTCTAAGCAGTAGCAAGCCTGACAAACAAGCATGAATGAGTAGGCACATCAGGGCTCAAACAACTCCTACTCATGCTAGTGGGTTTCATCTATTTACTGTGGCAATGACAGGTCATGCAGAGGAAATGGGTTCAACTACCGGAACATGTAACAGTTGAAACTTTGTTTTCCTAATGGAGTAAAGAGAGCAAGAGCGAGAGAGTGGGATTGTATCAGAATGAACAAGGGGGTTTTGCTTGCCTGACACTTTTGAAGATACTATAGTTCTTCATCGGTGTCATCGAACTCGTCGTCGGAAAACGTCTATCGAGAGGGAACAACCACTAGCAAACACAAGAAGGAACAACATTCACTACAATGCACAATAAAATGAATGACATGTCATGTTAAGGAACTGAATTGACCTAATGCAGTAGTAAGCCAAGTTAATTGAAGTGGAATTCAAACAAGGTTAAACTCCAACTCCAAATGCTCGTTCATAAATTGCCCTAACCATGATTTATCCTATTCAGTGAGGTTAACTTGTTCAAACATGCATGAAAGTGCCATAAGGAGATTCTTCATATTTTTCTGATAATTTTTCATATATAAATTATTTCATTTGGAGTTACGGTTAATTTTCTATGAATTTTTGAAGTTTAAACTAATTTATGGAATTTTCTGGTTATTTCGAAAAATAATATGTCTAGAAAAGGATTTACTGCGTCAGCATGATGACATCACTATGTCAACAGGTCAACTGGGTTGACCCAGGTCAAACATGACGTGCGGGTCCCACCTGTCATCGACACATGGGCTAACCCGTGATTAATTTGTTACGTAGGGTCGACTGTCAGTGACTAAGTGGTTAACTAAACAGTGATTATGCCCTAATCTAACTACTGCCACGTCATCACCGCCGGAGTTTAGCCGGCGGCGGCCATCTCGCGAGGCGTAGTCCTCGGGTTTGAGCTACAGTCCATGGTTTCGAGCGCGGTTTGCGGCTATAGCGAGGTGGAAGTGCGGCGCATCTAGGAGTGGTCGCGTGGTGCGCTGGGGCGATGTGTAACCATGGCAGCAACAAGCCAGGCGGCCGCCGGACTTCGGGCGTCCATGGTTTTGGCGTTATAGTGCACGGCGAGCGCGACCGAAGGGCTCTACGGGTTCCTGGGTTCACCAGGAGCACTCCAATGCAACAAACAGAAGTGGAGGAGCTCGGGAACACGAAGCTCACTAGCCATGGCAGCGGCCGGAGCTCAGAGCTCTCGGGGATGCTGCTCGGGCACAGATTCAGCCAGGGAGGCAGGGGGAAATGGAGAGAATCTCACTGCGGTTCGGCAGAGCGTCTAAGCGGGCTCGGGGACGCACCAAAGTGGCCAATCGGCGGAGAACGGCACCGGAGCCGAAGCTTGAAGACGATGGCGATGGCGATGTTGTGAAGCGTCCGGGCTCAAGTGGCTCGACAAGGAGGTTGCGGCGATCGTTTCGTTGCTCTAGGACACGAGGACGAGGCAAGAGAGGTGCGGTGGCCGTGGTGAACGGCGACGGTGGCGATGGCACGTTCGGGTGAGCGTGAGAGGCAGAGACAGAGGAGCGGGAGGCGACCAGAGAGAGGGAAGTGGGCGAGGGGGTCGCAGGCATCTCCCAGCTGAGCTGGGTAGCATGGGAGGCGAGCAGGAGGTGGCCGTTGCGGTGGCCGCGGGGGCTCGCGTGCGAGCACGTAGCTGCCTGCTTTGGGGCGAGGGGGAGGTAGACGACAAGGGAGGTGCCGGGCTGGGCCGTCTACGGGAGCAGGAGCAGGCTAGGTAGGCCAGGTAAGGTTCTGCTCTTTTTTTATTTTTCCTGTTTTATTTTCTTTTATTTATTCATTTGCCACTCTTTGAATTCAAACAAGTGCCAAATCGTCTCTGAGTATTTTTATGTTGCTCAGTGGACTTTTCCAAAGCACATAAAACATTTCAGGGGCATTTGATGTTATATTCTACTTATAAGAATATAATTCAAATTCAAATAGCTATTAATTTAAATTCAAAGTCCCAAAAAATAAATCTTTAAAAATGTTCATTATTTTTGGTTTGGATCAAAACCCTTGCCAAAAATATCAAACATCTATGAAGAGCATTTTGGAAATGAATGAGATTTTAGGGGTTTTTCCCTCCTTTTATTTAAATTTTGAGGCTTTAAAATTCCCTCAGTTGAAATTTCTTGAAAGTAACATGATGCATGAATGATCACTGATGCAACTATCACACTCAACTATTCTAGGGCTGTGACAGAGAGGTTAATCATAAGTGGGATGCTTGTCCAAGGAAGGGCAGTACCCAAGCACCGGTCCACCCACATATCAAATTATCAAAGTACCGAACGCGAAGCATATGAGCATGAAGAAAACTAGCTTGACGATAATTCCCATGTGTCCTTGGGAGCGCTTTGCTTTATATTAGAGTTTGTCCAGGCTTGTCCTTTGCTACAAAAAGGATTGGGCCACCTTGCTGCACCTTGTTACTTTTGTTACTTGTTACCCGTTATGAACTATCTTATATCAAAACTATCTGTTACCGATAATTTCATTGCTTGCAAAGAATACCTTACTGAAAACCTCTTGTCATTGCCTTCTGCTCCTCATTGGGTTCGACATCTTACTTATCCAAAGGACTACGTTAGATCCCCTATACTTGTGGGTCATCAGTAACATAATCAACAATAACCAAAATATGAGTATACCCATTAGAGGAAGGAAAAGGTCCCATGAAATCAAATCCCCAAACCTCAAATGGTTCAGTAGCAAGTGAATAATTCATAGGCATTTCTTGACGCTTACCGATATTAACTATTCTTTGACATTCATCACAAGATAAGACGAACTTACGGGCATCCTTGAAGAGAGTAGGCAAATAAAACCCAGATTGCAATACCTTATGAGCGGTTCTGTCTCCCGTGTGATGTCCTCCATAAGCTTGAGAGTGACATTTCCGTAGGATTTGTTCCTTTTATATCTTTAGGACATGGCATTTTCTCAATTGCATCAACCTTGGCTTTGTCCACTTCAATGCATCTTTTAGAAATTTTATGTCCCAAAACAATGCCTTTGTTAACCATAAAGTGACACTTCTCCCAATTCAAGACAAGATTTGTTTGCTCACATCTCTGCAAAACTTGATCAAGATTGCTTAAACAATCATCAAAAGACTTCCCATAAACAGAAAAGTCATCCATGAAAACCTCAACGACCTTTTCACAAAAATCAGAGAATACTGCAGTCATACATCTTTGAAAGGTAGCAGGTGCATTATATAGACCAAAAGGAATACATCTATAAGCATAAGTTCCAAAAGGACAAGTAAAAGTGGTCTTTTCTTGATCAGGTTGTGAAACAGGTATTTGTGAAAAACCAGAATATCCATCAAGGAAGAAAAAATGGGTGTGCTTAGATAATCTTTCTAGCATTTGATCAATAAAAGGTAGAGCGTAATGATCTTTTCTCGTTGCTTTATTTAATTTTCTAAAATCAATTACCATTCTATAGCATGTGACAATTCTTTGTGGAATAAGTTCATTCTTATCATTAGGAACAATAGTAATACCTCCCTTCTTGGAGACACAATGAACAGGACTTACCCATCTACTATCAGTTATAGGATAGATTATACCTGCTTCAAGAAGTTTCAATATTTCCATTCTTAACACTTCTTTTATTTTCGGATTTAACCGACGGTGGTGATCAACAACGGGTTTAGCATCAAGTTCCATATTAATCTTGTGTTGACATAGAGTGGGACTAATGCCCTTAAGATCATCGAGAGTATATCCAATAGCAGCTCGGTGCTTCCTTAGAACTTTCAATAATATTTCTTCATGTTCTGAAAGGTTAGCACTAATAATAACAGGATATATCTTTTTCTCATCAAGATAAGCATATTTCAAAGTGTCTGGCAATTGTTTTAATTCAAACACAGGATCACCTTTAGGTGGAGGAGGACCTCCTAGAGTTTCAATAGGTAGATTGTGTTTAAGCTGAGGTTGTTGTCCGAACAAGATTCTATCGATTTCATTTCTTTCACGCATATGCAAATCATTTTCATGGTCTAGCAAATATTATTCTAAAGTATCGGTAGGAGGTATAACAATAGAAGCAAGACCGATAATTTCATCCTTACTAGGCAAATCTTTCTTATGAGGTTTTCTGCTAAACTTGGAGAAATGAAATTCGTGAGATTCATCACCAAAGCTAACACTGACAGTTTGTTTCTCACAATCTATTCTAGCATTAATGGTGTTCAAGAAAGGCCTACCAAAGATAATGGGACAAAAACCATCTTATGGGGAACCAAGAACTAGAAAATCAGTAGGGTATATTATTTTCCCACACAAGACTTCAACATCTCTAACAATCCCAATTGGCGATATAGTATCTCTATTGGCAAGTTTAATACTAACATCTATGTCTTCTGTTTCAGCGGGTGCTATTTCATTCTTAATTTCTTCATACAAGGAAAAAGGAATAGCACCCACGCTAGCACCTATATCACATAAACCATGATAACAGTGATCTCCTCTCTTAACTGAGACAACAGGCATGCCAACAACTGGTCTATGTTTATCTTTTTCGTCGGGTTTGGCAATTCTAGCAGCTTCAGCACAGAAGTAGATAACATGACCATCAATATTATCGACCAAGAGATCTTTAACCATAGCAACACTAGGTTCAACTTTGATTTGTTCAGCTAGTTTAGGTGTGCTAATATAACTTTTGTTGACCACAGTTGAAACTTTAGCATGTTCCTTCATCGTAACACGGAAAGGTGGTTTTTCAATATAAGCAGTGGGAACAACTAGACCAACATTGTGAATGATAGTTTCTTCTTTAGCTTTTACTGGTTCTTTAATTTCTTCTTTAATAGGTGGGTGATATTTTAACCACTTCTCCTAAGGGAGATCAACATGAGCAGCAAAAGATTCACAAAAGGAAGCTACTATCTCAGAGTCAAGTCCATATTTAGTGCTAAACTTTTGAAAAGCATCGGTATTCATAAAAGATTTAGCACAATCAAACTTACGTTCAATACCTGACTCTTTACCTTCGTCGAGTTCCCAATCTTCAAAGTTGCGTTTAATTCTTTCTAACTGATCCCACCGGAATTCAATAGTTTTCTTCATAAAAGAACCAGTACAAGAAGTATCGAGCATGAATTGATCATTACGATAAATCCAAGCATAAAAATTTTGTATAATAATTTCTGCTGAGAGCTTATGATTGGGGCATGAATATAACATTGACTTAAGCCTCCCCCAAGCTAGAGCAGTACTTTCTCCTTCACGAGGCCCAAAGTTATATATATAATTCTGATCACGATGAACTAGATGCATATGATAATTTTTTTGATGGAATTCCAATTTCAACCGATTCCAGTTCCAAGATCCAATATCATCGCATAGCCTATACCATGTTAATGCTTTTCCTTCAAAGATAAAGGGAAAACCTTCTTCTTGGCTTCATCTCCGGGTAAACCTGCAAGCTTAAACAATCCAAAAATTTCATCCACATATATCAAGTGCATATCAGGATGTTTGGTTCCATCTCCTGCCTAAGGCATAGCTAGCAGTTGTTCTACCGTACCCGAAGGAATTTCATATTCAATATTTTCAGTAGGTGCAGTAGGTTGAGGGGCAAATAATTGTGGTTCCGGTCAAGGTGAAGATACCCCAAACAAACCCCTCAAAGGATTATCTTCCATAGTATCAAGTGACAATAAACTTCAGCATGTAGTAATAATGTTTCCTTACCAGTTTCCACTTACCAGAAGCGCTTCACACCCCGGCAACGGCGCCAGAAAATAGCCTTGATGACCCACAAGTATATGGGGTCAATTGTAGCCTTTTCGATAAGTAAGAGTGTCGAACCCAATGAGGAGTAGAATGAAATGACAAACAGTTTTCGGTAAGGTAATGTCTGCAAGTGCTGAAATCATAAGTAACAGAGTAGTTTGATAACAAGATAATTTGTAATGAGCAAGTAACGATAGTAGTAACAAAAGTGCTGCAAGGTAGCCCAATCCTATTGAGGCAAAGAACAGGACAAAATGGTCTCTTATGATAAGCAAAGTGTTCTTGAGGGTACACGGGATTTTCATCTAGTCACTTTCATCATGTTGGCTTAATTCATGTTCGCTACTTTGATAATTTGGTATGTGGGTGGACCGGTACTTAGGTGTTGGTCTTACTTGAAGAAACCTCCTACTTATGATTAACCCCCTCACAAGCATCCACAACTATGAGAAAAGTATTAAGAATAAATTCTAACCATAGCATTAAACTTTTGGATCCAATTGGTCCCTTATGGAATAGCGCATAAACTAGGGTTTAAGCTTCTGTAACTCTCGCAACCCATCATCTAATAACTAATCCATAATGCATTCTCTTGGCCCAAATATGGTGAAGTCTCATGTAGTCGATGTTCACATGACACCACTAAGGGAATCACAACATACATATCATCAAAATATCGAACACATATCAAGTTCACATGATTACTTGCAACATGATTTCTCCCATGACCTCAAAAACAAAAGTAACTACTCACAAATGATAATCATGCTCAAGATCAGAGGGGTATTAAATAGCATAATGGATTTGAACATATAATCTTCCACCAAATAAACCATATAGTAATCAACTACAAGATGTAATCAACACTACTAGTCGCCCACAAGCACCAATCTATAGTTCTGATACAAAGATTAAACACAAGAGATGAACTAGGGTTTGATATGAGATGGCGTTGTTGAAGATGTTGATGAAGATAGCCCTCCCCAAGATGGGAGAGTTCTTGGTGATGATGATGACGATGATTTCCCTCTTCGGGAGGGAAGTTCCCCCGGCGCGGAATCGCTCCGCCGGAGGGCAAAAGTGCTCCTGCCCAAGTTCCGCCTCGAGATGGCGGTGCTTCGTACTGAAAGTCCTCTCCTTATTTTTTCTATGTCAAAATGACTTACGTACCGGAAGAGGGGCACCAAAGGTGGGCCTGGGTGAGCACAACCCACCAGGGCGCGCTTGGGCTCCCTAGCGCGCCCAGGTGGGTTGTGCCCACCTGGTGGGCCCCCTCTGGTACTTTTTGACTCCAAAAATTCTTATTTATTCCATAAAAAATCCTCGTAAAGTTTCAGATCATTTGGAGTTGTGCAGAATAGGTAGCCTGACATAGCTTTTTCAGGTCCAGATTTCCAGCTGCCAGAATTCTCCCCCTTTGTGCATACCTTGCATATTATCAGAGAAAAGGAATTAGAATTACTAGAAAAAGCATTATTATGTAATAAAACAACATAAATAATAGTAGGTAAATGTGATGCAAAATGGACGTATCAACTCCCCAAGCTTAGACCGCGTTTGTCCTTAAGCGAAAACCAGAACCGAAAAACATGTCCACATGCTTAGAGAGAGAGGTGTCGATAAAAACAAAAAATACGGACATAGTAGCATCATGTAACTTATTATAACAGCAACAAACTTTAACATAAAACCTTTATCAAAGAACTTCTATCATAGACTTCTCATGAACAAGTAACAATTCATCACATCATCGAAGTATAAAGTATAAACTCTATTGGAAACCAACAAACTATGTTCTCAGTCAACTTTGCAACTACAATTCATCATCTTTTCAGAAGGGTCATGTATCGGAGCCTTTAGGAAAGTTCACAAAGTCATTGAGAGGTGCACCAATAGTGTTGAAATCTCTCACAAAATGCATATAGAAACCAACAAGGCCAAGAAATCTCCTCACTTGTGTGATCGTTCTGGGTTGTGGCCAACTCTCAATAGCTTCAATCTTGGCTTTATCAACTTCAATTCCCTATGGAGTAACAACATAGCAAATAAAAGATACTCGGTAGGTACAAAAGGTGCACTTCCCAAGGTTACCAAACAAACGTGCATCACGTAGAGCAATAAAAACACTACGTAAATGTTCCAAATGGTCCTCCAGAGATTTGCTATAAATCAGGATGGCATCAAAATAGACTACCACATATCGTCCAATGAAAGCACATAAAATTTCATTCATTAATCTCATGAAAGTACTAGGTGCATTAGTTAACCCAAAGAGCATGACTAACCACTCATATAAATCAAACTTAGTTTTAAATGCAATTTCCCATTCATCTCCAAGTTTCATACGAATTTGGTGGTATCCACTACACAAATCAACTTTGGAGAATATGAGAGCCACTTAATTCATCAAGCATATCATCTAGCCTAGGAATAGGACGATGATAACGAATTGCAATATAATTAATGGATCTACAATCAACATACATACACGATGCGGTGATACGTCTCCAACATATCTATAATTTGTTATTGTTCCATGCTATTATAGTATCAACCTTGGATGTTTTATATGCATTTATATGTCATTATATATCATTTTTGGGGACTAACCTATTAACTTAATGCCAAGTCTCAGTTGCTGTTTTTTGCTTCTTTTTTGTTTTTTCAGGATATCAGTACCAAACAAAGTCCGAATGTCATGAAACTTTTTGACGATTTTTTTGGACATAAGAGACCCAGAAGCTTCGGGAGAGGGACATAAGATGAATGAGTGGCCCATAAGCCACCAGGACGCACCTTGGTGCCCCATGAGCCCCCTTTTGCTCCGTTTGGCCTAATTTCACCTCTATAAATTCTCTAAAATCGGGAAGCCAACAGAGAGCCACCCAAAACACTTTTTCCGCCGCCGCAAGCTTCTGTTCTCGTGAGATCCCGTCTGAAGGTATTTTCGGACACTCTGTCGGAGGGGGAATCGATCATGGAAGGGCTCTACAAAAACCTTGCTGCCCTTCCTATGATGTGGGAGTAGTTTACCACAGACCTACGGGTCCATAGCTAGTATCTAGATGGCTTCTTCTCTCCCTTTAATCTTCAATACAATGTTCTCCTCGATCTTCTTGGAGTTCTATTCGATGTAATCACTTTTTGCGGTGTGTTTGTTGGGATCCGATGAATTGTGAGTTTATGATCAGATTATCCATGAGTATTATTTGAGTCTTCTCTATACTCTTTTATGCATGACTATTATAACTTTGTATTTCTCTCTTATATATTGATTTGTTTTGGCCAACTAGATTTATTTTCTTGCAATGGGAGAGGTGCTTTGCGATGGGTTCAATCTGAAACTGATCTATATCCCAGTGACAGAAAGGGACAATACACATATTTGTATTGTCGCCATTAAGGATAAAAGATGGGTTTTATTCATATGATTGAGTTTACTTTGTCTACATCATGTCATCTTGCTTAAGGCGTTACTCCCTTCTTTATGAACTTAATACTCTAGATGTATGCTGGATAGCGGTCGATGTGTGGAGTAATAGTAGTAGATGCAGGCAGGAGTCGGTCTACTTGTCTCGGACATGATGCCTATATACATGATCATTGCCTTGGATATCGTCATAATTATTCGCTTTTTTATCAGTTGCCCAATAGTAATTTGTTTACCCGCCATATGCTATCTTCAAGAGAGAAGCCTATAGTGAAAACTCTGGCCCCCAGGTCTATACTTTTATCATATATACAATTCCAAAAATACCTTGCTGTAATTTTATTTACTTTATTTTATTTGTGTTTTATTTATCTATCTATCACTACGAGATTTGGGTGCAAGTATCTTTATTTTGTGTGTAGGTACAACTAACAAGGTGTTTCTTGGTTTTCCTACTAGATTGATAACCTTCGTTCTTAACTGAGGAAAATACTTATCTCTACTATGCTGCATCATCCTGTCCTCTTCGAGGAAATCCCAGCGCAGCTCACAAGTAGCATGTGACACCAGTATAATAGGAACAACACAAAGACTAAGAGATTCACATATATAACATTTGTCGAGCAGCTCTTGTACTTGATGCAGAATCTCCTTCGTCTCCTTTGGGTTGGTACAGTATGGCGCATGGATAGGCAGTGATGCACCGGGAATTAAGTCAATTTGATGCTCAATCCCTCGAATAGGTGGTAATCCTGGTGGCACATCTTGTGGAAAGATGTCAGTGAACTCCTGCAAAATGTTAGTGACAATAGGAGGCAAAGAGGGAGGCATGTCCTAGAATAAAAATAATGCCTCTTTGCACACAAAAGCATAGCAAGCAAATTTGCTAAAATCTAAGACATCAATATCAGATTTGGTGGCAAGTAAATATCCACTTTTTAATTTACTTTCAGAGGCAACACTAGATGATGGTTTGTTATGATTATTGTGTTGCTCAAATTCTTTTGCGACAATCTTCTTTTCACACTTAGTTCGCTCCTATTTTGCTTTACTAGCTCTACTAAGATCATCTTTAAAATGTGTTCAGAAGACCTAGGAAGCAACATAATTGGTTTATCTTGACGAACAAGTGTATAGTGATTTTGTCTACCATGGTGTACAGATTTTTTGTTGAATTGCCATTGTCTACCAAGTAATAGGCAGCATTCTTACATGGCTACCACATCACAATCAACATAATCAACATATGTAGCAATTCTAAAATGCACACGAATAGTACGTGTTACCTTAACCTTGCCGCCGTTGTTAAACCATTGTATGTAGTAAGGATGAGGATGTGGTCTGGTGGTGAGAGACAACTTCTCCACTGATACGTCTCCAACGTATCTATAATTTTTCATTGTTCAATGTTGTTATATATCATTCTTGGATGTTTTACAATTATTTTATATCATTTTTTGGTACTAACCTATTGACATAGTGCCTAGTGCCAGTTGTTGTTTTCTGCATGTTTTTTACATCGCCGGAAATCAACATCAAACGGAGTCCAAATGCAGTGAAACTTCTTGAGGATTTTTTTGGGCCAGAAGACATCCAGTGGGCCAGGAAAACACCTGAGGAGCGCTCCGAGGGGAGCACAACCCACCAGGGCGCGCCTGGGGGCCCAGGCGCGCCCAGGTGGGTTGTGCCCACCTCGGGTGCCCCCTGAACCGCCTCTTTGCTCTATAAATACCCCAATATTCCAAAAAACCCTAGGGGAGTCGACAAAAATCAATTCCAGCCGCCGCAGAGTCCAGAACCACCAGATCCGATCTAGACGCCATCGCGGAGGGGTTCACCACTTCCATTGGTGCCTCTCCGATGATGCATGAGTAGTTCTTTGTAGACCTACGGGTCCGTAGTTAGTAGCTAGATGGCTTCCTCTCTCTCTCTTGATTATCGATACAATGCTCCCTTGGAGATCCATATGATGTAAGCCTTTTTGCGGTGTGTTTGCTGGGATCCTATGAACTTTGAGTTTATGATCAGATCTACATTTTTGTACATGAAAGTTATCTGAGTCTTCTTTGATCTCTTATATGTGTGATTGATTATAGCCTCGTATTTCTTCTCCGGTATTTGGGTTTTGTTTGGCCAACTTGATCTATCTATCTTGCAATGGGAAGAGGTGCTTTGTGATGTGTTCGATCTTATGGTGCTTGATCCTAGTGATAGAAAGGGAAACGACACGTATGTATCGTTGCTATTAAGGATAACAAGATGGGGTCTATTTCTACATAAATAGATCTTGTCTACATCATGTCATCGTTCTTATTCCATTACTCCATTTTTCCATGAACTTAATACACTAGATTCATGCTGGATAGCGGTCGATGTGTGGAGTAATAGTAGTAGATGCAGGCAGGAGTCCGTCTACTAATCTTGGACGTGATGCCTATATAATGATCATTGCCTGGATATCATCATGATTATTTTAAGTTCTATCAATTGCTCAATAGTAATTGTTTTCCCACTGTTTGCTATTTTTCTCGAGAGAAGCCACTAGTGAAACCTACGGCCCCCGGGTCTGTTTTCATCATATTTGCCTTTGCGAGCTATTTTCCTTTTCTTTTATTTTTAGACCTATTAAACCAAAAATATAAAAATACCTTGCTGCAATTTATTTGTTCCGTGAACTATTTATCCTATCTACCACTTTTACCTGACATTATTTGCCTATCTTGAGGTGCCGTACCCGAAAGGGATTGACAACTCTTTAACATGTCGGATTGCGAGTATTTGTTATTTTTGTGCAGGTGTTGTTTACGTGGTGTGAGGAGGTTCTCCTACTGGTTCGATAACCTTGGTCGCATCACTGAGGGAAATGCCTACCGTCGCTATACTGCATCATCCCTTCCTCTTTGGGGAAATACCGACGTAGTTCTAGCAGACATCAAAAGGAATTTCTGGCGCCGTTGCCAGGAAGGATATTCAACATCAACCAGGTTCCTAATCACAAATCTCATATCCTCGCAATTTACATTATTTGCCATTTGCCTCTTGTTTTCCTCTCCCCCACTTCACAAAAAATGTCGTTTTATTCGTCCTCTCTTTCGTCCGCTGGTTTTTCATCAGAACTGTTTTTGAGTGCAATCTTGTTGCATAGTAATCACGACTCAAGAGAGCACCAAGTTGTGTGATTTCTCAAATACTAACAACATTGATTTTATTAGCACTCTGATTGCTCCTCCCGCCACTAGTGCGGAGTCTTGTGATATTAATACTGCTTTGCTGAATCTTGTCATGAAAGATCAATTTGCCGGTACTCCTAATGAGGATGCTGCATCCCATCTTAACACATTCATAGAATCATGCGGTATGCAAAATAAAAAAGATGTGGACAATGATGTTGTGAAGTTGAAATTATTTCCGTTTTCTTTGTGAGATCATGGCAAAATTTGGTTTTCTTCTTTGCCTCGCAATAGTATCAATTCTTGGAACAAGTGCAAGGATGCTTTTATCACTAAGTATTTACCACCCGCAAAAATTATTTCCCTTAGAACCCAGATCATGAATTTCAAGCAACTTGAACATGATCATGTTGCACAATCTTGGGAAAGGATGAAATTGATGCTAAGGAATTTCCCAACTCATGGGTTAAATCTTTGGATGATTATACAAAAATATTATGCGGGATTGAATTTTGTTTCTGTAATCTTTTAGATTCCGCCGCGGGGGGTACTTTTATGGAAATTACTACTAGATTGCTAGATAATATTTTGGCAAGTTACTCACTATGGCATACCGAAAGAGCTCCTACTAGTAAACAAGTCAATTCGATAGAAGAAATAAATTCTCTGAGTGAAAAGGTTGATGCTTTTATGAAGTTGGTTGCTAATAACAGTGATCCTATTGATTTTAGTGATGTGCCTTTGTCTACTTTGATTGAGCAAACAAGTTATGTCGTAGATGTGAATTTTGTCTCGTGAAACAATTTCAATAACAATGCTTATAGAGGTAATTTTAATCCTAGGCCTTTTCCTAGTAATTCCTCTAATAATTATGGTAATTCCTGTGGTAATCATACTTATAATAATAATAAAAACACCTCTGATCTTGAAAACAATATTAAATAATTTATCAATACTCAAAAAGATTTCAATACTTCGATAGAAGAAAAGTTGAATAAAATTGATGATTGGTCTAGAAGTGTTGATAGAATTTCTCATGATGTAGTAACTCTCAAGATGAATTTTTTTGTGCCTAAAGTTTAAGAATCAATTAAAGCTCTTTATGTTTCTGTGGATGAAAGTAAGAAAAGAACCGCTAAGCTTAGATCTAGAAGAGAATTTCTAGAAAAAGCGTTTTCTACTGATTACTTTCATAAAAGTGATGAAGATCTTAAAATGTTTGGTGTTTATTATATTGATTCTTTTTTTAGTAAAATTAATATTGATGGAAAAGGGACTGGAAAAGAGTCAACTTTAGAGGGAAGGCGTCCCTATGATTCGGAGGGTGGAAATCTTGTTGAGAAAATTGATAAAAGTGGGTTTGAAGAGGCCAAGACTTTAACTAGTGATGTGCCACTATTTTGGATTACAAAGACTTTAAATATGATAGTTGCTTTTTTGTTGATTGTATTTCTTTGTTGCAATCCATGATAAATTCACCCCATGCTTATGAACAATATAAAGCTTTTACTAAACATATTGTTGATGCCATGATGAAAGCTTTTGAAGAAAAGTTGGAATTAGAAGTTTCAATTCCTAGAAAATTGCATGATGAGTGGGAACCTACTATCAAAGTCAAGATTAAAAATTATGAATGTTTTGCTTTATGTGACTTGGTTGCTAGTGTTTCTACAATTTCGAAAGCTTTATGTGATGTGCTTGGTCTTACCGATCTTGAAGAATGCTCTTTAAATTTTCACTTGGCGGATTCTAATATTAAAAAGCCTATGGGAAGAATTAATGATATTCTTATTCTTGCAAATAGGAATTATGTGCCCATAGATTTCATTGTTCTTGATATTGATTGCAATCCGTCTTATCCAATTATTCTTAGTAGACCATTTTTACGTAATATTGGTGTCGTGATCGATATGAAAGAAGGCAATATTAAATTTCAATTTCCACTAAGAAAGGGTATGGAACACTTCCCTAGAACAATAATTAGGCCACCATATGAATCAATCATGAGGTCATCCTATGGATCTAGAACCAAAGATGACAAAACTTAGATCCTATGCGTTATGCCTAGCTAGGGGCATAAAACAATAGCGCTTATTGGGAGGCAACCCAATGAATAAAATTTATTTTTTGCCTTTTGCTTTCTGTTCTTGTGTGTTAGCAAAATTATGCTACTTTCATGATTGTGTTTTTTGTGTGTTTTAATTAGTGTTTGTGCCAAGCAAGGCCTTTGGGAAGATTTGGGTGGAAGTTGATTTGATCTTGCTGTAAACAGTAACCTTTATGCTCACGAGATTATTTGTCATTTTTAACAGAAAAGTTCTTTTGAGTTTATTCTATTTCCAGAAGATTAATAGACAAATTTCTCACGTCAATCCAATTTTTTTAGAATTTTTGGAGTTACAGAAGTATTCGAAATATTCAGATTGCTACAGACTGTTCTGTTTTTGACAGATTCTGTTTTCTTTGTGTTGTGTGCTTGTTTTGATGATTCTATGGTTTTCTTTGATGAGTTTTTTCCGTAGAAAAGCTGGAACACAGTAGATATAATGCAAAAACAAAATAAGAATAGGTTTTCAACAGTACTTATAGTAGTGGTTTGCTTTCTTATACTAACGGATCTCACGAAGGTTTTGTTGGGTTTTGTGTGATTGAAGTTTTCAAGTTTTGGGTGATCTTACGATGGATGAAGGAATAAGGATTAGAAAAAGGCTAAGCTTGGGGATGCCCAAGGCACACCAAGATAATATTCAAAGAAGTAGCAAGCAACTAAGCTTGGGGATGCCCCCGAGTGGCATCCCCGCTTTCTTTTAACAACCATTGGTATTTTACTTGAAACTATATCATTATTCGTCACATATTATGAGTTTTGCTTGGAGAGTCTTGTATGATATGAGTCTTTTCTTTTTTTTCTTTGTGTCTTAAGTGTTGAATCCTTGCTGAACACACCTTTTTGAGAGAGCCAAATATTATGCTATGCTTGCTCCTATGCTTCACTTAAATTTTTAGAGCCATGTAATTGCTCTCATGCTTCACTTAGATTTATTTGGGAGTTAGTAAAATTTCAGAAATTCTCTATTGCTTCACTTAGATTATTTTGAGAGAGAAAATTATGCTCATGTTCTTCACTTATACTTGTTTGAGCTTATCAAAAGCAACATATGAAAATAGTCCCAAAGTAGATATCCAAGGAGGATATAATAAAAAGTTTCATAAAGATCAATGACAAAATAAACTTGATTCTTAGTAATGGTTTTGAGATATGACGATATGATATGTGAGTCACGTTAATGAGTAATTGTGCTTTAGTAAGAATATTGATGTTAAGGTTTGTGATTCCTTATGCAAGCACAAAAGTCAATAGTTATGCAATGAAATTTATATCCTACTTGTGGTGCATTATTCGGTGTTACTTATGTTTAATGCTTGGGTACGAGATTTTTTGCTTTTTGGTTGGTTGCTTCTCAATATTTTTGCTAGCCTTCATTTTGCACTAAGTATGATCACTACTTGTGCATCCAAAACCCTTTAAACCAGTTTTACCTTATGAGTCCACTATACCTACCTAGATGTGGTATTTCCAAGCCATTCTAAGCAAATTTGCATGTGCCATCTCTAATTTTCAGAATAAACTTCTCTTTTGTGTGCTCTACCGCCCGCGAGGCAATGAAGGGTGGCCAATATTTTCCATGCTAGATGTGTTATTCTCATGATGAGTGTTTATTCACTTGTCATTGCACGAGAGTACGTCAAAGGTATTAGGGATGCTCAGTCCCGAAATGAAAAATGAATTTACTTTATGTTGTCAAACAATAAATTCCTTGGAAAGTGTTGGTATGGAGGGCAACCGTGGATTCGGCTAGCCATGGAAAGTGAAAGTAATGGTGGAAAAAGGAATAAACTTTATTTTCTGTTTAGGAACCGCCTATGATGTATCTAGCATGGAAAGTCTTGGGAGCTCTAAGTCGTTTTCGTTGGTGGGAAAAGTATGCCTCTCAAAAATATTTTTATCTCTTAGTTTAAGCTTTGAGCTCTGGCACCTCTAGAAATCCCTACTTCCCTCCGCGAAGGGCCTTTCTTTTACTTATGCAATTTTTATTTTGGATTTGAGTCTCCATCTTCTCTTATAAAGCACCAACTAAGGGGCATTATGCTATGATCGTATTTGAGCATTGGGTGTAGCTAATATTCGAGTGTGTTTCATGAATGGATCAATGATTGAGCATAATGGGCTAGGGATAACTTGCTTTAGTGTTGATATTTTGAAAGACATGGTTGCTTGTTGATATGCCTGAGTATTAAGTCTTCATGTCAAAACTAGACTATTGCTTTGAATCATATAAAAGTCCAAATGTCCATGCTATAAAGAAAAGAAATGTGATGAACATGTTAGGTAGCATTCCACATCAGAAATTCCGTTTTTATCATTTACCCACTCGAGGACGAGCAGGAATTAAGCTTGGGGATGCTGATACATCTCCAACATATCTATCATTTTTGATTGTTCCATGCTGTTATATTATCATTCTTGGATGTTTTACAATCATTTTATAGCCATTTTATATCATATTTTGGTACTAACCTATTGACATAGTGCCCAGTGCTAGTTTCGGTTTTCTGCATGTTTTTTACATCGCAGGAAATCAATATCAAACAGAGTCCAAACGCAGCGAAACTTCTTGAGGATTTTTTTGGGCCAGAAGACATCCAGTGGGCCACGAAAGCACCTGGGGGTGCTCTAAGGGGAGAACAACCCACAGGGCGCGTTTGGGGGCCCACGCGCACCCAGGTGGGTTGTGCCCACCTCGAGTGCCCCCTAAACCACCTCTTTGCTCTATAAATACCCCAATATTTCAGAAACCCTAGGGGAGTCGACGAAAATCAATTCCAGCCGCCGTAGAGTCCAGAACCACCAGATTCAATCTAGACACCATCACGGAGGGGTTCACTTCTTCCATTGGTGCCTTCCGATGATGCGTGAGTAGTTCTTTGTAGACCTACGGGTCCGTAGTTAGTAGCTAGATGGCTTCTCTCTCTCTCTCTCTCTTGATTATCAATACAATGGTATCTTGGAGATCCATGTGATGTAAGCCTTTTTGCAGTGTGTTCGTTGGGATCCGATGAACTTTGAGTTTATGATCAGATCTATGTTTTTCTACATGAAAGTTATTTGAGTCTTCTTTGATCTCTTATATGCGTGATTGATTATAGCCTCATATTTCTTCTCCGATATTTGGGTTTTGTTTGGCAAACTTGACCTATTTATCTTGCAATGGGAAGAGGTGCTTTGTGATGGGTTTGATCTTACGGTGCTTGATCCCATTGACAGAAAGGGAAATGACATGTATGCATCGTTGCTATTAAGGATAACAAGATGGGGTCTATTTCTAAATAAATAGGTCTTGTCTACATCATTTCATCGTTCTTATTCCATTACTCCATTTTCCCATGAACTTAATACACTAGATGCATGCTGGATAACGGTCGATGTGTGGAGTAATATTAGTAGATGCAGGCAGGAGTCAGTCTACTAATCTTGGACGCGATGCCTATATAATGATCATTGCCTGGATATTGTCATGATTATTTGAAGTTCTATCAATTGCCCAATAGTAATTGTTTTCCCAACGCTTGCTATTTTTCTCGAGAGAAGCCACTAGTGAAACCTACGACCCCCGGGTCTCTTTTCATCATATTTGCCTTTGCGAGCTATTTTCCTTTGCTTTTATTTTCATATCTATTAAACCAAAAATACAAGAATACCTTTCTGCAATTTATATGTTCCGCGATCTATTTATCCTATCTACCACTTTTACCTCACGTTATTTGCCTATCTTGAGGCCCCGTACCCGAAAGGGATTGACAACCCCTTTAACACATTGGGTTGCGAGTATTTGTTATTTGTGTGCAGGTGTTGTTTACATGCTGTGAGGAGGTTCTCCTATTGGTTCGATAAACTTGGTCTCATCACTGAGGGAAATACCTACTGTCGCTATACTGCATCATCCCTTCCTCTTTGGGCAAATACAGAAGTAGTTCTAGGAGACATCATCCACCATCTCCATGCTAGCCAAGTTGTTGCACACCCTCCATCTATGATGACACGTACAAAACATTCCTTTACAACTCCCTTTGTATGGAAAATTTTTTGCCTCTGATTTTTCTCAACTTGTGATACCTGCTCACTCAAAACACGTTGAGCAACTAAACTTTCACACCTGTCAGCATCTTCAGCAGCCATGTATTGTGTCTCTTGTTCAGAATCATCTCCACCTTGTTCCTCACCCATAATAAGATCCAAAGTCTCCTCATCATAACACTAGTGGGTTCATACACACCATCCTCAGTAACAATCATCACACGCTTGGATGGGCATTGGCTCGCATACTGATCTCCAAACTTGTTGGGCCCATGGGACTGGGGGTGCCCAGGTGACGACCCACAAGTATATGGGGTCAATCATAGCCTTTTCGATAAGTAAGAGTGTCGAACCCAATGAGGAGCAGAAGGAAATGACAAGCGGTTTTCGGTAAGGTAATGTCTGCAAGTGCTGAAATTGTAGGTAACATAGTAGTTTGATAGCAAGATAATTTGTAACGAGCAAGTAACGATAGTAGTAACAAAAGTGCAGCAAGGTAGCCCAATCCTTTTGAGGCAAAGGACATGCCAAAATGGTCTCTTATAATAAGCAAAGTGTTCTTAAGGGTAGACGGGAATTTCATCTAGTCACTTTCATCATGTTGGCTTAATTTGTGTTTGCTACTTTGATAATTTGGTATGTGGGTGGACCGCTGCTTAGGTGTTGTTCTTACTTGAACAAACCTCCTACTTATGATTAACCCCCTCGCCAGCATCCGCAACTACGAGAAAAGTATTAAGAATAAATTCTAACCATAGCATTAAACTTTTGGATCCACTCGTCCCCTTACGGGATAGCGCATAAACTAGGGTTTAAGCTTCTGTCACTCTCGCAACCCATCATCTAATAACTACTCCACAATGCATTCCCTTAGGACCAAATATGGTGAAGTGTCATGTAGTCAACGTTCACATGATACCACTAAGGGAATCACAACATACATATGATCAAAATATCGAACACATATCAAGTTCACATGATTACTTGCAACATGATTTCTCCCATGACCTCAAGAACAAAGTAACTACTCACAAATGATAATCATGCTCAAGATCAGAGGGGTATTAAATAGCATAATGGATCTGAACATATTATCTTCCACCAAATAAACCATATAGTAATCAACTACAAGATGTAATCACACTACTAGTCACCCACAAGCACCAATGTATAGTTCTGGTACAAAGATTGAACACACGAGATGAAATAGGGTTTGAGATGATATGGTGTTGTTGAAGATGTTGATGAAGATAGCCCTCCCTAAGATGGGAGAGTTGTTGGTGATGATGATGACGATGATTTCCCCCTCCAGGAGGGAAGTTCCCTCGGC
Source organism: Triticum dicoccoides (assembly GCF_002162155.2). Lineage (NCBI taxonomy): Eukaryota > Viridiplantae > Streptophyta > Magnoliopsida > Poales > Poaceae > Triticum > Triticum dicoccoides. The sequence continues at coordinate 233,641,423 of NC_041389.1, forward strand.
AGAATCGCTCCACCGGAGTGCAAAAGTGCTCCTGCCCAAGTTCCGCCTCGAGACTGCGACGCTTCATCCCAAAAGTCCTCTCCTTATTTTTTTCTAGGTCCAAATGACTTATGTACCACAAGAGGGGAACTGGAGGTGGGCCTGGGTGAGCACAACCCACCAGGTTGCGCCTGGGCTCCCTGGCGCACCCAAGTGGGTTGTGCCCACCTGGTGAGCCCCCTCTGGAACTTATTGACTCCAAAAATTCTTATTTATGCCATAAAAAATCCTCGTAAAGTTTCAACTCATTTGGAGTTGTGCAGAATAGGTAGCCTGACGTAGCTTTTTCAGGTCCAGATTTACAGCTCGCAGAATTCTCCTCCTTTGTGCATACCTTGCATATTATGAGAGAAAAGGCATTAGAATTACTCCAAGAGGCATTATTGTGCAATAAAACAACATAAATAATAGTAGGTAAACATGATGCAAAATGGACGTATCACCAGACCTATCTGCCTTCGGCCCAGGACACGACATGTGTTGAGGGCCCAGTGGATGGCCCACTAGCAATCTTCACGAGCAAGACACCTCCCGAGGCCCTTGCCTCGTGAGTCCCACGTTAGCAGGCGTCCCAAGCGGTCTGGAAGGTGCCACCATGAGCCTCGCAAGGCCCTCTCACGAGGCGGCCTCCCGAGGATGCCTCCCGAGGCCCCTTCCCGGAGGCTGACAAGTCAGGGGCTTCTCAGCCCGGTCGCGCGGCCCTGAGTCTCCATGTGGGTGACGCGTGTGGCGATGAACGATGCCAGAGGCCGTGCCAGCAAGAGCAGATGAAGATGCTTTCCTCTTTTGTGCTAAGGGAGTAGGGCCAGCATGCTGGTTCCCAAGGCAACCCCAAAAGGTTGCCCGATCAGTGCCAGAAGACCAAGATGATGGGCTCGCAGGACAGAGGTCATCATTGAGCCCACCAGCGCATCATTGATGGTGGCTTTGCAGACGAAGACCACCTTTTGTCAGGATAGACTGCGCCCCTGTCCCCCTTCAAAATTGTCATGGTGTCACAACCCTTCCCACCAATGTTTTCGAGGAAGAGGACCATGACAGACATAAAAGGAGGACATGGTGCTGCCGCACAGAGGGTCAACGACTTGAGCCTCCACCCTTGTATTCTTGCCCAAACCTAGGTAACTATTGTATCACCGGCCCGCTCCCGCTAGCTAGCCCTCACTGTAATTTGTAGCAGGAAAGAGTAAGGCGGTAGGAACAAGCGCACTCCAGAGTTCGAACCTTTGGGTCCCTAGAGCCCCGATTCCGACAACCCTGGCAACAATGCACTACAAAAAAACACTTCCGTGATGATACGTGTTTGTCACAGTAGGTCACATTTTCTGTCATGCATGTACATCCATGACAATTTTATGACAAAATCGAGATAGTCATACATGTGTTGTCTTAGAAGTGTTCCGTGATAATACTCAAATTATCATCACGAAAGTGTCCACTTCCATGTCGATAAATGGCACATCATAGAAGTGCTTTCATCCAGGGTAACCGACACGTGGCATCCACCGTAACGGGTCATCGTTAAGCTATCGGGTTCGTTTTGGATCGATAACTCGTTAAGAGCCACGACCAATGGTGATGAGGCACGGACTAGCAAGATGCTACTTCGTGCATGCAGATGGCCCGATCTTTCACGGCGATGCTCGATCAACACCTCGTCTCCCTGTTACTCCTCGTAAGCTCCAAGAACAATTTTCACTTGTGTACAAAAATACGCAAATGAAAATAGTGACCCCCTCGGATCAGCACATAGGCATCGATGTGATGATCAACCCTCCGTTGCTAGTAAATTTCCACGATGGGAAAATCACAGATAATACACAAGATATGATCGCTCGTAACTCGGATGTTTTTCTGTATATCTCATACTCGGAATAAAACTCAAAAACTGTTCTCCGTACACACGGCCGAAGCCAGCCTTTATATGGCTCAACTCTCGTACGCCTAAAGCAAAGAAATATCTGGAGTCTAAAACATAAACTAACAAATGACTAAATCCTAACAGAAGGGATACTCACACAGGTAACAAACTAGTGGACACAAATCAAAGGAATAAAATACTACTAACTGATTTGGAAGGAAAGGACTCATATCGTGACATATCTAGGAGGTGTCCTAAAATTTGGCAGCACCTTGTCACGTACATGATCTTCTTTTATCTCATGTTTCCTCCTTTGATGCATATCTATTAGCTGACATGATTTTAACTGTTGCTTAAAATTGAAACATGCCTGATCTCTTGCCATACTGTCCCATCACGATCCTCCCCACGTCCTGTTTTTCTTGTAGTCCAAATCTGCTCATACTATGCGTACAGAACCATGCACGTGCATCTCTTGAATCTAAGGCATCCAACACTTCATTGATCTTTGGTCTACTAACTACAGAATTAATTATCGGTCCACACAACTGACGTACATGATCATCGTTTCCTCGATGTAATCTGACTGCATGCTTGACATTATTATTTGTAACCTTTTCATGGCTTCCCTCCTTAATTGGCTTAGCTTCGATAGCATTAACAATTGATGGTGTCATGTCTGTATCATCCTCCCTCCCTTCAAATGAAATCATCCTCGGTTTCGAGTCTATTTTGGGTACCATCAAATTTTTTGGAGCTTGCAATTCTATTTTGATTGTAGAATCAGACATCGGTTTCAGTACATGTTGTCTTCCATAATGCATGAATGTTTATGTGTTGGATTTTCCTGCATGCACTGCATCATGATCGAACTGCCACGGTCTCCCTAATAGCAACTGACAAGCGTCCATCGGCAAGACATCACAATCCACCTTATCAATATAATCCCCAATAGCAAATGGTACACATACCTTATGTGTAATCTTTAATTTCTTGGAGTTGTATAGCCACTCCATGTGGTGCGGTCGACGGTGCCGCCACATACACAAACCCAATCCTTGCACAAGATCTTTGCTAATGGCGTTGGTAAAACTGCCACCATCAATTATCATCTTACATGCACGGTCCTTGATCTTGCATTGTGTCTTAAAAACACTCCACCGCTGCCCCTTTGCACCACAATCCTCTTTCACCTTCTCTACCAAAAGATTCAGCCCCTTTGTCGGTGCATCGACTTCTTCCTTTATTTCTTCTTGCTCTTCTCTTCCTTTTTGCAATCGACCTTCCCAATCTGTCATGAACACATCTACTGGCATAGGAATAAAAAAGTGTGTTGGCGCTTCCATGATAGACAGTAACTATTTTTCTTCGAATTCCGAACAGCCCCAACATGTGTGCACCATGGGTTTCCAACTAGCATATGGCACGACACCATGGGCACAGGGCAAACGTGGAAAAATTCTGCACAACAATATTTTCCCAAATCAAAAATTAGCAAAATCCGATGAGTAATTTTGATTTCACCTTTAAACCACTTCAGCGTGTACGGTCTTTCAAGAGGCGCCATATTCAGCCCCAATTTTTCCACCACCTCTGTACTCACCATGTTGACCGTAGAACCTTCAACGATCGTTAAATTAACACGCCGTTCCTTCACGATGCAACGAGTGTGAAAAAGAACGACCTCGTTGATGCCTTCCTCCTCCATCAATATGTTCCTGCTTAATGCCTTGATGCTCGGCTCCCCAGACGACATTGCCAATTGATCACCGCGACTAATCTTAGCTCTGAATACGACTTGATGAGGAACGGACTAGAAAGATGCTACTTCGTGCGTCCAGATGGCCCGATCTTTCACGGCGATGCTCGATCAACACCTTGTCTCCCTGTTCCTCCTTGTAACCTCCAAGAACAATTTTCACATGTGTACAAAAATACACAAACGAAAATAGTGACCCCCTCAGATCAGCACGTAGGCGTCAATGTGATGATCAACCCTTCATCGCTAGTAAATTTCCATGATGGGAAATCATAGATAATACAGAAGACATGATCGCCCGTAACTCGGACGTTTTTCTGTATATCTCTACTCAGAATAAAACTCAAAAATTGTTCTCCGTAGGGATGCTAGCATTTAGTTGTTCTCTTGTCTTTGCACAACAGGATCTTCCTCCTCTGAAGAAGAATATGGAGTACGTGAAGTGCCTAGTTCCGATTATGCCAGGATGAAGAAGCCAAGCCTCTCTTCTTATCAGAAGGTGCAGTTGAAGGATGGTTACATTACTGTCCACAAGAACAAATTAACTTCAACTCAGAAGGACTCACATATCTCCATCTTTGTTGTTGTGATGGCCAATACAATGTTGTTTTAGGATTCTTTCCTGTGAGTTCCATTTATTAAAATGTGTGCTCTGCATGGATCATGTAGGTGCCTATTTAAACTGTAGATTCATAACTGTAAATTCAATACAGTTTGTTTTATACTAATCACTTTTTTGTATTTATGCAAGCGGGGATGCTTAGCTTGATTTCAATGGGAACTGCACAAAATGTTCCGATGGTTCATGCCCTCCATTATACTTAATCATGCACAAAACATCGAATGTTCTCGAATCATTCATTTACACCTCCAGCCACAAAATTAGCTACAAGAAAGGCGGTGCCGATATGTTCAAGGCATTGCAACATATAAAGGCGAAATCCTACAAGCTACGCACAAAGTTGGTTGATTTTAGTGGAACTGCACAAAAAGAACAATTGGTTTATTTAGCATGAGGTGATGTGCTAACTGATGGCAAACCCCGCCCATTCCACAATCGTAGGCATTTGATATTTTGGAATGGGAAAACCTTGTCAAAGTTTTGCTCTTATGTACGCAAAGACACGCATTTGATATTTTGGAATGGGATGCCCTTTGATGTTAGCAAGAAGACATGCGTTTGATATTTTTGAATGGGATGCCCTTTGCTGTCAGCAGCATCGATCGATTTTTCTTTATTATTTAGTGGTGAAGTAAATATTGGCTCTAACATGTGAATAGCTGATATGCATAATCACCGATTGGTTTGAATGTTCTCTATGAATTACCAGGCCTATGAGTTTGATTGCAATGTACAAGCACGCTAAAAAGCTGCTCAAACTTTTTGTACGTGTGACACTGCTACAAACGAGGCACCGCGCATCTTGGAAATAATGCTAGTACATATTGTTTTGCATGTTCATCCAATGCGAGTGATACAAGAATTAATACTAATCGAATTAAATTCGTTCATACATGGCCATATTTCATATAAACATGCCAGATTTCATTACATTTCATACATTCTTCAACTAAAAAGGGGTGTGTTGGAGGTATAATTAATTAACCTAATCTATGATCTCCGGTGCCCATTTCCCATGTACTGCTGAGCCAAACAGAAGCTTCTTCTCCAACACAGCTCTCCGACTCCACGTTGCCGCCAAGAAGCTAATCGGTCATCAATGTTCAACCCGCCAAGCTTGGCTTCAACCAGAGGGTAGCAGCGGTGGCCTTACTTGGACCCGAGCGACGATGACCTACTGTGTTCTACTCTTCCTAGTTTTCTGTGTGGCGTGACCTCGTTGGCAGCGGGGCAGGGCCTTGACGGAGCCGGCGATGTCCTGTGTCTCATTGCCGACGGGGCGACGCCTTGACGGAGCAGGGGAAATCCTCCCCCTTGTTGTCGGCAGGGCAGGGCCTCAGTGGAGCCGGCGATGTCCTCTGCCTCAGTTATGATGGGGCGGGGCCTCGATGGAGTAGGGCCTCGCTGAAGCCGGCGAAGTCCCCCACCTTGGTGCCAGCGGGGTGGGGCCTCGACGGAGCTGACATTGTCCTCCGCCTTGTCATCGGTCTCGCCAAACAGCACCTCGCCCACTTCATCACCCTCTTTGTAGGCAGCCGCAACCTCCGCCACCTGCATGCGGTACCGCCAGTGCACGAGGCGGCTCTAATGGGTGGATTGGTACAACTCGAGCAGCGCCTCCTACTCTGCCCGCTCTGCGGTGATCTGCTCCTCTACCTGCAGGCGCTCCTGGAAGACATGGTGGTTATAGGCGGCATCAACCTACGCCTCCCAAAACTACTCCTCACGCTTCTGCCTCACCATGTCCATGTATTGGGCACGGGCCTCGTTGATAGTCATGGTGCAATGCACCAACGAGGATGGCGCAGGGGAGGGGATTGGCAACGGATCATCGACTACCACGTTCTCCATTGGGAAGTCGTCGTCCTCCGGCTGCCGACTAGCCAGTCGGCAGCAATGGCTGCCATCTCTTTATGGTCCATCGCCCGCCCGTCCCGAAGAGCGCTGGAGCGCGAGAAAGCCATGGTGGGAGTGGTGTGGAGAGGAGAAAGGGAACAGAGGTGGATGACTGCGACTATTGCCGGCGCAACAATTTATATAGCAATGGTGGGCGGCAGAGGGACGGACGAGTGGCGCCAAAGTAGCCGTCTCGCCAATTGTGTATCATTAATGTGGGCGGTAGATAGATGGACAGACGGCACTTGTATTGTTTGAACGCGGATCAATCGCTTGCACCAGGAAGCGGCGCGGGCGGCGCTGACAGTTTCAGGAGGAAAGCGCGCACGGGCGAGGGAGGGGGTCTGGGTGGACTAGGGCGGTTCAGACTCGTGCTTGGAAGTGGTCCGGTCCAGTAGCCGGACATGCTGGCTCGCCAGCGAGCTTGCCGAGATTAGCGACGACAATCAGACGATGGACGTGGCTTCCGACCAGGAGCCGGCGCCACCGCCCAAACCGGTTCATGCCATGTTCACCACAGAGTAGGTGTGGCCGCACTTCGATGCCCTAATGGTGGAAGATCTACCAGCACAGGAGGACCTGTGCTGCAACCTCTGTCTCCTCAACGAGCACCGGCTCGCGGGAGGACGAATCGTCAGCGAACAAGCGACCGAGAATGCCATCACGGACATGTGGCCCTATGATCCTAGCTTTCTGAATGAGCAGCGGGCGCTGTACCAGACCATCCGTAGGGCCCGCGAGGCCCTCTCCATCGTACTTCGAGTTGTTGCGCTCGCCGTGGTGCCTCCGTCTCGCGTTGTCAACATGGTTGATGAACATGAGGAATCAGGAGATGACTTTACTTGAGAGGATGACAGTGGGGACCTACCAGGGCCATAGCCGCACGTACGCAAGTGCCTCCTTATTATATATACAACTATATATTCTTTTGTTTCCTCCTGGTTTCCTGACATCACGGTCCCGCATCATTGTCAACCTATATAGTCAATAAACGAGAGAATTGCACAAGGAGCGTCCGACTGCTGGGACCTAGCAGCTCGAGCAGTATTTGTGGTTTTGAGGTGTGAGCAGAGTTTATCTTGAGCGATGTTTTTGTTGTTGTCCAGAGGAGCAGGGTATCAACTGGGCGCGCTGTGGCTCGTCTAGCCCAGGCTATTATTTTATGTCGACCAAATATCCAGCCCAATTATTATTATTTTTTCAAGGTGAAAATGGCTAGCCCAGCTCTACTTTTTTTCGAGGAATACCAAGCCCAGGTCAACTTGTTATTCTCCGCTCCGATGGGCTGCAAATCTTTCATAGGAGGTATGCATTAGCCTTAACAAGAAAATGAGATTTAAGAAGTAATAAATGGGATGTAATTATAAAAACTGGGCTATAACTATAAAAAATGCACCAAACACGTAAGTAGTTAAAAAATATTTTTGGATTTTGGAAATTTTAATTTCATTAAATGTTGCGCGCGCAATATTTCATTGGATTTTTACATAATACAAATTTATTTTGAATTATATTTAGTCTGACTCAAAATTTTGGGATAAAATATTTCGGATCCCATCAAAATGTGGGAAATTTTATTGAATTCTATTTTAAGCGGTTGGTTGAATTTATTAATCGTTATCCTAGCTAGAAAATGGACTATAATTTTAACAAATTGTAAATGGGTTGTAGTAAATTCCATTAGAATTAAAAAATGGGATGTGCATTCTTACAAATCACAAATGGGCGATATGTTCTCTGCCACACACTTGTGGGCCTACTAAATTGACGCATACGCGAGGCTTTGTCAACTTATAGTCAACACATGATTCTAGCAGCAGTGGCTGTTGGATGTCCATCCAACGGATGTCGTGCTTCTTCTTAAATGTCTGATATTCTTGATTTAGCCATCCAAACCACCGCCGGCGGTACCAACTGCTACCGCCTCCCGTGGCCGGCTGTGCTGTCGCACATGACTCACCGGCCCACCCTACTCGCATCGTCGTCCATGCCATTCCTCTACTCACCAACACCTCTTGTTATTCTCCGGCGACGGCAGCCACCGTAGCCAAACCAGTAAACCCTCGTACTCCCCTCCGCATGGGCATCCACCTGCCTTGTCTTCCCGGCTCCGCATCATTCTCTTCATAGGCCTCACCGTCGTCCACCGCTTGGGTGTTGTCTGCGTGTCGTGGTCAACGTGGTCAACGAAGACAGCCATCGGAAGAGGACTCTATGCGGTGAGGCTGACAGATGGACCCACCAACTAAACTTCGCACGCAAAGAAGTGCATCCATATTACGGGCAAAAAAATGATTCTGCCCCCTAACAGCTGGGACCCACCAGCTATATCTTTGCACGCAAGTAAGTGCATCTTTATCCTCCCTGACAGCTAGGACCCACCCAGTCGAAACGTACGTAGTGATGTCTACTATGCAACCTTCTTCTTGTAGACGTTGTTGGGCCTCCAATTGCAGAGGTTTGTAGGACAGTAGCAAATTTCCCTCAAGTGGATGACCTCAGGTTTATGAATCCGTGGGAGGCGTAGGATGGAGATGGTCTCTCTCAAACAACCCTGCAACCAAATAACAAAGAGTCTCTTGTGTCGCCAACACACCCAATACAATGGTAAATTGTATAGGTGCACTAGTTCGGCGAAGAGATGGTGATACAAGTGCAATATGGATGGTAGATATAGGTTTTTGTAATCTGAAAATATAAAAACAGCAAGGTAGCAAGCAATAAAAGTGAGCGAAAACGGTATTGCAATGCTTCGAAACAAGGCCTAGGGTTCATACTTTCTCAAGTGCAAGTTCTCTCAACAATAATAACATAATTGGATCATATAACAATCCCTCAACATGCAACAAAGAGTCACTCCAAAGTCCCTAATAGCGGAGAACAAACGAAGAGATTATTGTAGGGTATGAAACTACCTCAAAGTTATTCTTTCCGATCAATCCATTCGGCTATTCCTATAAGTGTGACAAATAGCCCTAGAGTTCGTAGTAAAATAACACCTTAAGACACAAATCAACCAAAACCCTAATGTCACCTGGATACTCCAATGTCACCACAAGTATCTGCGGGTATGATTATACGATATGCATCACACAATCTTAGATTCATCTATTCAAACCAACACAAAGAACTTCAAAGAGTGCCCCAAAGTTTCTACCGGAGAGTGAAGACGAAAACATGTGCCAACCCCTATGAATAGATTCCCAAGGTCACGTAACCCGCAAGTTGATTACCAAAACATACATCAAGTGAATCAATAGAATACCCCATTGTCACCACGGGTATCCCACGCAAGACATACATCAAGTGTTCTCAAATCCTTAAAGGCTCAATCCGATAAGATAGCTTCAAAGGGAAAACTAAATCCATTACAAGAAGTAGAGGGGGAGAAACATCATAAGATCCAACTATAATAGCAAAGCTCGCGGTACATAAAGATCATGCCACATCAAGAACACGAGAGAGAGAGAGAGAGAGAGAGAGATCAAACACATAGCTACTAGTACATACCCTCAGCCCCGAGGGTGAACTACTCCCTCCTCGTCGTGGAGAGCGCCGGGATGATGAAGATGACCACCGGTGATAGTTCCCCCCTCCGGCAGGGTGTCGAAACAGGGTCCTGATTGGTTTTTGGTGGCTAAGAGGCTTGCGGTGGCAGAACTCCCAATCTAGGCTATGTTCTGGAGGTTTGGGGATTTATAGTAGAGGTTGGAGTCGAGAACAAGTCAGGGGGCCCCACGGTGAGTCCACGAGGCAAGGAGCGCACCCTAGGGGGCGCGCCCTCCACCCTCGTGGGGCCCATGGGACTCCACTCAGGTAACTCTTCGTTCCAGTATTTTTTATATTTTCCAGAAAAAATCCCCGTTGATTTTCAGCGCATTCCAATAACTTTTATTTCTGGACAAAAACAACACCACGGTAGTTCCACTGAAAATAGCGTCAGTCCGGGTTAGTTCTAACCAAATCATACCAAAAGCGTGTAAAAATATTATAAACATGGCATGAATACATCAAAAATTATAGATAAGTTGGAGACGTATCAACATCCCCAAGCTTAATTCCTGCTCATCCTCGAGTAGGTAAATTATATAATTAGAATTTTTGATGTGGAATTCTACTTAACATATTTATCAATGTGATCTTTTCTATTGTGGCAAGAATATTCAGATCCATAAGATTCAAAACAAAAGTTTAACATTGACATGAAAACAATAATACTTCAAGCATACTAACAAAGCAATTGTGTCTTCTCAAAATAACATGGCCAAAGAAAGCTTATCCCTACAAAATCATATAGTTTGGCTATGCTCCATCTTTGTCACACAAAATATTCAAATCATGCACAACCCCAGTTTCAGCCAAGCAATTGTTTCATACTTTAGTATTCTCAAACTTTTTCAACTTTCACGCAATACATGAACGTGAGCCATGGACATAGCACTATAGGTGTAATAGAATGGTGGTTGTCAAGTAGACAAAAAGAAGGGAGATGGTCTCACATCAACTAGGCGTATTAATGGGCTATAGAGATGCCCACAATAGATATCAATGTGAGTAAGTAGGGTTTGCCATGCAACGGATGCACTAGAGCTATAAGTGTATGAAAGCTCAAAAAGAAACTAAGTGGGTGTGCATCCAACTTGCTTGCTCACAAAGACCTAGGGCATTTGAGGAAGCCCGTCATTGAAATATACAATCCAAGTTCTATAATGAATAAATCCCACTAGTATATGAAAGTGACAAAATAAGAGACTCTCTAACAAGAAGATCATGGTGCTACTTTGAAGCACAAGTGTGGTAAAAGGATAGTAGCATAGCCCTTTCTCTCTTTTTCTCTCTTTTTTCTTTTTTTTTCTTTTTTGGGCCTTCTCTTTTTTTGGCCTTTTTATGTTTTTTTTCATCCGGAGTCTCATCCCGACTTGTGGGGAATCATAGTCTCCATCATCCTTTCCTCACAGGGACAATGCTCTAATAATGAAGATCATCACACTTTTATGTACTTACAACTCAAGAATTACAACTCGACTTACAACTTAAAATATGACTCTATATGAATGCCTCCGGCAGTATACCTGGATGTGCAATGAATCAAGAGTGACATGTATGAAATAATTATGTACGGTGACTTTGCCACAAATATGATGTCAACTACATGATCATGCATAGCAATATGACAATAAAGAAGCGTGTCAGAATAAATGGAACGGTGGAAAGTTGCATGGCAATATATCTCGGAATGGCTATGGAAATGCCATAATATGTAGGTATGGTGGCTGTTTTGAGGAATGTAAATGGTGGGTGTATGGTACCGGCGAAAGTTGCATGACACAAGAGAGGCTAGCAATGGTGGAAGGGCGAGAGTGCGTATAATCCATGGACTGAACATTATTCATAAAGAACTCACATACTTATTGCAAAAATCTACAAGTCATCAAACCAAGCACTAGGTGCATGCTCCTAGGGGAAGGGTTGGTAGGAGTTAACCATCGTGCGATCCCGACCTCCACACATAAGGTGGATAATCAAAGAGACACCTCATGCTTCAAATTTGTTACACAACGGTTACCATACGTGCATGCTACGGGACACACAAACCTCAACACAAGTATTTATCAAATTCACAATTACACCACTGTCGGTGTACTAGAGTAGGGGTACCCCAGTATCCCGAACTTGTGCACGGGCAGTTGCAGCACCCCGCGGCAGGGCTCGCCAGGTCACCGCCAAGATACTCTGTGGCTCTTCAGAAGACAAGACCCCGGCAAGAGGAGCTTGCCGGGAAGCCATTCAAGAACAAAGTATTCAAGATGGAGAGACAAGGCCCCGACAAGAGGAGCTTGCCGGGAAGGCCAACCACGGCACCTCAAGAAACTTGCCGCGACGCGCCGTGCGTCCCGGCAAGGTCCAGCGAGCGACAAGCTTCCGACGTGACAAGACAACGACCCCGACAAGGTAATTGCCGGGGACCAGCTGCCACTCTGTACCCGCGCTCCAGCGCATCCGCCCGTGTGTCGCCCTGAGGCTTTCTCAGGGGCGCGTGGCGGGAGCCTGTGCAGCCAAGGGGTACGCGGTGGCAAGTGGAGATGACGAGAAGGCCATCGTGGCAAGCGGTGGCGCTCCTAACGGTCGCTTTTTGCACTGTTTAGACGATTCAGACGGGCATTTAATGCCCCTGTCCCCTGCCGTCAGGGTTAGGTAGGATACACTGTGTCCACAGTAGCGGTAGCTGTACCTACCGCACTCTTTTTCCATTTTTACCCCTCTAGTCTACGTTGCCACCTGTCGGTGACCCCTTGAGCGTATAAAAGGAGGCCCATGCGCAACGTAGAGGAGGTTCGGCTCATTCGAAACACCAAGAGCACTCTCACGCTCGGTCTGGTAGCGTTCATCGCTCCTGAGCAAGAATCCAATACAACCAAGCAGCACTAGGAGTGTTATCTCTCCGGAGAGCTCCGAAGCTGGGTAAAACTGCTCGTGCATACTGCCTCGATCCACTCTTCGTGCGACCTCCGCCCTCTTCCGAACCGAAAGGGGCTCGGTCCCCATAGGTGTTCATGGATCAGTTTTCCCGACAACCACTAGCACGAACTTAATATCACCATCTTAATATCTCAAAACAATCATAAGGAATCAAACTTCTCATAGTATTCAATGCACTTTATATGAAAGTTTTTATTATATCCCTCTTGGATGCCCATCATATTAGGACTAGTTTTATAACCCAAGCAAATTACCATGCTATTCTAAAAGACTATTTAAGTGAAGCATGAGAGTTCATCAATTTCTTCAAAATAAAACCACCACCGTGCTCTAAAAAGGTATAAGTGAAGCACTAGAGCAAACGACAAACTACTCCGAAAGATATAAATGAAGACCAATGAGTAGTCGAATAATTATGTAACTATGTGAAGACTCTCTAACATTTAAGAATTTCAGATCTTGGGATATTATTCAAACAGCAAGCAAAACAAAATAAAATAAAATGATGCTCCAAGCAAAACACATATCATGTGGTGAATAAAAATATAGCTCCAGTAAAGTTACCGATGAACGAAGACGAAAGAGGGGATGTCTTACGGGGCATCCCCAAGCTTAGGCTCTTGGTTGTCCTTGAATATTACCTTGGGGTGCCTTGGGCATCCCCAAGGTTAGGCTCTTGCCACTCCTTATTCCATAGTCCATTGAATCTTTACCCAAAACTTGAAAACTTCACAACACAAAACTCAACAAAAAACTCGTAAGCTTCATTGGTATAAAAAAATAAATCACCACTTTTGTTACTGTTGTGAACTCATTCTAAATTCATATTTGTGTAATATCTACTGTATTCCAACTTCTCTAATGGTTCATACCCTCCTATACTACTCATAGATTCACCAAAATAAGCAAACAACACATAGAAAACAGAATCTGTCAAAAACAGAACAGTCTGTAGTAATCTGTAACTCTCGAATACTTCTGTAACTCCAAAAATTCTGAAAAAAACAGTTACACCTGAGAAATTTGTGCATAAATCCCTAGCAAAAATAATCAGGTCAAAATCACATTTAAATAAGATTCTGGAAATTATTTACTCAGCACAAAAGATTCTGATTTTCAGCATGATCAACACAACTATCACCACAAGCTATCCTAAAGGCTTTACTTGGCACTACATTAAAACAAAAGCTATAAAACATGATTACTACAGTAGCTTAATCATGTGGACACACAAAAACAGTAGGTGTAAATTTTGGGTTGTCTCCCAACAAGTGCTTTTCTTTAATGCCTTTTAGCTAGGCATGATGATGTCAATGATGCTCACATAAAAGATAAGAGTTAAAACATAACGGGAGCATCATGAAGAATACGGCTAGCACATTTAAGTCTAACCCACTTCCTATGCATAGGGATTTTGTGAGCAAACAATTTATGGGAGCAAGAATCAACTAGCATAGGAAAGCAAAACAAGCATAACTTCAAGATTTTAAACACATAGAGAGGAAACTTGATATTATTGCAACTCCCAAAAGCATATATTCCTCCCTCATAATAATTTTCAGTAGCATCATGAATGAATTCAACAATATAACCATCACATAAAACATTATTTTCATGATGCATAAGCATAAAATTTTTATTACCCTCCACATAAGAAAATTTCTTCTCATTCGGAATAGTGGGAGCAAACTCAACAAAATAACTATCATGTGAGGCATAGTCCAATTGAAAATTAAAATCATGATGACAAGTTTCATGGTTATCATTATTGTTTATAGCATTCATGTCATCACAATAATCATCATAGATAGCAACTTTGTTCTCATAATCAATTGGAACCTCTTCCAAAATAGTGGATTCATCACTAAATAAAGTCATGACCTCTCCAAATCCACTTTCATAAATATTATAAGATTCAACACTATCCAAAATAGTGGGATCATTACTTCCTAAAGTTGGCACTCTTCCAAACCCACTTTCATCAATTTAATCATCATAAATAGGAGGCATGCTTTCATCATAATAAATTTGCTATCAAAACTTGGGGGACAAAAAATATCATCTTCATAAAACATACCATCCCCAAGCTTGTGGCTTTGCATATCATTAGCATCATGTGTATTCAAGGAATTCATACTAACAACATTGCAATCATGCTCATGATTCAAAAATTTAGTGTCAAACACTTTAATGCATTCTTCTTCTAACACTTGAGCACAATTTTCCTTTCCATCATTTTCAGGAAAGACATTAAAAAGATGAAGCATATGAGGCAACCTCAATTCCATTTTTTGTAGTTTTATTTTATAGACTAAACTAGTGATAAAATAAGAAACTAAAAGTTTCAGTTGCAAGATCTAAAGATATACCTTCAAGCACTAACCTCCCCGGCAACGGCGCCAGCAAAGATCTTGATGTCTACTATGCAACCTTCTTCTTGTATACGTTGTTGGGTCTCCAAGTGCGGAGGTTTGTAGGACAGTGGCTAATTTCCCTCAAGTGGATGACCTAAGGTTTATCAATTCATGGGAGGCGTCGGATGAAGATGGTCTCTCTCAAACAACCCTGCAACCAAATAACAAAGAGTCTCTTGTGTCCCCAACACACCCAATACAATGGTAAATTGTATAGGTGCACTAGTTCGGTGAAGAGACGGTGATACAAGTGCAATATGGATGGTAGGTATAGGTTTTTGTAATCTGAAAAATATAAATACAGCAAGGTAGCAAGCGATAAAAGTGAGTGAAAATGGTATTACAATGCTTCAAACCAAGGCCTAGGGTTCATACTTTCACTAGTGCAAGTTCTCTCAACAATAATAACATAATTGGATCATATAACAATCCCTCAATGTGCAACAAAGAGTCACTCCAAAGTCACTAATAGCGGATAACAAACAAAGAGATTATGGTAGGGTACGAAACCACCTCAAAGTTACCCCGATACTACCCATAGATTCATCAAAATAAGCAAACAACACAATGAAAACGGAATGTGTCAAAAACAGAATAGTCTATAGTAATCTGGAAACTATCCATACTTCTGTCACTCCAAAAATTCTGAAACATTAGGAGAACTTAGGAAATTTGTATATCAATATTGTGTAAAAAATTCAGATCAAAATCACACTTCTGTGATTGTTTCAAATTCTGGGAATGAGTGCAAAAGGTTCTATTTTTCACCAATATCAAATCACCTATCACCATAGATCATCCCAAAGCTCTTACTTGGATCAAACACTAATTAAAACATTAAAACACAATTACTACATAAGTAATCTTGTGTATTTATTGAAAAATATAATCAAAAACAAAAAACACAAAATAAAATTGGGTTGCCTACCAACAAGTGTTATTGTTTAACGCCCCTAGCTAGGCATATTGCATAGATCTAGATATTGTCATATTTGGTATTTAATCCATAAGTAGCCCTGATAATAGATTTATATGGTAACCTAAGTTTCTTTCTTGGAAAGTGTTCCATGCCCTTCCTTAACGGAAATTGAAATCTAATGTTTCCTTCTTTCATATCAATAATTGCACCAATCATTCTAAGGAAAGGTCTACCAAGAATAATAGGGCATGTGGGATTGTAATCTATATCAAGCACAATAAAATCTATGGGACATAATTCCTAATTGCAACAATAAGAAAATCATTAATCCTTCCCATAGGTTTCTTAATATTGGAATCTGCTAGATGCAAAGTTAAAAAACAACCATCAAATTTATGGAAACCTAGCACATCACAAAGAGTTTTTGGAATAGTGGAAACGCTAGCCCCCCAATCATACAAAGCATTACACTCATAATTTGTAAATTTAATCTTAATAGTAGATTCCCATTCGTCATAAAGCTTTCTATGGATTGAAACATCCAACACAAGTTTTTCTTCAAACGATTCCATCATAGCATCAACGATATGTTTAGTAAAAGTCTTATTTTGATTATAACCATGAGGTGAAGTAAGCATGGATTTAAACAAGGAAATACAATCAATCAAATAACAATTATCATAATTAAAGTCCTTGAAATCCAAAAGAGTGGGTTCATCACTAGTTAAAGTTTTGGCCTCGCCAATCCCACTTTTATCAATTTTTTCATTAAGATCCTCACCCTCCAAATTATTGGGACGCCTTCTAGCTAAAGTTGACTCATCTCCAGTGCCATATTCATCAAGTTTTATATTGGAAAACATAGATTCAATAGGAGCCACACCAATCACTTTAAGATCTTCATCATTATTATCATGAAAACTAGATGAACACACTTTTTCTAGCCAATCTCTCTTAGCACGCATCCTAGCGGTTCTCTCTCTACTTTCATTCATAGAAGTTTTAATAGCTGTTAGAGATTCATTAATGTCAATCTTGGGTGGCATATATCTAATCTTAAAGAATCAATCTAATGAGAAATTCTATCAACGTTCCTAGCCAAATCATCAATCTTAAGCATTTTTTATTCTATCATAGCATTAAAAATCTTTTGAGAACCAATGAAATCTTTAATATTATTCTCAAGATATGAAGATATATTATTATAATTTCCATAAGATTTTTTGTAGGAATTACCATAATTATTAGAGGAATAACTAGGAAATGACCTAGGATTAAAATTGCCTCTATACGCGTTATTACCAAAATTGTTCCTACCAACAAAATTCACATCCATAGTTTCATTATTATTCTCAATCAAACTAGACAAAGGCGTATCATTAATCAATAGGAGCACTCTTACTAGCAATCAATTTCATAAGTTCATCCATCTTTCCTCTCAAAGTATTAATTTCTTCAACCACATGCACCTTTTTACTAGTAGAAGATCTTTCGGTATGCCATTGAGAATAATTTTCCATAATATTATCTAGA
This sequence comes from Triticum dicoccoides, assembly GCF_002162155.2. Taxonomy (NCBI): domain Eukaryota; kingdom Viridiplantae; phylum Streptophyta; class Magnoliopsida; order Poales; family Poaceae; genus Triticum; species Triticum dicoccoides. Next base: position 233,658,946 of record NC_041389.1, read on the forward strand.
AGTTTAGTAGCGTCTCCTAATGTGATTTCCATGAAAGTACCTCCCACGGTAGAATCTAAAATATTTCTAGATGCAAAACTCAATCCGGCATAAAACAATTGTACGATCATCCATAAACTTAAACCATGAGTGGGGCAATTCCTTATCATCAATTTTATCCTCTCCCAAGATTGTGCAACATGTTCATGATCAAGTTTCTTAAAATTCATTATATCGTTCCTAAGGGAGATGATCTTAGCGAGAGGAAAATACTTGGAAATAAAATCATATTTACACTTGTTCCGTGAATCAATACTATTTTTAGGAAAAGATGAAAACCAAGTTTCAGCACGATCTCGTAGTGAGAATGGAAATAGCTTCAATTTAATAATATCATTATCCACATATTTTTTCTTTTGCATATCACACAACTCAATGAAAGTATTTTGATGGGATGCATCATCTTCATTAGGAATACCAGAAAATTGTTCTTCCATAACAAGATTCAACAAAGCGGCATTGATTTCATAAGATTCTGCACTAGTGGAGGGAGCAATTGGAGTACTAATAAAATCATTATTACTAGTATTTGAAAAGTCACACAACTAGGTATTTTCTTGAGACATTGTGACAAATCAAGGAATCTAGCACACACGCAAACAAAAAGCAAACGAAAAGAAGGCGAATAAAAAGGCAAATATATTTTGTGTTTTTCTAAAATCATTTTAGAAGTGGGGGAGAGGAAAACAAGAGGCAAATGGCAAATAATGTAAGTGCAAGAGATCACAGTTTATGATAGGTGCTTAGCAGGCTTGATGTAGAACCTCCCCGGCAATGGCACCAGAAATTCTTCCTGCTACTTCTTGAGCTTGTGTTGGTTTTTCCCTTAAACAGGAAAGGGTGATGCAGCAAAGTAGAGATAAGTATTTCCCTTCGTTAAAAACCAAGGTATCAATCCAGTATGAGGTACAAGCAAGTCCCCGATACATGCACCTACACAAACTAACAAACACTTACACAACGCGAAAAAGGGGTTGTCAATCCCTTCACGGTCACTTGCAAGAGTGAGATCTAATATATATATATATATATATATATATATATATATATATATATATATATATATATATATATATAATGGCATCAAGGTATAAATAAATTGCATCAAGGTATTTCTGGGTTTTTGGTGTTATAGATATGAAAATATATGATGGAAAATGGACCCGGGGGCCATTGGTTTCACTAGAGGCTTCTGTCTTGAAGAAAGCATATTGTGGTAAACAAATTACTGTTGAGCAATTGATAGAAAAGCACATAGTTATGATGACATCCAAGGCAATGATCATGAATATAGGCATCACGTCCGTGACAAGTAGACCGACTCTTGACTGCATCTACTACTATTACTCCACACATCGACCGCTATCCAGCATGCACTAGTGTTTTAAGTTAACAAGAACAGAGTAACGCCTTAAGCAAGATGACATGATTTAGAGGGATAGATCCAATCAATATGGCAAAACCCCATCCTTTTATCCTTAATGGCAACAATACAAATACGTGCCTCGCTACCCCTACTGTCACTTGGTGAGGACACCGCGAGATTGAACCCATCACAAAGCACCTCTCCCATGGCAAGAAAAATCAATCTAGTAGGCCAAACCAAATCGATAGATCGGAGAGAAATACAAAGCTATCTTAATCATGCATAAAAGAGTTCAGAGAAGACTCAAATAATATTCATAGATAATCCGATCATAAATCCACAATTCATCGGATCTCAACAAACGCACCGCAAAATAAGATTACATCGAATAAATATCCGACAAGATCGAGGAGGACATTGTATTGAAGATCAAAGAGAGAATAAGCCATCTAGCTACTAGCAATGGACCCGTAGGCCTGTGGTAAACTGCTCACACATCACCGGAAGGGCAGCAAGGTTGGTGCAGAGGCCCTCCGTGATCGAATCCCCTTCCAACGGAGTGCCAGAAAAGGCCCCAAGATGGGATCTCACGAGAACAAAAGCTTGTGATGGCAAAAAAGTATTTTTTGTGTGCCCCTAGTGTAGAGGGAATATTTGAGAATTTATAGTACTAGATCTAGGGTTAGGAGAGCCGCAGGGGGCCCACAAGCCCCCTGGTCGCGCCCCCTGGGATGCACCCCCAGAGCTTGTGGCCCCCTCATGGGTCTTATCGTTTCCTCCGGAAGCTTCGTGGTTGTCTTGTTGTCCAAGAAAAATCATCAAAAAAATTCATTCCGTTTGGTATTGATTTTCTGTAGAAGTCAAAAACAAGGAAAATGGAGCAACTGGCACTGGGCACTAGGTTAATAGGTTAGTCCCAAAAATGATATAAAATAGCATATAAATGCATATAAACATCCAAGATAGATAATATAATAGCATGGAAAAATAAAAAATTATAGATACGTTGGAGATGTATCAGCCTGTATGGCACAAAGTCAGGCGGTTGATCACAGGGTATTGCATTAGTCGTCGGATTACGAGTATTAGGTTCCTTGGGGGGAGCACACGATAGCTGTTGTGGCAAGGAGAGCGTCACCGCTTGAAGGGCGACATTGGTTGCTCTTGGTGGGGCTTCAGGGATCTCATCCATGAAGTCTATTTCCTTTCGTGGCCACTGGATATGATGTAACAATGTTTCTCCCAAGGTCCTATGCTCATCAAAGTCCCGTAGGACATTCTTCAGGGAAAATTCATTGAATCTAGGCTTTACTTTAGTCACGTACCACTTCAGACAGCCCCGCTTCAATGGCACATTGCCCAACAAGAGGCCCTCCTCCAAGAAGGGTGGGCAAATCCATCCTACTACACATTTTAACATACCTTCATAATGTGTAAGCACGCCCCTCGGTCTGTCTTTCATTCCAGATAGATCAGATATAGCATCATCATGAGCAGCTGCAATCTCAGTGTCTTTGGGGTCAGCTGATGCACAACCACTCTTGTGGGGTGATGTCGCGCAATAACCAACTTCCTCCATGCCCACCTCTCCTCCCATTTGTTGGCTATCTATCACTGTTAGAGTCTTCTGCATCATCATTTACTCCTCAATTTCCTTTCAAACTTTCGGACACATGTCCCTCCTCAACCATTCATACAATTCATTCTGCTTCATTTCACTCCTCGCTTTTTTCATGCTGAGCCTCACTTCTTTGCTGAGTGTGAAAGCCCTCTTGTGCGGGACATTGACACCTATACCCCTTGCACGACCAGGGGGCTCTTTTGTTTCCAAAGCATCGGACAGAATGTCACAAGGCTATGAGTTCCTGTAGAACCTTCCAGGGATCTTGGAAGCCTTTAACATCACACGATACAGTTCTTCGTCATGAGATTTTTCAAAGTAATAAGTTCCATCGTCATCCTTGCACGTGCCCGCAAGTAGTCTCTAGCGCGTTCGCCCCTGATTTCAGTAAAGGCCGGTTTCCCACCCGTTGCTACTACTTCTTTGTCCTCATGGTCCCATATCGGTTTCATGCCGTAGTTCCTGCCACACCCATACGGTGCGGGTGTGTGTTCCTCTTCTGAAGTTCCGATTGCTTGGCACTCTTTGCAATAAACTCTATAGTTGCCCTGACCCTTTTGAATTCTACCCAGTTTGCCTTTGTAATATGGGGGTATGCGGGTGATACGACCATTTTGCATCATGCTTTTATATCAATATTTATTTCATTATGGGTTGTTATTACATGTTATATCACAATACTTATGCCTTTTCTCTCTCATTTTATAAGGTTTACATGAAGAGGGAGAATGCCGACAGCCGGAATTCTGGACTGGAAAAGGAGCAAATATTAGAGACCTATTCTGCACATCCAAAAGTCCTGAAACTTCACGAAGATCAGTTTTGGAATATATTAAAAATATTGGGCGAGGAAAGCACCAGAGAGGGGCCACCAGTCAGCCACGAGGGTGGAGGGCGTGCCCTACCCCCCTGGGCGCACCCCTGCCTCATGGGCCCCCTGGCAGGCCCCCGACTCCCATCTTCTGCTATATGGTGTCTTTTGCTTTGGAAAAAATCATAGAGAAGCTTTTGGGATGAAGCGCCGCCGTCTCGAGGTGGAACATGGGCAGGACCAATCTAGGGCTCCGGCGGAGCTATTCTGCCGGGGAAACATCCTCCGGGAGGGGGAAATCACCGCCATCGTCATCACCATCAATCCTCTGATCGAGAGGGGGTCGATCTCCATCAACATCTTCACTACAACCATCTCCTCTCAAACCCTAGTTCATCTCTTGTTTCCGATCATTGTCTCAAAACTTCAGATTGGTACCTGTGGGTTGCTAGTAGTGTTGATTACTCCTTGTAGTTGATGCTAGTTGGTTTATTTGGTGGAAGATCATATGTTCAGATCCTTAATGCTTATTAATACTCCTATGATTATGAACATGAACATGATTAGTGACTAGTTACGTTTGTTCCTGAGGACATGGTAGAAGTCTTGTTATAAGTAATCATGTGAATTTGGTATTCGTTCGCTATTTTGATGAGATGTATGTTATCTCTCCTCTAGTGGTGTTATGTGAACGTCGACTACATGACACTTCACCATGATTTGGGCCTAGGGGAAGGCATTGGAAAGTAATAAGTAGATGATGGGTTGCTAGAGTGTCAGAAGCTTAAATCCTAGTTTATGCGTTGCTTCGTAAGGGGCTGATATGGATCCATATGTTTTATGCTATGGTTAGGTTTACCTTAATTCTTCTTTCGTAGTTGCGGATGCTTGCGAGAGGGGTTAATCATAAGTGGGAGGCTTGTCCAAGTAAGGACAGCACCCAATCACCGGTCCACCCACATATCAAATTATCAAAGTAACGAACGCGAATCATATGAGCATGATGAAAACTAGCTTGACGATAATTCCCATGCTCATCGGGAGCGCTTTGCTTTATATAAGAGTTTGTCCAGGCTTGTCCTTTGCTACAAAAAGGATTGGGCCACCTTGTTGCACCTTTTTTACTTTTGTTACTTGTTACCCGTTACCAATTACCTTATCACAAAACTATCTGTTACCGATAATTTCAGTGCTTGCAGAGAATACCTTACTGAAAACTGCTTGTCATTTCCTTCTACTCCTCGTTGGGTTTGACACTCTTACTTATCGAAAGGACTACGATAGATCCCCTATACTTGTGGGTCATCAAGACTCTTTTCTGGCGCCGTTTCCGGGAGTGAAGCACCTTTGGTAAGTGGAATTTGGTAAGGAAACATTTATATAGTGCGCTGAAATTTACTGTCACTTGTTACTATGGAAAATTATCCTTTCAGGGGCTTGTTCGGGGTATCTTCACCCCAACCAAAAGAGCAAGGAGTTGCTCCTCAAACTACTGAACCTACTGAAAATATTTACTTTGAAATTCCTTCGGGTATGATAGAAAAACTGCTAGCTAATCCTTATACAGGAGATGGAACATTACATCCCATATGCACCTAATCTATGTGGATGAAGTCTGTGGATTATTTGAGATTGCAGGTATGCCCGAGGATGTTGTCAAGAAGATGGTCTTCCCTTTATCTTTGAAGGGAAATCCATTGACATGGTATAGGCTATGTGACGATATTGGATCATGGAACTACAACCGAATGAAATTGGAACTTCATTAGAAGTTTTATCCTATGCATCTAGTTCATCGTGATCAGAATTATATATATATTTTTTGGCCTCGTGAAGGAGAAAGTATCGCTCAAGCTTGGGGGAGGCTTAAGTCAATGTTATATTCATGCCCCAATCATGAGCTCTTGTAACACCCCGGATGCAACTTTCCATATTTGTAACTCCAACTCTTGCCATTTCCGGCTATGTGATATGATATTTCCTTCGTGGTTTGGTTTTTGTCTCTGGTTTTGCATTTGGTGCTTGGTGTCATCTTACATTCTCATTCTCATCATGTGCATGGTGTGTTTTTTCATACATATTATGGTGTTGCATGTTCCATGCATGAATCTTGCATCATCACCTTCTCCTTCCCTCTCCTTCCTTATTTTGACAAGTGCCACATTCCCTTCTCTTTTAATGTTCATTTTTCCCTATATTTTAGCTCAGTGCCTTAAACCTCTCTGCCAAATTTCATCACTTTTGGACTGGGTTTGGTTGGGTTCAAAAATGCCAAGTTTGAACCTAATTCAAACTTGGAATATTTTCTTCCTCTAAAAATGTCCAAGCCATTTTTACAATTATGTGCATAATCCAAGGAGTATGGGAATATTTCTATATCTTCCTAACTCTTCTCCTAGCTCCCTGTGCTTTTCACTTTGTTTTCTGCTTGAAGAAAATGGAAAAAGTATAGCAGCAGCAGTGCAGCCCAGCAACAGGTCCAGCCGCAGCCCAGCGAGCAGGCCCAATCCAGGCGCGCGCAGCCCAGCTCCACCCCGCGGCCTCCTCCTCCCTGCCTTTTCTCACCGCTCCCGAGCACACCCCCACTAGCTGCCTGCCACGTCGCCCCTCCAGTCCCACTTTCCAGCCTCTGGCAACAGGCCACCCGCACCCACCTTTTCGTCGAGCTCCAGTCACGTGCGCACATGGCCACGGCCGTGGTCACGCGTTCATGCACGGCATTGCCCTCGCCCTTATTTGGAACCCCTCCACACCAGCTGTATGCCAACCATTCCCTCTCCCTTTCCCCTCTCTCAAGGAAACCCAGGGGCGCCGCTAGATCGAGATCTAGCCTTGCCCCGAGCGCATCCAGGAGCCAGTCGCTGGCATGCTCCCCGTCAGCCTCGGGCTTGCCAAGCGTGTCCATCGAGTTCGTCGTCATCGACTATGTCATCTGCTTCCTCTACTTCCACGCGAGACGCCAAGTTCGACACCGCCCCTTCGTCCACCTCCGCCTCGGCCACTGCTTGTCTCTGATGAATTCCGCTGCCTCCCGTCTTCCCCGAGCCCGTTCGACTCCACCGACGACCCCTACGTGAGCAGCCACACCTCCTAAACCCCTTTGTTTTTGTCGTTTCCGCGCCGTAGCTCCTGTCCGCCGTGTGTCCATAACTGTCGCCGTCAGACCTCACCTCCGGCGAGTGCACCTACCTCGTTAGGTCCTCTGAGCATGCCCGTTGAGTTCGCCTCGGCGCGTAAGCTAGATCCGCTCGCTCAGGTAGGTCTCTAGGTCGCCGTGGCATCGCGTTCGCCCTCTTCGTCGCCGCCTCTGTACGACGGTGTCGGCGTCGCCCTCGTTGTGTTTGGTGCCGCACGATACATGCGGGCATGCGGGATCCTCTGCTGGTTCCCTTACGCCCATCCGCTGCTCCCATAGCTCCCAGCAGCAGCTCCGGTGAGCTCCTCTGCCGCGCTGCACTCGTCGCCGGCATCATCTGTTGGGTATTGTTCAACAGGAGCCGACCCCCCCCCCTTCCAGCAAGAACCCCGAGCCAGCCCAGTTGGTCGAGCCGAGCCAGTTTCACCCAGGCGACCCGGGTTCGATCCCCCGCGGGCGCACTATTAAACCCCTCCGTTTTTCCTTATTTGCTTGGGTCACTTACAGGCTGACCCCACCTGTCATGCTCACACACACACACGACCTCAAACCCAGACACGTGGCCCAGGGACCCAGCAATCAGCCTAACACTGGGTACCTCCTGGGGTACGCATGGCATTTCCACCTTTCTGTTTCTATTCCAGATTCCGTATATGCTAGATTTGGCACATGCCTATGTTTTCCATCTTAGGCAGTTTAGTGTTTTGCATATTTGTGGGGATTTTTCTACGGCAACCTAGACATATTGTATGTGTTTTGGGGCTAGAAAAATCCAGTGAATCCAGTGGTGGCTTTATTTTCTGCATTTGAGCAAGTTTGCACACATGTAATTTTACATCATGTTGTTGTTTTGTCTTCTATGTGTATATTTATGCAAGTATGCCATGGGGTAGTTTTGCACATGAACATGCTCTTCATCATGCCTACTTGCTGCTAGAATTAATCTCATGCCATGATATGCTTTATATTTAGTTAAACATGCTTGCAAACATGCTATTACGAATCTGTTTCTGCCATGACATTAAATTCTACTAAGTGTGGGTTCCGTTTATGTCACTTGCCATGTTTGCATTGATGCTATCATCATTTCTGTAGATAATTAGAGCATGTTCACTAATTAAGTTTTGTTAAGTGCATTTAGTACTAGCATGCCATGCTCTTGTCTGCATATTGTTGTAGCATATTTGAACTTTGCACAGAAGTTGTTATGTTACTGTTTTCAACAGACTGCATTGCATCTTGTTTGGCTTGTCATTTTCAAACCGTGCATCCGTTTCCGGTGATCTTTATATTGATTTCAACCAAAATCTACAAATATATCTAGTGGCATGCTTGGCTTACCAAGATTGTGCCTTGTTCATCATTTCTCCTTCTGTCTCGTTTGCACCCCTTCTGAAGCACCTCGTATGCATTGCACCTCATATCTCGGATTCCATATCATGTCTTGCATCATGTTGCCTGCGCATTGCACCATGAATGATTGTTGTTCCATGGTTGTGTTCTTGTTTTGGGTACAGCAAGGAGATGAGTTCGTGAACGAGGATCCTGTCGAGAACGTTTACGAGGAGCAAGCTTTCGACGACTCTGAGAACTTTGCAGGCAAGATGACCATTACCCTCGATGTCACTTCTATCTTTGCTTGCTAGTTGTTCGTTCTATCGCTAAGTCGTGCTACCTACCACTTGTTATATCATGCCTCGCATATTGCCATGTCAAACCTCTAACCCACTTTCCTAGCAAACCATTGTTTGGCTATGTTACCGCTTTGCTCAGCCCCTCTTATAGCGTTGTTAGTTGCAGGTGAAGTTGAAGATTGCTCCATGTTGGAACATGATTATGTTGGGATATCACAATATCTCTTATTTTAATTAATGCATCTAGATACCTGCTAAAAGGTGGAAGGCTCGGCCTTATGCCTGGTGTTTTGTTCCACTCTTGCCGCCTTAGTTTCCGTCATACCGGTGTTATGTTCCTTGATTTTGCGTTCCTTACACGGTCGGGGTTATGGGACCCCCTTGACAGTTCGCTTTGAATAAAACTCCTCAAGCAAGGCCCAACCTTGGTTTGACATTTTCCTAACAACCTATAACTTTCCCTTGGGGTTGCAAACCCAAGGGGGAAACTTGAGGGCTGGTTTTACTCGTAGCTTGACCTATCCGTTATGCCCTGAGAACGAGATATGTGCAGCTCCTATCGAGATTTGTCGACACATTCGAGCGGTCTTGCTGGTCTTCTTTTACCATTGTCGAAATGTCTTGTAACCGGGGTTCCGAGACTGATCGGGTCTTTCCAGGAGAAGGAATATCCTTCGTTGATCGTGAGAGCTTGTGATGGGCTAAGTTGGGACACACCTGCAGGGTATAAACTTTCGAGAGCCGTGCCCGCGGTTATGTGGCAGATGGGAATATGTTAATATCCGGTTGTAGAGAAATTGACACTTGACTTAATTAAAATGCGCCAACCGCGTGTGTAGCCGTGATGATCTCTTTTCGGCAGAGTCCGGGAAGTGAACACGGTTTGGGTTAAGATTGAATGTAAGTAGTTTCAGGATCATTTCTTGATCACTTCTAGCTTCACGACCATTGCGTAGTTTCTCATCTTGCTCTTGTATTCGTATGTTAGCCACCAATTTTTCTTAGTGCTTGCTGCAACTCCACCTCATTACCACTTCCTACCCATAAGCTTAAATAGTATTGATCTCGTGGGTTTTGAGATTCCTAAGTCCTCGTGACTCATAGATACTACCAAAACAGTTGCAGGTGCCGATGATACCAGTGCAAGTGATGCTACCGAACTCAAGTGGGAGTTCGACAAGGACCTTGGCCGTTAATGTGTCTTTTCTTGATGATCAGTAGTGGAGCCGAGTTGGGACGATAGGGGATCTAGCATTTGGGGTTATCTTCTTTTCATTTGGCTTTGTCCGTAGTCGGACTATGTGTGTACTCTGAATGATGTATGAATTATATGATCTTTGTGTGAAGTGGCGATTGTAAGCCAACTCTATTTATCCCTTTCTTGTTCATTACATGGGATTGTGTGAAGATGACCCTTCTTGCGACAAAACCACAATGCGGCTATGCCTCTAAGTCGTTCCTCGACATGTGGGAGATATGCCGCATCATGGACGTTACAGCTCTCAAGAGAAATTATTATTCAAAACTTTTATGCTCGGCTTTCTCATAATAATCGCTCCATGCTCGATACTTCTTGTACTGGTTCTTTTATGATGAAGACTATCGACTTCAAATGGGATTTATTGGAAAGAATTAAATGCAACTCTGAAGATTGGGAACTCGACGAAGGTAAGGAGTCAAGCATAACGCTTAAGTTTGATTGTGTTAAATCTTTTATGGATACCGATGCTTTTCGTGAATTTAGCACTATATATGGACTTGACTCTGAGATAGTAGCTTCTTTTTCTGAATCATTTGCTACTCATGTTGATCTCCCTAAGGAGAAGTGGGTTAAATATCATACTCCCATTGAAGTGAAAGTAGTAGAACCTATTAAAGTGAAGAAGAAACTATTACTTATAATGTTGATCCTATTGTTCCTACTGCTTATATTGAGAAACCACCTTTCCCTGTCAGAATAAAGGATCATGCTAAAGCTTCAACTGTGGTTCGTAAAAGTAATATTAGAACACCTACACCCCCTGAGCAAATTAAAGTTGAACCTAGTATTGCCATGGTTAAAGATCTCTTGGTCGATAATATTGAGGGGCATGTCATTTATTTTTGTGATGAAGCTGCTAGAATTGCTAAACCCGATACTCAAGATAAACATAGACCTGTTGTTGGCATGCATGTTGTTTCTGTTAAAATAGGAGATCATTGTTATCATGGCTTATGTGATATGGGTGCTAGTGTGAGTGCAATTCCTTATACAAAGAAATTATGCATGATATTGCACCTGCTGAGATAGAAGGTATTGATGTTACTATTAATCTTGCAAATAGAGATACTATTTCACCAGTTGGGATTGTTAGAGATGTTGAAGTCTTGTGTGGGAAAATTAAATATCCTACTGATTTTCTTGTTCTTGGTTCCCCACAAGATGACTTTTGTCCCATTATATTTGGTAGACCCTTCTGGAATACTCTTAATGCTAAGATAGACTGCGAAAAAGATATTGTTACTGTTGGGTTAGGGGATATGTCTCATGATTTTAGTTTCCCTAAATTTCATAAACAACCCCAAGATAAAGAATTGCCTAGTAAGGATGAAATTATTGATCTTTCTTCTATTGCCGTGCCTCCTAATGATCCTTTGGAACAATATTTGCTAGACCATGAAAATGATATGTTTATGAATGAAAGAAGGGAGATAGATGAAGTATTCTTTAAGCAAGGACCTATTTTTAAACACAACTTCCCTGTTGAAATACTCGGAGATCCTCCTCCACCCAAGGGAAATCCTGTGTTTGAGCTTAAACAATTACCTGATACTCTTAAATATGCTTACCTCGATGAACAGAACATATATCATGTTATTATTAGTGCTAACCTTTCAGAGCATTAAGAAGAGAAATTATTGAAAACTCTAAAGAAGCACCGTGCTGCTATTGGATATACTCTTGATGATCTTAAGGGCATTAGTTCCACTCTATGTCAGCACAAAATAAAATTAGAGAAATATGCTAAACCAGTTCTCAATCACCAATGCCGGTTAAATTCTAAGATGAAAGAAGTGGTAAGAAATGAAATACTAAAGCTTCTGGAGGCAGCTATAATTTATCATATTACTGATAGTCAGTGGGTAAGTCCTGCTCATTGTGTCCCTAAGAAGGGAGGTATTACTATTGTTCCTAATGATAAAAATGAATTGATCCCACAAAGAATTGTTACAGGTTATAAAATGGTAATTGATTTCCGCAAATTAAATAAAGCTACTAGAAAAGATCATTACCCTCTACCTTTTATTGATCAAATGCTAGAAAGACTATCCAAACATACACATTTTTGCTTCCTAGATGGTTATTCTGGTTTCTCTCAAATACCTGTGACAAAAGAGGATCAAGAAAAGACCACTTTTACTTGCCCTTTCGGTACCTTTGCTTATAGACGTATGCTGTTTGGTTTATATAATTCACCCGCTACCTTTCAAAGATGTATGATGATACGTCTCCAACGTATCTACTTCTCCAAACACTTTTGCCCTTATTTTGGACTCTAATTTGCATGATTTGAATGGAACTAACCAGGACTGATGCTGTTTTTAGCAAAATTTCCATGGTGTTACTTTTGTGTAGAAATAAAAGTTCTCGGAATGACCTGAAACTTCACGGAGTCAAGTTTTGCAATTAGTAAAAAATACTGGCAAAAGAATCAACAGGGGGCCCGCACCCTAGCCACGAGGGTGGGGGCGCGCCACCCCCTAGGGTGCGCCCCCTGCCTCGTGGGCCCTTGGAGCTCCACCGACCTCAACTCCAACTCCATATATTCACGTTCGATGAGAAAAAAATCTGAGAGAAGGATTCATCGCGTTTTATGATACGGAGCCGCCGCCAAGCCCTATTCTTCCTCAGGAGGGCTGATCTGGAGCCCGTTCGGGGCTCGAAGAGGGGAATCCGTCGCCATCGTCATCATCAACCATCCTCCATCACCAAATTTCATGATGCTCACTGCCGTGCGTGAGTAATCCCATCATAGGCTTGCTGGACGGTGATGGGTTGGATGAGATTTACCATGTAATCAAGTTAGTTTTGTTAGGGTTTGATCCCTAGTATCCATTATGTTCTACGATTGATGTTGCTATGACTTTGCCATGCTTAATGCTTGTCACGAGGGCCCGAGTGCCATGATTTTAGATCTGAACCTATTGTGTTTTCATGAATATATGAGTGTTCTTGATCCTATCTTGCAAGTTATAGTCACCTACTACGTGTTATGATCCGGCAAACCCCAGAGTGACAATAGTAGGGACACTTCCCGGTGATGACCGTAGTGTGAGGAGTTCATGTATTCACTAAGTGCTAATGCTTTGGTCCAGTACTCAATTAAAAGGAGGCCTTAATATCCCTTAGTTTCCATTAGGACCCTGATGCCACGGGAGGGTAGGAAAAAAGATGTCATGCAAGTTCTTTTCCATAAGCACGTATGACTATATTCGGAATACATGCCTACATTATTTTGATGAACTAGAGCTAGTTCTGTGTCATCCTATGTTATAACTGTTGCGTGATGAATTACATCCGACATAACTATCCATCACTGATCCATCACCTCGAGCTTTTCACATATTGATCTTTGCTTAGTTACTTATCCATTGCCACTGTTACGGTTGCTACAAAACTGCTACTGTTACTTTTGCCACCGTTACTGTTACTTCCATACTACTTTGCTACTAAATACTTTGCTGCAAATATTAAGTCTTTCAGGTGTGGTTGAATTGACAACTCAGCTATGAATACTTGAGAATATTCTTTGGCTCCCCTTGTGTCGAATCAATAAATTTGGGTTGAATACTCTACCCTCGAAAACTATTGTGATCCCCTTTACTTGTGGGTTATCAAGACCTTTTTCTGGTGCTGTTGCCTGGGAGCATAGCTCTATTCTCTAAGTCTCTTGGGATTTATATCTGTTGATCACTATGAAGAATTTGAAAGATCAAAGAACCAAGATTTTCCCCTCAACTACGAGGGGAGGTAAGGAACTACCATCTAGCTCTGCACTTGATTCACCTTCTGTTTTGAGTAAACTTGCGACACCTACACCTGCTATTGATTCTGATATGTCGCATGTTATTGATGATGCCACTTCTACTATGCATGATGCTTATGATGATACTACTTCTCTCTTGATAATAATGTGCCACTAGGTGAATTTTTGGATGAACAACTTGCTAGGGTTAGAGAGAATGAAATTACTATAACTGATGATATTAATGAAAGTGATGATGAAGATTCTCCCCCTAGATATGAATTGCCTGTTGTACCTGAGGGTTATGTTATGCATGAGGAAACTGCTAGAGACTTCTTTGCTTGCAATGATAGATATGATCTTAAGAAACTGTTAGCTAAGCTGAAAGAAAAGTCTTTGAATGCTAGAATGAAATATGGCCCTGCTTTTGCTACTTCACCTATCCGTGTTACTGTTAAGGATTATGAATTCTCTGTCAATCCTGAGTTAATTACTTTGGTTGAATCTGATCCTTTCCATGGATATGAATCTGAAACTGTTGGGGCACATCTTACTAAATTGAATGATATAGCCACCCTATTTACTCATGAGGAAAAAATTCGCTATTACTATATTCTTAAATTGTTTCCTTTCTCATTAAAGGGTGATGCTAAGATATGGTTTAATTCTCTTGCTCCTGGTTATGTGCGTAGTCCCCAGTATATGATTTACTACTTCTCTGCAAAATAATTTCCTGCTCATAAGAAACAAGCTGCCTTAAGGGAAATATTTAATTTTGTGCAAATTGAAGAAGAGAGTCTCCCACAAGCTTGGGGGAGGCTTCTCCAATTACTTAATGCTTTGCCTGATCACCTCTCAACAAAAATGAAATACTTGATGTCTTTTATAATGGACTAACCGATGCTTCCAGAGACCACCTGGATAGTTGTGCTGGTTGTGTTTTCAGGGAAAGAACTATTGACCAAGCTGAATTGCTATTGAATAATATATTGAGTAATGATAATGAGTGGACACTTCCTGAACCAACTCCTAAGCCAACTCCGAAGAGAAGGGGTATTCTATTTCTTAGTCCTAAAGATATGCAAGAGGCAAAGAAATCTATGAAAGAAAAATGTGTTAAAGCTGAAGATGTTAAGAATTTACCGCCTATTGAAGAGAGACATGATCTTGATAACCAGATACGGGTAGTAAAGGTAAATTCTCTCTATAGATTTGATAAGGGTGAAATCCCATCTACTAAGTTTGTTCGTCAATGCTTGGATGAGTTTGATAATTTTATTATTAGACAAGGAGACTTCAATGCTTATTTTGTTAGACAATTGAAACGCAATGCTTACATGGTTGAAGACTTGAGTGATTATTGATACGTCTCCAACGTATCTATAATTTTTTATTGTTCCATGCTATTATATTATCTGTTTTGGATGTTTAATGGGCTTTAATATGCTCTTTTACATTATTTTTGGGACTAACCTATTAACCAAAGGCCGAGTGCCAGTTTCTGATTTTTTGCCTATTTTAGAGTTTTGCAGAAAAGGAATACCAATCGGAGTCCAAATGGAATGAAACCTTCGCGATGATCTTTCTTGGACCAAAAGCAAACCAGAAGACTTGGAGATGAAGTCGGAGACGTAACGAGGAGGCCACAGGCAGGAGGGCGCGTAGGCACGCCCCCACCCTCATGGGCCCCTCGTAGCTCCACTGACCTAGTTCTTTCGCCTATATATACTCTTATATCCTAAAGACATCAGGGGGAGCCACGAAACCACTTTTCCACCGCCGCAACCTTCTGCACCCATGAGATCCCATCTTGGGGCCTTTCCCGGTGATCTGCCGGAGGGGGAAATGATCACGAAGGGCTTCTACATCAACACCATTACCTCTCCGATGAAGCGTGAGTAGTTTACCACAGACCTTCGGGCCCATAGTTATTAGCTAGATGGCTTCTTCTCTCACTTTGATTCTCAAATAAAGTTCTCCTCGATGTTCTTGGATATTTGATGTAATATTTTTTTGCGGTGTGTTTGCCGAGATCCGATGAATTGTGGATTTATGATCAAGATTATCTATGAATATTATTTGGTACTTCTCTGAATTCTTATATGCATGATTTGATATCTTTGCAAGTCTCTTCGAATTATCGGTTTAGTTTGGCCTACTAGATTGATCTTTCTTGCAATGGGAGAAGTGCTTAGCTTTGGGTTCAATCTTGCGGTGTCCTTTCCCAGTGACAGTAGGGGCAGCAGGGCACATATTGTATTGTTGCCATCAAGGATAAAAAGATGGAGTTTTCATCATATTGCTTGAGTTAATTCCTCTACATCATGTCATCTTGCTTAATGTGTTACTCCATTCTTATGAACTTAATACTCTAGATGCATGCTGGATAGCGGTCGATGTGTGGAGTAATAGTAGTAGATGCAGGCAGGAGTCGGTCTACTTGACACAGACGTGATGCCTATGTTCATGATCATTGCCTTAGATGTCATCATAATTATGCGCTTTTCTATCAATTGCTCGACAGTAATTTGTTCACCCACCATAATACATGCTTATCTCGAGAGAAGCCACTAGTGAAACCTATGGCCCCCAGGTCTCTTTTCCATATTACTGAATCTTGTTTACATCTTACTAGTTTCCGATCTATTATTTTGCAATCTTTACTTTCCAATCTATACATCAAAAATACCAAAAATATTTACTTTATTATCTCTATCAGATCTCACTTTTGCAAGTGACCGTGAAGGGATTGACCACCCCTTTATCGCGTTGGTTGCAAGTTCTTGATTGTTTGTGAAGGTATACGGTGACTTGTGCATCGTCTCCTACTGGATTGATAGCTTGGTTCTCAAAACTGAGGGAAATACTTATGCTACTTTGCTGCATCACCCTTCCCTCTTCAAGGGAAAACCAACGCAAGCTCAAGAGGCAGCAAGAAGGATTTCTAGTGCCATAGCCGGGGAGATCTTCGTCAAGTCAAGCCATACCAAGTACCCATCATAAACTCTTCTCCCTTGCATTACATTATTTGCCATTCGCCTCTCGTTTTCCTCTCCCGCACTTCTAAAATGATTTTTGTAAACTTTTGCCTTTTCTTCACCCCTTTTCCGTTCGCCTCTTTTCGCTTGCTTCTTGTGTGCTTGTGTGTTGGATTGATTGCTTGTCACGATGCCTCAAGATAATACTAAATTGTGTGACTTTTCCAACACCAACAACAATGATTTTATTAGCACTCCGATTGCTCATACTACCAATGCTGAATCTTGTGAAATTAATGCTGCTTTGTTGAATCTTGTTATGAAAGATCAATTCTCTAGCCTTCCTAGTGAAGATGCTGCATCCCATCTAAACAACTTCCTTGATTTGTGTGATATGCAGAATAAGAAATATGTGGATAATGATATTGTTAAATTGAAGCTATTTCTGTTTTCGCTTACGGATCGTGCTTAAACTTGGTTCTCATCTTTGCCTAAAAATAGTATTGATTCATGGAATAAGTGCAAAGATGCTTTTATCTCTAAGTATTTCCCTCTCGCTAAGATCATCTCCCTTAGGAACGATATTATGAATTTTAAGCAACTTAATCATGAGCATGTTGCACAAGCTTGGGAGAGGATGAAATTAATGATACGTAATTACCCTACACATGGTTTGAATTTGTGGATGATTATACAAAAAAATTATGCTAGATTGAATTTTGCTTCTAGAACTCTTTTAGATTCGGCCGCGGGAGGCACTTTTATGGAAATCACGTTAGGAGATGCCACTAAGCTCCTATATAATATTATGGTTAATTATTCTCAATGGCACACTGAAAAATCCACTAGAAAAAAAAGTTCATGCAATTGAAGAGATTAATGTTTTGAGTGGAAAGATGGATGAACTTATGAAATTGTTTGCTAATAAAAGTGTTTCTTCTGATCCTAATGATATGCCTTTGTCCACTTTGATTGAGAATAATAATGAATCTATGGATGTGAATTTTGTTGGAAGGAACAATTTTGGTAACAACGTGTATAGAGGAAATTTTAATCCTAGGTCGTTTCCTAGTAATTCCTCTAATAATTATGGTAATTCCTACAACAACTCTTATGGAAATTTTAATAATTTTCCCTCTGATTTTGAGAATAGTATTAAAGAATTTATGAGCTCGCAAAAGAATTTCAATTCTTTGATTGAAGAAAAATTGATTAAGATTGGTGAGTTGGCTAGGAACATGGATAGATTTTCTCTTGATGTTGATTCTTTGAAACTTAAATCTATTCCACCTAAGCATGATATCAATGAGTCTCTCAAACCCATTAGAATTTCCATTGATGAGTGCAAAGAAAGAACCGCTAGGATGCGTGCTAAAAAAGATTGGTTTGTGAAAGCGTGTTCTTCTAGTCTTCATGATAATAATGATGAAGATCTAAAAGTGATTGATGTGACTCCTATTAAATCTTTGTTTTCCAATATGAATCTTGATAAATATGGGACTGGAGATGAGTCAACTTTAGTTAAAAGGCGTCCCAATGATTCGGAATTTTTAGATCTAGATAGAAAAATTGATAAAAGTGGGATTGGAGAGGTCAAAACTTTAAATAGCAATGAACCCACTATTTTGGATTCCAAGGAATTTAATTATGATAATTGCTCTTTGATAGATTGTATTTCCTTGTTGCAATCCGCGTTAAATTCTCCTCATGCTTATAATCAAAATAAAGCTTTTACTAAACATATTGGTGATGCTTTGATGCAATCTTTTGAAGAAAAGCTTGAACTAGAAGTTTCTATCCCTAGCAAACTTTATGATGAGTGGGAACCTACTATTAAGATTAATATTAAATATTATGAATGGTATGCTTTGTGTGATTTGGGTGCTAGTGTTTCCATGATTCAAAATACTTTGTGTGATGTGCTAGGTTCTGTGAATTTGATGATTGTTCTTTAAATTTGCATCTTGCGGATTCCACCATTAAGAAACCTGTGGGAAGGATTAACGATGTTCTTATTGTTGCAAATAGGAATTATGTGCCCGTAGATTTCGTTGCTCTTGATATAGATTGCAATCCTACATGTCCTATTATTCTTGGTAGACCTTTCCTTAGAATGATTGGTGCAATTATTGATATGAAAGAAGGAAATATTAGATTCCAATTTCCGTTAAGGAAGGGCATGGAACACTTTCCTAGGAAGAAAAATAAATTTCCTTATGAATCTATTATGAGAGCCACTTACGGATTGCATACCAAAGATGGCAATACCTAGATCTATTCTTGTTTTTATGCCTAGCTAGGGGCGTTAAACGATAGCGCTTGTTGGGAGGCAACCCAATTTTATTTTTGTTCTTTGCTTTTTGCTCCTGTTTAGTAATAAATAATTCATATAGCTTCTTTTATATATGGTTTTATGTTTTAATTAGTATTTGTGCCAAGTAGAACCTTTGGGAAGACTTGGGTGAAGTCTTTGCGATCTTGCTGTGAAAAACAGAAACTTCTGTGCTCACGAGAATAGCTGTCATTTTTTACCGAAGAGTGCTTTTAGGTTGATTCTTTCTTCAGAAGATTAATAGACAAATTCCTCATGTCCACCAATTTATTTCAGACTTTTTAGAGTTACAGAAGTATTCGAAAGTTACAGATTGCTACATACTGTCCTATTTTTGACAGATTCTGTTTTTCGTGTGTTGTTTGCTTATTTTGATGAATCTATGAGTAGTATCGGGGGATATGAACCATAGAGAAGTTGGAATACAGTAGGTTTAACACCAATATAAATAAATAATGAGTTCATTACAGTAAATTAAAGTGGTGGTTTATTTTCTTATACTAACGGAGCTCATGAGATTTCTGTTGAAGTTTTGTGTTGTGAAGTTTTCAAGTTTTGGGTAAGGATTTGATGGATTTTGGAATAAGGAGTGGCAAGAGCCTAAGCTTGGGGGTTCCCAAGTCACCCCGAGGTAAAATTCAAGGACAACCAAAAGCCTAAGCTTGGGGATGCCCTGGAAGGCATCCCCTTTTTCGTCTTCGTCTATCGGTAACTTTACTTGAGGCTATATTTTTATTCACCACATGATATGTGTTTTGCTTGGAGCGTGTTGGATTTGAGTCTTTGAATTTTAGTTTACTACAATCATCCTTGCTGTACACACCTTTTGGGAGAGACACGCATGAATCGTGATTTATTAGAATACTCAATGTGCTTCACTTATATCTTTTGAGCTAGACAATATTGCTCTAGTGCTTCACTTATATCTTTTTAGAGCACGACGGTGGTTTTATTTTATAGAAATTGTTGATCTCTCATGCTTCACTTATATTATTTTGAGATTCTTTTAGAACAGCATGGTAATTTGGTTATAAAATTAGTCCTAATATGATGGGCATCCAAGATGGGTATAATAAAAACTTTCATATAAAGTGCATTGAATACTATGAGAAGTTTGATTTCTTTATGATTGTTTTGAGATATGAAGATGGTGATATTAGAGTCATGATGGTAGAGTAGTTGTGAATTTGAGAGATACTTGTGTTGAAGTTTGTGATTCCCGTAGCATGCACGTATGGTGAACTGTTGTGTGATGAAGTTGGAGCATGATTTATTTATTGATTGTCTTCCTTATGAGTGCCGGTCGAGGACGAGCGATGGTCTTTTCCTACCAATCTATCCCCCTAGGAGCATGCACGTAGTACTTTGTTTTGATAACTAATAGATTTTTTCAATAAGTATGTGAGTTCTTTATGACAAATGTTGAGTCCATGGATTATAAGCACTCTCACCCTTCCAACATTGCTAGCCTCTGTTGTGTCGCGCAACTTTCGCCGGTACCATACACCCACCATATACCTTCCTCAAAACAGCCACCATACCTACCTATTATGTCATTTCCATAGCCATTCCAAGATATATTGCCATGAAACTTTCCACTGTTCTGTTTATTATGACACGCCCCATCATTGTCATATTGCTTTGCATGAACATGTAGTTGACATCGTATTTGTGGCAAAGCCACCATTCATAATTTTTCATACATGTCACTCTTGAATCATTGCACATCCCGTTACACCATCGGAGGCATTCACATAGAGTCATATTTGTTCTAAGTATCGAGTTGTAATTCTTGAGTTGTACGTAAATAAAAGTGTGATGATCTTCATTATTAGAGCATTGTCCTGGTGAGGAAAGGATGATGGAGACTATGATTCCCCCACAAGTCGGGATGAGACTCCGGACGAAAAAAAGAGGCCATAAAAAAAGAGAGAGAAAAGGCCCAAATAAAAAATGAGAGAAAAAGAGAGAAGGGGCAATGCTACTATCCTTTTCCCACACTTGTGCTTCAAAGTAGCACCATGATCTTGATGACTGAGAGTTTCCTATGTTGTCACTTTCATATACTAGTGGGAATTTTTCATTATAGAACTTGGCTTGTATATTCCAATGATGGGCTTCCTCAAAAGTGCCCTAGGTCTTCGTGAGCAAGCAAGTTGGATGCACACTCACTTAGTTTATTTTTGAGCTTTCATACACTTATAGCTCTAGTGCATCCGTTGCATGGCAATCCCTACTCACTCACATTGATATCTATTGATGGGCATCTCCATAGCCCGTTGATACGCCTAGTTAATGTGAGACTATCTTCTCCTTTTTGTCTTCTCCACAACCACCATTCTATTCCACCTATAGTGCGATGTGCATGGCTCACGCTCATGAATTGCGTGAAGATTGAAAAAGTTTGAGAACATCAAAAGTGTGAAACAATTGCTTGGCTTGTCATCGGGGTTGTGCATGATTAAATACTTTGTGTGATGAAGATAGAGCATAAACAGACTATATGATTTTGTAGGGATAGCTTTCTTTGGCCATGTTATTTTGAGAAGACATGATTGCTTTGTTAGTATGCTTGAAGTATTATTGTTTTTATGTCAATATAAACTTTTGTCTTGAATCTTTCGGATCTGAACATTCATGCCACAATAAAGAAAATTACATTGATAAATATGTTAGGTAGCATTCCACATAAAAAATTCTGTTTTTATCATTTACCTACTCAAGGACGAGCAGGAATTAAGCTTGGGGATGCTTGATACGTCTCCAATGTATCTATAATTTTTTATTGTTCCATTCTATTATATTATCTGTTTTGGATGTTTAATGGGCTTTAATATGCTCTTTTATATTATTTTTGGGACTAATATTAACCAAAGGCCCAATGCCAGTTTCTGTTTTTTTGCCTATTTTAGAGTTTTGGAGAAAAGGAATACCAATTGGAGTCCAAACGGAATGAAACCTTCGCGGTGATCTTTCTTGGACCGAAAGCAAACCAAAAGACTTGGAGATGAAGTCAGAGACATAACGAGTAGGCCACGAGGCGGGAGGGCACGCCCAGGGGGGTAGGCGCGACCCCACCCTCATGGGCCCCTCGTAGCTCCCGACCTAGTTCTTTCACCTATATATACTCTTATACCCTAAAAACATCAGGGGGAGCCACAAAACCACTTCTCCACCGCAGCAACCTTCTGTACCCGTGAGATCCCATCTTGGGGCCTTTTCTGGTGATCTGCCAAACGGGGAATCGATCATGGAGGGCTTCTACATCAACACCATTACCTCTCCGATGAAGCGTGAGTAGTTCTCCTCGATGTTCTTGGAGATCTATTCGATGTAATATTATTTTGCGGAGTGTTTGCCGAGATCCGATGAATTGTGGATTTATGATCAAGATTATCTATGAATATTATTTGGTTCTTCTCTGAATTCTTATATGCATGATTCGATATCTTTGTATGTCTCTTCGAATTATCGGTTTAGTTTGGCCTACTAGATTGATCTTTCTTGCAATGGGAGAAGTGCTTAGCTTTGAGTTCAGTCTTGTAGTGTCCTTTCCCAGTGACAGTAGGGGCAGCAAGGCACGTATTGTATTGTTGCCATCGAGGATAAAAAGATGGAGTTTTCATCATATTGCTTGAGCTAATTCATCTACATCATGTCATCTTGCTTAATGTGTTACTCCGTTCTTATGAACTTAATACTCTAGATGCATGTTGGATAGCGGTCGATGTGTGGAGTAATAGTAGTAGATGCAGGCAGGAGTCAGTCTACTTGACACCAACGTGATGCCTATGTTCATGATCATTGCCTTAGATGTCATCATAATTATGCGGTTTTCTATCAATTGCTCGGCAGTGATTTGTTCACCCACCATAATGCATGCTATCTCGAGAGAAGCCACTAGTGAAACCTATGGCCCCCGGGTCTCTTTTCCATATTATTAAATCTCGTTTACATCTTACTAGTTTCCGATCTATTATTTTGCAATCTTTACTTTCTAATCTATAGATCAAAAATACCAAAAATATTTACTTTATTATCTCTATCAGATCTCACTTTTGCGATTGACCGTGAAGGGATTGACAACCCCTTTATCACGTTGGTTGCAAGTTCTTGATTGTTTGTGCAGGTATTCGGTGACTTGTGCGTCGTCTCCTAATGGATTGATACCTTGGTTCTCAAAACTGAGGGAAATACTTACGCTACTTTGCTGCATCACCCTTTCCTCTTCAAGGGAAAACCAACGCAAGCTCAAGAGGTAGTAATTATATGTCTAGAGTTAAAAGTGATCTTATGCTTATTAGTAAACATGCTTCCGTGGTTACAACTCAAGTAGAAGAAGTACTTAAGGCACAAGATGATTTGCTTGGTGAGTTAAATAATAAGGACAATGATAATGCTGTTAGAGTTATGACTAGAGGTGGTAGAATGACCCAGGAACCTTTATATCCTGAGGGCCATCCTAAGAGAATTGAGCAAGACTCTCAGAGAATAATACTGATACACCCAGTCCTTCTAAGAAAAATAAAAAGAATAAGGATAGGGCTTTGCATGCTCCTAGTGAACCTGTTATAGACACACCAGAGAATCCCAATAATATTTTTATTTCTGATGGTGAAACATAATCTAGTGATGAACATGAACCTAGTGATAATGTTAATGATGATGTTCATGTTGATGCTCAACCTAGTAATAATAATGATGTAGAGATTGAACCTGTTGTTGATCTTGATAACCCACAATCAAAGAATCACTAAGAGAGACTTCATTGCTAGGAAGCATGGTAAAGAAAGAGAACCATGGGTTCAGAAACCCATGCCTTTTCCTCCTAAGACATCCAAGAAAAAGGATGATGAGGATTTTGAGCACTTTGCTGAATTGATTAGACCTATCTTCTTGCGTATGCGTTTGACTGATATGCTTAAAATGAATCCCTATGCTAAGTATATGAAAGATATTGTTACAAATAAAAGAAAGATACCGGAAGCTGAAATTTCCACCATGCTTGCCAATTATACTTTTAAGGGTGGAATACCAAATAAACTTGGAGATCCATGAGTACCAACTATACCATGCTCCATTAAAAGAAACTATGTTAAAACTGCTTTATGTGATCTTGGAGCCGGTGTTAGTGTTATGCCTTTCTCTTTGTATCATAGACTTGATTTCAATAAGTTGACACCTACTGAAATCTCTTTGCAAATGGCCGATCAATCAACTGCTATACCCATTTGTATTTGTGAGGATGTGCCTGTTGTGGTTGAAAACGTTACTATTTTAACAAATTTTGTTATTCTTGATATTCCCAAGGACGACAATATGTCGATCATCCTTGGTAGACCTTTTCTGAATACTGCAGGGGTTGTTATTAATTGCAATAAAGGCAATATCACTTTTCATGTTAATGGTAATGAGCATACCCCCCTTCCTAATGTCAAAAAGAAGTATGTTGTTCTTATTGTTGGGGAGATGCATATCCCCATTGAGGTAACCTAGTGTTATTCAAAAATTCTCCGGTTTCGTGTTATTCGGAAGAAGTTTGTTAACAAGACTTGATCAACCTTGTTAGTGGATTCCTTTTGATGAGCATGAGATGGATGAATTTAAAAGGCACAACTCTCTGAACCCTCCTTTTACTTTCTGTTATTTAGATTAAATAAACCAAAATAGTATTTTCTGTCTGTTTTCTGAATTATCCTTGCAAAAAAATACCCCAAAAATAAAAGTTCTCCAAATGCCCTGAAAATTGAGGATGAATTTTTGTAGAATATTCGAGAATTTCTGGCACTTAGAACACACCAGGGGGACCCACCATTTGGCCATGAGGGTGGAGGGCGCGCCCTACCCCCTGGGCACGCCCTCCTGCCTCGTGGGCCCCATGTGCCCCCCTCCACTTATTCTAGTACCCACACACTTCGTCTTCCTCCAGAAAAAATCATCCCATAGCTCAAACCCGCTTTCTTGTTCATTTTGCTGCAATTTTGGATCTCCTTGCTCAAAGCTCCATTCACAAAACTGCTTTGGGGGATTATTCTTCGGTATGTGACTCCTCCAATGGTCCAATTAGTTTTTGTTCTAGTGCTTTATTTATTGCAAATTTTTGCTGCCGAGGTGACCCTGTTCTTGAGCTTGCATGTCAAATTTATATGGTCCAAAGTAGTTTTAATGCATGATATAGCCTCTAGGCACTTGTGGGAGTAGTTGTTATCAATCTTGTTGAGTTTGATTAACTTTTATTTTGAGTCACTAAAAATTTCAGAAATTTTCAGAGGAAGAAAATGTTGAAGAGATTGTTGAGAGGCTCCTCGAGCCGAAGTTTGAAGGAAAAGCGGAATGAAGAGAATAAAAAGCCCAAGTACAACCTTCCCCGCACCACGGAGGTTCGGCCGTGTGAATGGCCTTGTGATGCATTCTTGAGGGCCACTGGAATATATGAAGACTTTTATTACTTGGCTGAGAATGCAGGCATCACTGACTTCATCCATGATAAGTGTGACCAGTACCTCCTACTCACTAATATTTTTGTGCAAAACTTCCATTTCCTTGCTAGGAGATCACCACCTTCGGTAGATTTTTATTTATATGATGTGTTTAAGGAGATGTCACTCTATGATTTTTGTGTGGTTTGCAAGTTGCCCTTTGAGGGCAGCGTCGAGGAACCACATCCTAGTGATGTGGAGGAATTTATTGATAAGATTGTTGTAGGGGAAATGAGAAAAGTATCAGATGCAAGAACTACTAGTATACATTTTCCTGTTCTACATTACTATGCAATATTTGCTAGTAGATGTTTAACTGGTCGTGGGAACAGTGGGGGCCTTAGTGCTCCTGACCTTGCCATTGCGCCATGCTTTACTTCGCGATAGAACTTTCAGTTTAGGCGTTATGGTTGCTAAATAGTTGAGTCTAAACCGTACAAAGGGCCCCATTTTTGGAGGTATCTTTGCTCCGCGTCTTGCTAAATATTTTGAGATACCTATTAGGCATTATGAGAAAGAGGAAAATGTGTTGCCCACTATTTCTTAGACTATAAAGTATGGTAGCACATGACTTTATTGGTAATGATAAGGAAAAGAGACTTATTTATAACTTGGTATTCAGTAAAACTACTTGTCATATTATTATCTTGCCTGCACCTTCTTTGTTTAACATACATTCAGGCACATATCTCATCCTGCCCGATGACGTTTATGCATACTGGGAGCAGACACGGTCCCCAGAGCCTGAGCCAGAGCCATCTCCTGATCCATATCAGGAGTCTATTTATTAGTGGGATCTGCAGGAGCTCGCTAACCAGTGGCACCCCGAGGATCCTCCTCAGTACAGGGAGAGGACCACTTTGATCCATGGGCAGAGACCAACTTAGGCCAAAAGCCTAAGCTTGGGGGAGTGCGTATTTCTCACCGACATTACATTCATGTTCACACACTCATTCTAGTTGTCGGTGTTCATACTTTTTCATTGTACTATACATGCTAGTTTATTTTCTTTTCTTGCTTTCTTCTTGTGTGTTTGAAAAACTTTGAGAAAAACCAAAAAAAATTAGTTATAGCTTTTAGCTAGTTTCCTTTCCATGCTTGTAGTAGTAGTATTAAATAAAAACCAAAAATATTTCTCGTTCTTCTTTTGCTTGTTGGGAGCTTTCCCGTGTAAATATTTTTTTCTCTTTCTTTGTAATTATTTTCTTTTCTTTGGGGGTCGAGAGGAGAAGACCATGATGAAAATGATGATCTCATGTGCATTATTGTTGATCTAACAAAGAGCCCATGTTACCATGTCTTCTCCTTTGAATTAAATGTTTGCAGATTCCAGCTTAGTCCAATGCACGTGCACTATTATTATTATTCACATCGTTCGGTCATTCAAGTGAAAGGCAATAATGATGATATATGATGAAATGATTGAGATGAGGAAAAGCTGGTATGAACTCGACCTATCTTGCTTTTGTAAATATGATTAGTTCATCGTTCCTGATTCAGCCTATTATGAATGAAACATGTTTGCAATGACAATTAGAGATTATAGTTACTCATGCCATGCTTAATTAGCTGGGAGTTTATAATGGTTTACCTTGCGTGCCAACATGCTATTAAAATGGTTGTGATGTGGTATGATAGGGTGGTATCCTCCTTTGAATGATTCGAGTGGCTTGACTTGGCACATGTCCACGCATGTAATTGAAACAAAATCAACATAGCCTCCACGATATTTATGTTCATGGTGATTTGTATCCTACTCATGCTTGCACTCATTGTTGGTTAATCCTAATGCATGTTCATGACTGTGTCGCTCTATAGTTGGTCACTTCCCAGTATCTTTCTAGCCTTCACTTGTACGAAGCGGGAATACTTCTTGTGTATCCACTTCCATAAACCGCAAAGTTGTTCCATGTGAGTCCACCATACCTTCCTATATGCGGTATTTACCTGCCGTTCCAAGTAAATTTGTATGTGCCAAACTCATGAAATTCTGTTTTGTATGCTCGAATAGCTCATGTATCAACTAGGGTTGTCTATATCTTCCATGCTAGGTGGGTTATTCTCACGATGACTGGACTCTGCTCATCATTCACGAGAAAATGGCCGGTAACCGGGATACCCAGTCCCATGCTCAAATCAAATCAAATTAATTGCAAGCAAAACTCCCCCCCCCATTGTTGTTAGTTGG
Source organism: Triticum dicoccoides (assembly GCF_002162155.2). Lineage (NCBI taxonomy): Eukaryota > Viridiplantae > Streptophyta > Magnoliopsida > Poales > Poaceae > Triticum > Triticum dicoccoides. The sequence goes on from NC_041389.1 coordinate 233,686,536, forward strand.
ATGGTACCCGTTGTTTTGTACCAATGGTGGAATGTGCTTGTTGGTGGTGGGGGAGTATAAACTTTACCATTCTGTTCGGGAACCGCCTATAATGTATGTAGCATGGAAGATATCGAGATCTCTTGGTTCTTATGTTGACAATGAAAGTATGCCGCTCAAAATATTATTTATCTTTGTTTCAAAACTCGAGCTCTGGCACCTCTGCAAATTCCTGATTCCCTCTGCGAAGGGCCTATCTATTTACTTTTATGTTGAGTCATCATCTCTTATAAAAAAGTACTAGTTGGAGAGCACCGCTGTCATTTGTATGCATTGTTATTAATTTACATTGAGTATGACTGGATCTCTTTTGCCATGAATTACAATGTCTAGTCCGTCCTTGATCTTCAGGGGTGCTCTGCATTTATGTTTTGCGGTCTTAGAAAGGGCTAGCGAGATACCGTCTTGTTATATCGTGTCATGATTGTTTTGAGAAAGTGTTATCATCTGAGATTTATTATTATTGCTCGCTAGTTGATTATGCCATTGATATGAGTAAACATGAGACCTAAATGTAATTGTGAATATAGTTAGTTCATAATCTTTGTTGAAAACTTGAATTTTGGCTTTACATATTTGCAACAACAAGATCAAACAGAGTTTGTAAAAGTTTTTCTTTATCACTTTCAGTTTGTCAACTGAATTGCTTGAGGACAAGCAAAGGTTTAAGATTGGGGGAGTTGATACGTCTCCAACGTATCTACATTTCCAAACACTTTTGCCCTTGTTTTGAACTCTAATTTGCATGATTTGAATGGAACTAATCCGAACTGACGTTGTTTTTAGCAGAATTGTCATGGTGTTATTTCTGTGCAGAAATAAAAGTTCTCGGAATGACCTGAAACTTCACGGAGTCACGTTTTGGAATAGATAAAAAATACTGGCGAAAGAATCAACAGAAGGGGTCCCACACCCTAGCCACGAGGGTGGGGGGCATGCCCCCCTGCCTCGTGGGCCCCCTGGAGCTCCACCGACCTCAACTCCAACTCCATATTTTCATGTTCGGGGAGGGAAAATCAGAGAGAAGGATTCATCATGTTTTACGGTACGGAGGCGCCACCAAGCCATGTTCTTCCTTAGGAGGGCTGATTTGGAGTCCGTTCGGGGCTTCGGAGAGGGGAATCTGTTGCTATCGTCATCATCAGCCATCCTCCACCACCAATTTTATTATGCTCACCGCTGTGCGTGAGTAATCCCATCATAGGCTTGCTGGTCTATGATGGGTGCCTATGATGGGTTGGATGATATTTACCATGTAATCGAGTTAGTTTTGTTAGGGTTTGATCCCTAATATCCATTATGTTCTAAGATTGATGTTGCTATGACATTGCCATGCTTAATGCTTGTCCCGAGTGCCATGATTTCAGATCTGAACCTATTATGTTTCCATGAATATATGAGGGTTCTTGATCCTATCTTGCAAGTTATAGTCACTTACTATGTGTTATGATCCGGCAAACCCCAGAGTGACAATAGTTAGGACACTTCCTGGTGATGGTCGTAGTTTGAGGAGTTCATGTATTCACTAAGTGCTAATGCTTTGGTCTGATACTCTATTAAAAGGAGGCATTAATATCCCTTCCATTAGGACCCCGCTGCCACGGGAGGATAGGACAAAATATGTCATGCAAGTTCTTTTCCATAAGCACGTATGACTATATTCGAAATACAGGCCTACATTATATTGATTATCTGGAGCTAGTTCTGTGTCACCCTATGTTATAACTGTTGCATGTTGAATTACATCACATAACTACCCATCATTGTTCCATTGCCTACGAGCTTTTCACATATTGATCTTTGCTTAGTTACTTATCCGTTGCCACTATTACGATTGCTACAAACCTGCTATTGTTACTTTACGAAACTGCTATTGTTACTTATCCGTTGCCACTGTTGCCGTTACTTCCATACTACTTTGCTACTAAATACTTTGCTGCAGAATTATGTCTTCCAGGTGTGGTTGAATTGACAACTCAGCTACAAATACTTGAGAATATTCTTTGGCTCCCCTTGTGTCGAATCAATAAATTTGGGTTGAATACTCTACCCTCGAAAACTATTGCGATCCCCTATACTTGTGGGTTATCATATAACTGCTATATTCTCTGACTTTTATGAAAAGATTGTTGAGGTTTTCATGGATGATTTCTCCGTTTACGGAACTTCTTTTGATGATTGCTTAAGCAACCTTGATCGAGTTTTGCCGAGATGTGAAGAAACTAATCTTGTCTTGAATTGGGAGAAGTGCCAATTTATGGTTAATGAAGCTATTGTCTTGGGGCATAAAATTTCTGAAAGAGGTATTGAAGTTGATAAAGCTAAAGTAGATGCTATTGAAAAGATGTCGTGTCCTAAAGATATCAAAGATATAAGAAGTTTCCTTGGTCATGCTGGTTTCTATAGGAGGTTTATTAATGACTTCTCTGAAATTTCTAGGCCTCTCACTAACCTCTTGCAAAAAGATGTCCCTTTTGTTTTTGATGATGATTGTGTAGAAGCATTTGAAATACTTAAGAAGGCCTTGATTTCTGCACCTATTGTTCAACCACCTGATTGGAATTTACCATTTGAAATTATGTGTGATGCTAGTGCGTTGGTGCTGTTCTAGGACAAAGAGTTGATAAGAAATTAAATGTTATCCAATATGCTAGTAAAACTCTAGACAGTGCCCAGAGAAATTATACTACTACTGAAAAATATTATTTAGCAGTTGTATTTGCTTGTGATAAGTTCAGACCTTATATTGTTGATTCCAAAGTAAATGTTCACACTGATCATGCTGCTATCAAATATCTTATGGAAAAGAAAGATGCTAACCCTAGACTTATTAGATGGGTTCTCTTGCTACAAGAATTTGATTTGCATATTATTGATAGAAAGGGAGCTGAGAACCTCATTGCAGACAACTTGCCTAGATTAGAAAATGTTCTTGATGACCCACAACCTATTGATGATAGCTTTCCTGATGAACAATTAGCTGCCATAAATGCTTCTTGTACTGCTCCATGGTATGCTGATTATGCTAATTACATTGTTGCTAAATTTATACCACCTAGTTTCACATACCAGCAAAAGAAAAAGTTTTTCTATGATTTAAGACATTACTTTTGGGATGAACCACACCTTTATAAAGAAAGAGTAGATGGTGTTATTAGACATTGTGTACCTAAGCATGAACATGAACAAATTCTACGCAAGTGTCACTCTGTGGCTTACGGAGGACACCACGTTGGAGATAGAACTGCACATAAGGTATTGCAATGTGGTTTTTATTGGCCTACCCTCTTCAAAGATGCTCGTAAGTTTGTCTTGTCTTCTGATGAATGCCAGAGAATTGGTAATATTAGTAGACGTCAAGAAATGCATATGAATTATTCACTTGTTATCAAACCATTTGATGTTTGGGGCTTTGATTATACGGGACCTTTTCCTTCCTCCAATGGGTATACACGTATTTTAGATGTTGTACATTATGTTACTAAATGGGTAGAAGCTATTCCAACTAGTAGTGCTGATCATAACACTTCTTCTAAGATGCTTAAAGAAGTTATTTTTCCAAGGTGTGGAGTCCCTAGATATTTAATGACTGATGGTGGTTCACATTTTATTCAAGGTGTTTTTCGTAAAATGCTTGCTAAGTATGATGTTAATCATAGAATTGCATCTCCATATCATCCTTAGTCTAGTGGTCAAGTAGAATTGAGTAATAGAGAAATTAAATTGATTTTGCAAAAGACTGTTAATAGATCTAGAAATAATTGGTCCAAGAAACTTGATGATGCATTATGGGCCTATAGAACCGCTTATAAAAATCCAATGGGTATGTCTCCATATAAAATGGTTTATGGAAAAGCATGTCACTTACCTCTTGAACTAGAACATAAGGCATATTGGGCTATTAAAGAGCTCAATTATGATTTCAAACTTGCTGGTGAAAAGAGGTTATTTGACATTAGCTTGCTTGATGAATGGAGAACCCAAGCCTATGAGAATGCCAAGTTGTTTAAAGAAAAAGTTAAAAGATGGCATGGGAAGAGGATACAAAAGCGTGAGTTTAATATAGGAGATTATGTTTTGCTATACAACTCTCGTTTAAGATTTTTTGCAGGAAAACTTCTCTCTAAATGGGAAGATTCTTACATTATCGAGGAGGTCTATCGTTCCGGTGCCATCAAAATCAGCAACGCCAAAGGCACAAATCCGAAGGTGGTAAACGGTCAAAGAACCAAATATTATATCTCAGGTAATCCCACTAATGTTGAAACCAATGTAATTAACACTGTAACACCGGAGGAGTATATAAGGGACACTTTCCAGAACGTTTCAGACTCCAAAAAGGAATAGGCATGTGATACGGTAAGTAAACCGACTCCAAAACTGTTCAAATAGCAATTTCTCTCCATCTTGGAATATTTAAAAAATTAGGAAAATTAAAAGTAGTCCGAAAGAGACACGAGGCAGCCGAGAGGGTGGAGGGCGCGCCCTACCCCCTAGGCGCGCCCCCTGCCTCGTGGCCACCTCGTGTGCCTTCCGGACTCCGTTTTCTTGCATGATACTTCTTTTGGTCGGTGAAAATTCCTTATATAATCTCCCGAAGGTTTTGACCACGGTACCACGACAAAATCCTCTGTTTTTGTTTCGAGCTGTTTTTCTGACAGATCTAGATCACCATGACGTCTCCAAGCGCCCCCAAGGACAAGTTTTTCGAGAAGGTCATCAACCCTTACCTCGCGGAGGTGTTGCAACACTCTCAACCATTGAGATGTTGAGGGACCGAAGAAGACCAGAAGCATGGAGACAAGACTCAAAGCAATGGAGCAATGAGTTTCAAGTGCCAAGGGATGGTGGAACATGGACTCAACTCCAATCACATGATGATCACGGAGTTCACCAACAAGCACAAGTTGGATGCCAAGAACATCGGGGAGGCCATCTTCAAGCTTCTTGAGAAAATCGAGCACCTCCAAGCCCAGATCTATGACCTGTAAAACCAAAACTGTGAGTATGAATATAGATTCAAGAGGATGACTTTGGCTGCAGATTTGAGGATCCCGGAGACTCGTTCATCCTTTTACGACGGTGAGATGATGCCTTGGAAGATGGACGACAAGCCTACACCATTAACAATCCTTCATCACCACCTCCGACGAAAGAGACATAAATACATGGGTATGGGCACTCCCCTTGGCAACTACCAAGCTTGGGGGAGGTGCCCTGGTATCGTATCACCATCACACTTCTACCTTTATTTTTTTCTTAGTTCGTTCCTTTTGGTTATATCTTGATCTAGTAGAATAAAGTTTTAGTATGATCTAGCTTTGAGTTTTGTTTTGATCTCTATCTATTTAAACGAGTCCATGAGTAATATAATAAAGAGTAGTTTTGAGTTGAGGGCTTTGCTATCTTGCTATGATTTTGAGGGAATTAAAGAAAGAATAAAAAGAAATAAAAGACCATATTGATCTTATGGAGAGTAATGACTTCACATATTGTCATGGTGGGCGCACGGTAGATGCCAAAGGATGGCTAAAGATAGGAGGCGGCTCGAGGGCACCGGTGGGCTCCAGAGGCGGGGTCGGCACGAGTGAGTGCAGGACGCAAGACATACCCAGGTTCGGGGATCTTCGGAGAGATACCGCCCCTAGTCCTACCGAGGTTGGTGTATATGTTGCAGTACAGAGTTGCTCCTGGAGGAGCTTGGGGAATGTAACGCCCGAATATTTAGACTACAGTAATTCCACGCTAATGATGCCACGTCACCTCGGTTACTGTTGTTAATCTCGCGATGGTTCAAAAACGATTCAAATTCAAATTTAAAATCGTTTCAATCAATTAAAGTTTTCAGAAGTCAAAACTAAAATGTTCTTAATGTGACAAATAAATCATGAATATTATTGGTGGAGTAACAACATCTTTATAAAATTTTAAATACCCTAAAGTGATTAAAGCAACATCCAAACAATTAGTTATACTCCTAATATATTTTACCAAATACTAAACTATTTTTATTCTGAGATAAAACTTCTTAGGACAGTGGATTATTTTGACACGCTATTTGTGGGGCTATTTTCATATTTTACTAAACCAAAAATAAAGTGCAACTAAAATAAAACAAAAAGAAAAAAACAACAACAAAAGAA